>NC_135810.1:10049657-10376406 GCF_964213995.1 Mustelus asterias | reverse complement strand
AGCCTCCTACGCTCCAGAGAAAGAAATGCCAGTCTATCCAGCCTCTCCTTATAACTCAAACCATCAAGTCCCTGTAGCATCCTAGATTACTCAGACTACTCTGTAAGGATAAGGTATCACAAGAATTTGGGTGAAGTTAACTCTTTCATGCTGCTATTATGCAGTAGCGACATAAGTGACACTCACCACTGCCGTCAAGACACAAAATGTTTTACCAATCGCACAAATGACTAATGTGGTATATGAATTTCGGTGCCGATGTGATGCCAGGTGTTTAAGCCGTAAGTCCCAAATACAGAAGCGGATCATATCAAACAACATGTTTCTGCCACTGGTACAGTGGGCAAGTTTCAGATCTTTGCTCAACCAGACCTGTTCCTGAAACACACAAAACACAGTGTCCGACATTAGTTGTGATTCTGCGATTGGACATTTGCTAACTAATCCTCAGTGTGCTCAGAATTACAGTGCCAACCAATTTAAGATTGTCAGTCGGGTTCACAGTGTGGCACATTTTGCGAGTGCTGGAAGCTATGTATATCAATACACTGGGCCCTGTTTTTTGCAGACAGAAAGAACATGTACACACATTGGCCGAAACACTACCACTCTACCGGAATCAGGGTGGGTGACGTTCCCAGAACGGAAATCTCCGTTGGCCTCTGGTGGGATTTTACGATCTTGCCTGAGCGAGGCCATAAAATCCCACCCATTGTGCCTGTTTCAGTTAAGCAAAATAAATGACAGCCATTGGCTGACTCTTTCCTCAGGGCACTGTTTTGACAAATCAGGATCATGCAGTCCGATTTTAATTTCAAACAGTGTTTGGCAGTTAAGTTAACTGTCAGTCACCATCAACTGCAGCATTCCCCATGGCAATGTCTCTACCAATCAGAATCCACTTGCCAATCAATCAGAATTCTCTTCTGATGCAGTATAAATTATTGTTGCCCGCTTGTATTGGTATTCTGTGTCCTGAAGAGTGAACGATGAAAATCTTCGACAAATCTCTTTCTTCACTAACACTCTGTACAAGCAAATGATTGTCTTCAATTAATGTTAATTATTTTCTCAGACATGATTTGTTTTACATCGCACTTTTTAATGTGTTTGATGTGAGAAGGAGAGGTTGTTGTTTCAATTGACATGGTAAGATTATACTTACCCTAGTACAGGAACAGTAAGTAGCATACTTTGGTCGAAGTAAAATGAAATACTGAAATTGTTCACCTCCAGCCAATTAAAGGAAAAAGATTTATAGCTTTGTTGATTACTTTTCTGTTAGAAAATCAGGTACAAAAATACATTTGATATATTTTACGACTATTATTGCTGGAATTTGTTTTTATAGAAACTGCCGATAATTATTTTTGGATGAGCAATAAACATGAGGTTAAAAATAACTTGTGGTGATATTAAGGGAAGTTAAGGGAAGGTGATAGCCTAGTGGTATTATCACTAGACTATTAACCCAGAAACTCAAGGAATGTTCTTGGGACCCAGCTTCGAATCCCATCACAGCAGATGGTGGAATTTGAATTCAAATAAAAAAAAATTGGAATTACGAATCTGCTGATGACCATTGCCGTTTGTCGGGAAAAACCCATCTGGTTCACTGATGTCCTTCAGGGAAGGAAATCTGCCTACATGTGACTCCAGAACCACAGCAATGTGGTTGACTCTCAACTGCCCCCTGAAATGGCCTAACAAGCCACTCAGTTCAAGGGCAACTCGGGGTGGGCAATAAATGCTGGTCAGCCAGCGATGCCCATCACCCAAGAATTAATAAAAATTAAGTATATTTACTATGTGTACGGGGTTCCCTATCTGCTCTTTATAAAAGGAACTTAAGCAACAACAAAGTCCTATGCTTGTTAAACACCAGGACTGATGAAATTTTATGTAACCGGATGTTAAAAACTCTCCTGCAAGTGCATTTATTGGAAACAAATTATAACTATGCAAATAATGAGTAGATGTCAAGTGGAGGCAAATTATTTTTGTACTCAGTTTCAAACTCATTTTATGAATCTGTAATTAAAATTATATGTATGATGAATTGTAAATCATGCATATGCATCAGTATGGAATTCATAATACACTATGGCGCTATCACTGTTACTTCCAGCACACAGATACTTAGGCATTTTTAACACATAGAACTAGTTTTCTTGAGCTTTAAATGAGCATCTTCTACATATAATGGGAAGTATAGTTTGGTTGAGCATACTGATAAGGTGCTGAAACATTACATTGGTCAAAAAATCTTCAACCATCTTACTGCATTACAGGGCCTTGCTGAGGCCACACCCAGAATATTGTGTGCAGTTTTGGTCTCCTTTTCTGAGGAAGGATGTTCTTGCTCTCGAGGGAATGCAGCGAACCAGGCTGATTCTGGGGATGGTGGGACTGACGTATGAGGAGAGATTGATTGGGTTAGGATTGTTTTCGCTGGAGTTCAGACGAATGAGGGGGGACCTCATAGAGACTTATAAAATTCTAATAGGACTAGACAGGGTAGATGCAGGGAGGATGTTCCCGATGGTGGGGGAGTCCAGAACCAGGGGCCACAGTCTGAGGATTTGGGGTAGACCATTTAGGACAGAGATGAGGAGAGATTTCTTCACCCAAAGAGTGGTGAGCCTGTGGAATTCAGGAAGTAGTTGATGCCAAAACATTGAATGTATTCAAGAGGCGGTTAGATATAGCACTTGGGAAGAATGGGATCAAAGTTATGGGGAGAAAGCAGGATTAGGCTACTGAGTTGGACAATCAGCCATGATCATGATGAATGGTGGGGCAGGTTCGAAGGGCCAAATGGCCTCCTCCTGCTCCTATCTTCTATGTTTCTATGTTTCCATATTTACTTAATGCTCTTTAAATATAACACACCCCTATTTCAGCAGCACCAGTGAGCTGTATCGACTTCTTTACTGCCAAGATGTTTCGACTGATACAAATGTTGTGAAGATTTCTACGCATTTCAGTGTCTCTGACTTCTTTACGGGCTGTCTCTTTCACTTTTTATGTCGATAGTACTCTGCAGTTCTCTGTGGTGGCCATTTTTCTGGTGTTCTTTGTGGCTCTAAATACTGTCCACAATCCCATTACTGTAACCGGTGTTATTTTATATCCATTAACAAGGAGCGCTTCGCAGCTTGGGAAGGTGAACCACTGGACCAAACAAATTTCTCTCTTTTTCAGAGTTCAATCTCACCCACTCACCCTCTCACTTATGTCCCACAATTATCTCTCCTCCCTATTTTTAAGTGCTAATTTCTACAGACTTTTTCTCTTAAATTATGACAAAGCTTTAATCCATTTTGTGGATAAAGTTCCGTCTGATTTTCCGTGCCTCATTTAATTCTTAATTGCTTCTTCCTAACATGTGTCACTGCCATTTGAAGTCCTCGCCAAAGAGAATTGTATGCCTGGCTCAGTGAGAGTCTGTATGGATGGGAGGCAATTTGGGTGGCACGATGGCACAGTGGTTGCACTGCTGCCTCACAGCGCCAAAGATCTGGGTTCAATTCCAGCCTTCGGGTGACAGTCTGTGTGGAGTCTGCATGTTCTCCCGTGTCTGCGTGGCTTTCCTCTGGATGCTCCGGTTTCCTCCCACAGTCTAAAGATGTGCGGGTTAGATTGATTGGCCATGATAAATTGCCCCTCAGTGTCAGAGGCATTTGTGGGGTAAATACGTGGGGTTATTGGGGATAGGGCCTGGGTGGGATTGTTGGTGCAGACTCGATTGGCTGCATGGCCTCCTTCTGCACTGCAGGGGTTCCAAAAGATCCCCGCTGTGATGATGAATTCTCTTTGTAACTTTGTGGACTCAAAGCCTCTTATTTTCCAAATGAGATAAACAAACTGCCTTAAATGCTTTGATAATTAAACTTGCTGATAGAGTGGACTCCATCATCTTTTCACGGACAATGGCAAGGTCTGATGATTAGGTGACCAAAACTGTGATGAAGGTCCAGCCTTCCCGTTATATGTAATGAATTTACTTTCCTCCTGAGTTCATACTTCATAGGATCATATCCTACAGTGCTGAAGGAAGTCATTCGGCCCATCGAGTCTGCACTGATCACAATCCCACCCAGCCCCTATCCCCATAACACCATGCATTTAACCTAGCTAGTCCCCCTGACACTAGTGTTAATTTAGCATGGCCAATCAACCTAATCCGCACATCTTTGTGACTGTGGGAGGAAACTGGAGCACCCGGAAGAAACCCACGCAGACACAGGGAGTAAGTGTTGTGCTATTCCATTGCAAACCTTGCTGCACCTGGGTGAGTGCAGCTAAAGCGCTCACTGGTTTAGATGCAGGTTCTATAATAATTATTAATCGGATTCTAAGTCTGCTTTCCACCATGAGTTTTCGTTCTATCACTAAAAGTGGGCAACAAACTTCAATTACAATGAACAAAGAAACAAAAATCCTCTATTTGTTCCATAATTATTAATATTTAGTCATTTTCCACTGGGCTAGTAATCCAAAGGCCCAGCCTAATGCCTGGGGACAGCCATTCAAATCTCACCTCGGCAGTTAGAACATAGAACATAGAACAGTCCAGCACAGAACAGGCCCTTCGGCCCACGATGTTGTGCCGAGCTTTATCTGAAACCAAGATCAAGCTATCCCACTCCCTATCATCCTGGTGTGCTCCATGTGCCTATCCAATAACCGCTTAAATGTTCCTAAAGTGTCTGACTCCACTATCACTGCAGGCAGTCCATTCCACACCCCAACCACTCTCTGCGTAAAGAACCTACCTCTGATATCCTTCCTATATCTCCCACCACGAACCCTATAGTTATGCCCCCTTGTAATAGCTCCATCCACCCGAGGAAATAGTCTTTGAACATTCACTCTATCTATCCCCTTCATCATTTTATAAACCTCTGTTAAGTCTCCCCTCAGCCTCCTCCGCTCCAGAGAGAACAGCCCTAGCTCCCTCAACCTTTCCTCATAAGACCTACCCTCCAAACCAGGCAGCATCCTGGTAAATCTCCTCTGCACTCTTTCCAGCGCTTCCACATCCTTCTTATAGTGAGGTGACCAGAACTGCACACAATATTCCAAATGTGGTCTCACCAAGGTCCTGTACAGTTGCAGCATAACCCCTGGTGGAAGTTAAATTAGGTTGATAATTGGAAGAAAGATAGTCTCAGTAATACTGACCATGAAACCATTGGTGATTGTCACGAAAATTCATTTGGTTCACTAATGTGCTTTAGGGAAGGAAGCCAGGCATCCTTACAGTCTGGCCAACATTTTTTTTATTTCTATAGTGTCACATGTAGGCTTACATTAACACTGCAATGAAGTTACTGTGAAAATCCCTCAGTCGCCACACTCCGGCACCTGTTCGGGTACACTGAGGGAGAATTTAGCACGGCCAGTGCACCGAACCAGCATGTCTTTCAGACTGTGGGAGGAAACCGGAGCACCCGGAGGAAACCCATGCAGACACGGGGAAAATGTGCAGACTCCGCACAGACAGTGACCCAAACTGAGAATCGAACCCAGGTCACTGGCACTGTGAGGCAGCAGTGCTAACCACTGTGCCACTGTGCTGTCCCACACGCGGGAGCGTTCCAGCAGGTCTGGTAGAATCTGTGCAGAGTGAAGCAGAGTTAATGTTTCAAGTACGTGTGACTCTTCTTCAACCTCCTTAAGCATCAGCTCTGAAATGAGCCATACAGACTGAAAATATTAGAAGAGATTTTCGGTCTCCCGGTCCCATGCACCCCGTTCCCCCGCCTGGTGTATTTTACAGTAGCCTGCCATTGTCCTGCAGTGGGATTTTCCAGTGCCAGCCGCTGTCAGTGGCTTTCCCTTTGTTCGCAACCTCTGCCACAGGGTCACAGTCGGCAGGACTGGAAGATCCCCTTGGCGGGAATGGATGGAAAATTTCAGCCATTAACTCTATTTTTCTCAAGACAGATGTAACCAGGCCTGCTGAGTCTTTCCAGCATGTTCTGTTTTTAGTTCGGATTTCTAGCTTCTGCTGCATTTTGCTTTTATTCTTGCCTACAGGTGACTCCAGTTGGGCAGCAACATGGTCGATTCTTAACAGCCCCCTGAAAACGGTGTGGCAAGCCACTCGGTTCACGGGCAATTAGGGATGGCCCAGCCAGCGACATCCACAACCCATGAACGAATACCATTTTTGAAACAAAAAGCTCCAGCAATCACTTAATGAATACTGTTTTAAAATCATTCTGATCCTGAAACAATTTTTACCCACTTGCAGGTCAGACAGTGCGATGATTTGGCAATTTAAAACATTGGGGGCGATTTTAACATCGCGTTGCGCCCATTTTCGGCTGGTCCGCGATCGGTGGGGGAGGAGGGTCCATGATCAGTCTGGGGGGGTTGGCGAGGGCGCCATCTCGGGCCGTGGGCTCCCGTGATTGTGGGGGAGGGAGCTGCAGCCTGCTCTCTCTTTGCCTGTCAGTCCCCTGCTACTGCTAAAGCGCATGTGCAGCATCAGAGGCCTGCACATGCACACTACTTCCCTCTGCAGGCTTTCGGGCACGTTAAGCCCCACCTACAGTCTTCTGCAGCGAGCACAGGCTTGCTGATATTGTTGCAGACAGAGTGCGTGTGGGGGGGCCTGAAAGCATGCCCAAAAGGCTGACCTGAATTGCTCCCAGTTTCAAGTCTGCCCAGCACTTGGGGAAAAAAAATGCTGAAGTTGCCCCCATTGAGTTGGTAATTGGAAAAACAATTGTGCTTGAAGACTGAATATTTGCTGGAATTTTACCGCCCCACCTGCTACGGGAATCGGAGCGGGCGAGGGACGGACAATGGGTAGGTCCATTGACCTCGGGCCGGATGTTAAGGTTTCGGGACGAGCGAGGCCTTAAATTCCTCCCATCATGTTTGGTCCAAACTTTGATTCTGGTAGAGGGCCGGAGTTCTCCCATCCCGCCCGTGACTGGAATTTTAGCAGGCGGATTGCGGGCAGTGTGAAACCCCATTGACAGTCGGGTGGGAGTTTCCGGCTTTTAGACCAGCACGGTCGGAGAATTCCGCATGAGATTTCCATTGTAGACTTTGTGCTAATTCACTAAAATAAACAGGAGGTCTTTGTAAGAAAAAGCTCACATTAAGTATGCTAGTAGATCATGAGTTTTTTTTGCAGGCTGTTCATCTTCCTTGGTGAGATGCAACAGCCTGACTTGTTCCATGTCGATGATTCATTTGTATCAGAAAAAAATGAACACACAGATGTTCCATCACCTTCAGCCATCAGACACCGAGAAGCAGGGAATAGGAATCCTGTTCGAGCACTCTGCCACTGTATTCAAACCACTGCTTTAAACGAAGAGCAGAATACAGGAGGGACTTGAACTAATTAAACCAGTGAGGGCTTTGGTTGCACAGACTATTAATAATAGGGTTGCGTATATTTAGCAGCCTCATGTTACTGGAGGCAAGCAATTTATGGTCCATTAATCTGACAGAATGGATTTTGCTTATGCTGACAGGTAAACAGAGAAATTGTGTTACCTTCAAGTTTGCTAATTGTAATACATAAATATTTCTCAGCTGAGGTATGTATGAATTTCTGATTTGCCTTCAAATGAGGCAAGGTTGAGCTCAAGTCTCAAGTCGAATGTCAAACAGCAGCTATTAGCATTAAAAATGAATGCTTTCCTTGAATGGTTTGCAAAAGAAAAAGTTAAGAGCATAAATTTTAGTAAGGTGTTAAAAAATATATAGCTCAGTTCCCTGGTGGTCTAATGGTTAGGACTTGAACCTCTTGTTACTTCAGCCAGGCTTGGATTCCTGGCCAAGGGAAGCTTGTGTTCCAGTATGAATATAATGGGGCTGAATGGCATCCTTCTGTGTTGTAACGATTCTATGAATTAGTGTTTGAGTTATTTGATTGAGGCTTTTAATGCTTCAGTTCGAGCAGTAAGAGAGGAGTCCCTTACAAGTGGCACGGTGGCACAACGGTTAGCACTGCTGCCTCACAGCTCCAGGGACCCGGGTTCGATTCCTGGCTTGGGTCACTGTCTGTGTGGAGTTTTGCACATTCTCCCTGTGTCAGCCTCCGGGTGCTCCAGTTTCCTCACACACTCTAAAGATGTGCAGGATAGGTTGATTGGCTGAATTGCCCCTTAGTGTCCTGGGATACATAGGTTAGAGGGATTAACAGGGTAAATATGTGGAGTGACGGGGATAGGGCCTGGGTGGAATGGTTGTCGGTGCGGACCTCATGGGCTGAATGGCCTCTTTCTGCACTGTCGGGATTCTATCATTCCATGAAGTGAGTCAAGCAATCATGCATAAAACCTGCAGCATTACCACAAAGCACATGAGGACAGGGAAGCAAGTGTTTGAGGTTAAAATTGGTAAGGGAGAAAGTTAAAGACAGATTTGAAGGGGAACTTGTTCAATCAAGACATGATCAACACGTGGGCCCGAGTTAGGAAAAGAACAGGTTCAGATCCGATGCCTGATTTTATTCCCCATTGGAGCAAATGATGAATAAATTTGGGCGGGATGGATGAGCAAGTTGATCTCATCAATTTCCTGCCAGGAGGGTTTGTGTAAAACCTGGGGGCCTTGGAATAGTCTTGTGGGGAGGGCTGTGCTGGCAAACACTTCAGAGTTACTCAAGAGTTTAATAATGAGATGGCAAGAATATAAGTTTCATTTTATTCTGGACTGGAGAACCAGGAGGAACTGACAGTCCCCCAACCCTGGATCCATACAGTGATCATTAGAATCATTTTGAGACTGACAGCTGGGCTTTGAGCACTGGAGCTGGTCTCTAATTCAACTAATTAACAACCAAGTTCAACTAAGGTCAATTGAAGGCAGCCAACTGGAATTTGATGGGAACCAGTTCAGTTTGGAGGCAACATCCTGGTGGGGGTTTTTTTCTATTTATTAGTGTCGCAAGTCGACTTACATTTACACTGCAATGGAGTTCCTGTGAAAATCCTCTAGTCGCCACACTCCGGCATCTGTTTGGGAATACTGAGGGAGAATTTAGCAGGGCCAATAACCAGCACGTCTTTCGGACTGTGTGAGGAAACCGGAGCACCCAGAGGAAACCCACGCAGGCACGGGGAGAATGTGCAAACTCCACACAGATAGCAACCCAAGTCAGAAATTGAACCCGGGTCCCTGGTGCTGTGAGGCAGCCGTGCTAACCACAGTGCCATCATGCAGGAAAGGGGGCAGTGGAACAAACCGGTTTAGAAGACAGCGGCCGTTGTACAGCCCCAAGACAGTCTGCAGCCAGAAGTGATTGAGAGTGATTATAAATTTCTCTATGCGCTGGGGTTGAGTACCTGCGAGTGTTCTGCGAGACGGCCTGAAAAACATTGCAAGAGTCACCGATTGTTTCAAAGATCAGTGCTGAAAGACCAACCATAACACCCCAGGTGGCATTTTAAGGACTCCTACATCTACCCTTTTAACCTTGAACCATTATCATTTACAATTTGGCTTCTATTTGTGTGTGCGAGTGTGCATGTTTATGTCTGTCTTTTATTATGGACCTAACACTTCAGTGAAGGTAAACAGTTGGCCATTTTGATGAGTGAACACAACATTTAAATTAACACTGTGAGCTGTGAAGCAGCGGGGGCGAGAGAAACTGCACACTCCTCCCAATCCGGCCATAACAAAATTGGCCATGCTAAATTGCCCCTTAGTGCCAGGGGGAACTAGCAGGATAAATATGTGGGCTTATGGGGATAGGGCCTGGGTGGGATTGTTGTCAGTGCAGGCTGGATGGGCTGAATGGCCTCCTCCTGCAGGGATTCTATGATTAAACTGGTCTTTAGTAACAAAAATGCTCCAACTTTCACACGCATTTGGTTCACACATTCAGAAGTAGATTCGGCTCACACACCTCTGCCAAAACTCTCTCCAGATCATTCTCCTTGGAATCATCTTGCTTCCCCCCATGCCCCCCATCCCGCCGCATGCCTCATCATCTCCAACAACTAATCCAAGGAGCTCCTGGATTACTTTGTCACAAAGATTGAAACCATCCATTTGGCTGCCTGTCCTGCTCCTCCTTTGACTTTCGATTAACAATTCAAACCACCACCATGCTTCCCCTTGCCCTTTATTGCATGGGTAGGATTTCCCCTCCCACTCTCCCCACCCGCCCAGCTCCCATGGCATGTATTGTGGTGGCAGAGACACTCTGCCATTGGCTGTTGGCGGGACCTTCCAGTCCCGCTGATGTTAACAGGGTTTCGCTCCCTCTGCCGTCTGGGAACACATGGTGGGTCACCAGCCGTGGGCGTGGAAAATTCTGCTGGCAGGAACGGTGGTAAAATCTCACCGCATATTTCTTCCTAACACGTTCTCTCTGACTGAGATCATATTGCGTCTGGGTCCTACAAACCATTTGTTTCATCCCCAAGTTTACTTCCAGACCTCTATACTCGTTGTCAGCTTGAATGTCCCCTCTCCCACTCAAATCTGCCAATCCCCTCCTGCAAGAAAATCCAATCCCATCTTCTATCCCCTGATACTACCACACCTCCAATTTCCTTTTCCACCTCAGGATGTTGAAAAATGTTCTTCCCTTTTAATCCCGCCATGTTACAGCACAAAAACAATCCAAACCAATGTCACAAAGCAGATCCTCCGTGACGGTGAACATAGAGTCATAGAGGTTTACAGCATGGAAACAGACCCTTTGACCCAAACTGTCTATGTCGCCCTTTTTTTTTACCACCGAGCTAGTCCCAATTGCCCGCATTTGGCCCATATCCCTCTTTACCCATCTTACCCATGTAGCTGTCTAAATGCTCTTTAAAAGACAAAATTGTACCCGCCTCTACTACTACCTCTGGCAGCTTGTTCCAGAAGCTCACCGCCCTCTGTGTGAAAAAAATTCTCCTCTGGATCCTTTTGTATCTTTCCCCTCTCACCTTAAACCTATGCCTTCTAGTTTTAGATTCCCCTACCTTAGGGAAAAGATGTTGACTATTTCGCTCATCTATCCCCCTCATTATTTTATAGGCCTCTATAAAATCACTCTTAAGCCTCCTACGCTCCAGGGAAAAAAAGTCCCAGTCTATGCAGCCTCTCCTTATAACTCAAACCATCAAGTCCCGGTAGCATCCTAGTAAATCTTTTCTGCACTCTTTCTAGTTTAATAATATCCTTTCTATAATATTGTGACCAGAACTGTACACAGTATTCCAAGTATGACCTTACTTGGTTCTTTAGGTGTCCAAGTCTCACACTATGAAATTCGATCCCTAAACCCCTCCAACTCTCTCCTTTAATTTGAGTCCCTCGTCTGTACCCACCTCATGCCAGTTTCCTTGGCTGGACACCCATTTATTTAATTACACCACTGTGAGATGCCTGGGGACATTTTTACCCATTAAATCTACACTGAGCATGATGACACACATCGACAGCAAATGGTTAGATCCTGTGTGTGAGACTTTTAGTGAAAAGCTGTGATTTAAAGGACTCTTGCTGAGAGAGTAAAAGGTCTGTACTGTGTCCTGGATATTAATAAGAAGCAATCTGAGCAATTCCACACTATTTGAGGGGAAGCCATTGTAATCAACGGACATGTCTAATATTGTACTATACCTGATAAGGTGATGGCAATTTGTCAACATCATATGGCTGACTACAAGTATTATTTTTCCAGTTCGCTCGCATCTCTTATCCCCAAAGGTGCCTTTGGTGAATGTCTCTTTCTGTCTCATCACCACCTGGCCAGAACATCCGCTTTTTGCAGGAGTTTCACCTGAGTCACTTTCAGGATAGATACTCACATGATCCACGTGTTCTGTATCAACCAAACCATTCTATTTACATTCTCATTTACCTTTGCTCAAGCATTAATATTGAGTGCCTGGCACACATTTTTGATGTGTGTCAGCCATGGCTATGTCTCCATGCTGTGTTTTGTGTCACATACATCTTTTCAGCCTTTTCAATGGACATAGAGTCATAGAGATATAAAGCACGGAAACAGGCCCTTCGGCCCAACTGGTCCATGCCGACCAGGTTTCCTAAACTGAACTAGTCCCATATGCTTGAGTTTTGCCCATATGCCTCTAAACCCTTCCCATCCATGTACCTGTCCAAATATCTTCCAAATCTTGTAACTGTACCCGCCCCCACCACCTCATCTGGCAGCTCATTCCATATACACACCACTCTCTGCATGAAAAAGTTATAGAAACATAGAAACATAGAAAAACTACAGCACAAACAGGCCCTTCGGCCCCACAAGTTGTGCCGAACATATCCCTACCTTCTAGGCCTACCTATAACCCTCCATCCTATTAAGTCCCATGTACTCATCCAGGAGTCTCTTAAAAGTCCCTATTGAGTTTGCCTCCACCACCACTGACGGCAGCCGATTCCCCTCGCCCACCACCCTCTGTGTGAAAAACTTCTCCCTAACATTTCCCCTGTACCTACCCCCTAGCACCTTAAACCTGTGTCCTCTCGTAGCAGACATTTCCACCCTGGGAAAAAGCCTCTGAGAGTCCACCCGATCTTTGCCTCTCAACATCTTATATACCTCCATTAGGTCTCCTCTCATCCTACGTCTCTCCAAGGAGAAAAGACCGAGCTCCCTCAGCCTATCCTCATAAGGCATGCCACTCAATCCAGGCAACATCCTTGTAAATCTCCTCTGCACCCTTTCAATCATTTCCACATCCTTCCTATAGTGAGGCGACCAGAACTGAGCACAGTACTCCAAGTGGGGTCTGACGAGGGTCTTATACAGCTGCATCATTATCCCCGGACTCCTAAACTCAATCTCTCGATTGATAAAGCCAGCACACCATACATCTTCTTAACCACCTCCTCCACCTTCTGTGATCTTCTCTCATTTGATTTGTTGATCTGTTTGTTGATTCCTCTGTAACAAAACCTCACCATTCTTTTTAGGCTTTGGAGAGAGTACAAAGAAGGTTCATCAGGATGTTGCGCGATCTCGAGGGCGTTGGCTATGAGGAGAGGTTGAATAAATTAGGATTATTTTCACTGGAAAGACGGAGGCTGAGGGGAGACCAGATAGAGGTCTACAAAATTATGAGAGGCATAGACAGGGTGGATAGTCAGAAGCTTTTTCCCAGGGTGGAAGTGTCAATTACAAGGGGGCAGAGGTTCAAGGTGAGAGGGAGAAAGTTTAAGGGAGATGTACGGGGGAAACTTTTCACGCAGAGAGTGGTGGGTGCCTGGAACGAGCTGCCAGAAGAGATGGCGGAAACAGGCACATCAGCAACATTTAAGAGGCATCTGGATGGGTACGTGAATAGGGAGGGAATAGAGGGATAGGGGCTGAGGAAGGGCAGAAGGTATTTTTCAGTTTAGTTAGGGCATTATGATTGGCACAGGCTTGGAGGGTTGAAGGGCCTGTTCCTGTGCTGTATTTTTCTTTGTTCTTTGTTCTTATTTTTTGACATCTTATAAAAATATAGGAAATAGGAGCAGGATGAGGCCATTTGGCCACTCGAGCCTATTCCTCTATTCACCTACCTCAGCAGCATTGAACTTAAGCTGTCAGTCAAGGTGTTAGCCTGGGCTGTGATTCTTCCCAATTGGTACACCAGTTGGGAAATGGGAGTGTTTCTCGCTGGCGCTGGCAATCAGCCCATTTTGAGCAAGTTGTGAGCCAGCTGAGACTGAGCCGCCATTTTTTAAAGGGGACCCCAAACTCTGCCCTCGGAGACAGGCTCCCCTCCCCACAAAAAATGAAATGATGCTCCTCCGCCCTCCCCCCCCTCCTGCTCCCCACCAACTGACTAACCCCTCACCACTTCAGAAAGAGGGGCATCCTCCTGCCAACCCACAGATAAGGGGTAACTGCTCCCTCCACACCACACAGGCATGAGGGTGACCTGACCCGACCCCCACCCCCCTCAGAGTCCCCACTCAGCACCCTTTCCCCTTGGGCCCCCACTTAGCCTGCATTCAGGCCTTGCACTTTGGCATTGCCAACAGTGCACCGCCCCCCCCCCCCCCTCACCCGGCCACCCTGGCACAACCATCCTGGCACTCACACCCTGACCTGGTGCTTTGGAGCTGAGGAGCCTTGATGATGCTACCTCAATGATCACTTGCCCTTGTGCTGCTGCCAGGCTGCAGAGGATGGGTTCCTCAGGTGGCCTGGGGATCAGGTGGACCTGAGCTGGGGGCAAGGGGTTGACCTTGCTATTCTCCACCGGGATAAGGTTGTGGCTGGACTGCCCCTTTCTAGCCTGGGAAGACCTGAAGATCAGCCCTGGCATGGTGATTTCAGGCCGACCTTGTGATCAATATTTGCATTCCTACCTGTTAGCTGTGTAAATTCTGAAATGGCCAGGTCACTTTAACCTCCATGCCCCCTGGTCACCTGCCAAGATTTTAAATCACAGCAGCACTCCATTCTGCAGCAAAGACTTCCTTGTCTCCCTGTCAGAAGTTGCAGGTGTGAGCAGACCTCTTTGAAGTCCTCGCACAGCGAGCAGATGTAAAGTTCACCTTGGGGTGGGTGGGTGGTTCCAGTCTGCACATCTGTGAACTCAGCCACATTGTATGCACAAGGTTTTGATTTTGAAATTTCTGAGACTTCCCAGCAAGCAGAAATCGTTGAAATCCTCTCCATTGCACTTGAAGTCTTTGATCTGTAACAAATTCAACATGCAGTGCCTCCTAAAAGGTTCAACTGTTAGCTCACTGGATTTCTATCATCCTCCAACCACCTGTGTTTATTTTCATTTCCCTTCACCGTTGACTGTACCTCAAGTACCCCATTGATCCTGACCGCAATGTTGACAGAATCTAAGCCTGATTGACAGTTTGTAGTTCTTCTTTTGCAAACCATGGTGGCACAGTGGGTTAGCACTGCTGCCTCACAGCATCTGGGACCTGGGTTTGATTTCCGGCTTGGGTCACTGTCGGTGCAGAGTCTGCACATTCTCCCCGTGTCTGCGTGGGTTTTCTCCGGGTTCCTCTCACAGTCCGAAAGATGTGCTGGTTAGGTACATTGGCCATGCTAAATTCTCCCTCAGTATACCTGAACAGACACTGGAGTGTGGCAACTCGGGGATTTTCACAGTCACTTAATTGCAGTGTTAATGTAAGCCTACTTGTGACAATAATAAATAAACTTTAAAACACTTCAAGGAGAATGTGCGCATTTCTCAGTCAGCCCAAGTCGCAAGTCTATCTGAGAAATTTGCACCTCCAGCCTGAGGTAAATAAAAGGGAGTGGGATGACAAACCGAGGGTGATTGTCACTCCATGGAAGATCCAGCCCATTGTTTTATGAAACTGTTAATTGGTTAAAGGGTGAAGTTGGAAGTGTTAAATTATGAATGTCAATTCCACGTTTTCAAATTTTTGATAGCCTAAATTAACTCACAATGCATTTGCACCTTGTCCAAATACTACAAATATAAACATTGCAGATTTTAATGACTCATGACAACTGAGGGCAACGTCAAACAGCCAATAGCAGTTTGGCCAATGGCGGACAATGGAATTGAAAATTGGAAGAGTTGTGGAACCATTGGCTGATCTGATAATATCCATTTTATCTTTACACCAATGACTCCATGGAATGTGCCTTGCTTTTTGTTAAGGTTACACAAAAACAAGAATGTTACTTTTAGTAATTTAATTTTCGCGCGTAAAAAAAAAGGGTGACATATCTCATTACTCAAACACATGAATTAAACATGACTTGGTACATAATATAATGGATGACAATTTTAATAACTGTACTCTTCCTTAATGACCAGTCAAGTTATTCCTTGATAACCATTTAAATTCTCCAAAAATAGATCCCCTTTGAAAAACTGTCATGGTACAATAGGGCAGTTATGCCTTTAGGTTTATTTTTAATGTAATGAATTCCTACTGTCAACTCTTCACAGCTAATTAAAAGGCACTAATTTAATTAGATCCCTTGTGGTTCTTCTCTCTACAGACTTGTTCTTAGTGCCGTCTCAGACTATTTTGCTGCTATGTTCACCAGTGATGTTTGTGAAGCTAAGCAAGAGGAAATCAAAATGGAGGGCATAGACCCTGGTGCACTCTGGGATCTTGTTCAGTTTGCTTACACAGGTAAGGCAGAGTGAAGCGTTATTTATATTCAGTGAATTATTGTATGTAGTGTAAAGATTAGAATGCATGTGATAAGGAGACATGGGTTCAAAACTGAAATCTGTGTGCATTAATCATCAATTGACATGTTTATTGTTCATAATTCTTCAACATTTTTCATATAACCTTAAAAATAGATGCTTCTAAAGGTTTTAATATTAAATATGCGATGTTAAAGACAAATGTGTTAAAATCTTTTGCCTTATTCATGAATTAAGATAAATGTAATTGATTTACAATGTTTGAATAGGCATCCCAGTTTTTTTTCACTTGTGGTATAAAGACTTCAGATTGATTCATGCCAGGTCCAGGGGCAAATATAACTGCCAGTGAGAATAATCAGTCCCCTTATACTCTCAGGATCCAACAGGTGAAAGCCATATGCAAAGAGTCAAGGCACGACTGTTCATTGGGGATTCTGACATCTGAGTCATTGTGAGGTGGGGGGGGGGGGGGGGGGGGGGGGGGCGGGGAGGGGCGGGTGGTGGGGGTGCGGTGGAGAAGGGGTGTGTGGTTTGGGGAACTTTGGTGGTGGGGAGTTGGTGGTTGCAAAAAATATGAAGAATGGATGGCGAAAAAGGGTGCTTAAGTTGGTAGAACAAGGTGTGGTTGGCGCCAAGTTACAGCTTTAATGTGGAGCCAGACAGGACACGACTTTAGTGAAAGTTTACCCAACCCCTCCCCAACAAAGATCACCAGCATCAGGGCATTGGGGCCCTCCCAGTGGGACCCCCTTGATGACCTTTTTCATGACCTCCCGCCCCAATTCATGACCCCCCACTTCATAATCTCCCTTCAGGAGCCTCCCTTCATAAAGTCCCATCATACCCCCTTTCCTGTACACCCTCCCCACCACTTCCTGTTTTCAGGGTCCTTAAACCAAGATGGCATATGATACATACCCCATGCAGATTTTGTATTTGCGTGTCAAATATCATTAGACCCTTCAGTACCTATTTTCCACCTTGAAAACAGTGAACCAGATTTAATTCCCCTACCCCGCTGGGTGTCCAAGGTTTACGGTAAAATATTGTTAGAACTGGTGACATTTGCCATTTTAATTCCAGCTTCGGGTCACTGTCTGTGTGGAGTTTGCCCATTCTCCTCGTGCCTGCATGGGTTTCCTCCGGGCGCTCCAGTTTCGTCCCACACTCCAAAGATGTGCTGTTAGATTGATTGGCCATGCTAAATCGCCCCTTAGTGTCAGGGGATTAGCAGGGTAATACGTGGGGTTACGGGGATCAGGCCTGGGTAGGAATTGTTGTCGGTGCAGGCTCGATGGACCAGATGGCCTCCTTCTGCACTGTAGGGATTCTATGATTCTATAATTCTAACTGGGCATTTGAAAAGTGGGTCAGGTGCCAATCTACCGGGGCTTGCTTCCTCCATTCCTTTGCGCTCTGACAGGGCTTTATTCCCACAGTGCAGACATGCTCCTTAAGACAACCATTCCTCTTTGTGTTTTCTTTTGGAACATCATGCACTGAAGGGGGTGGGGGTGCGGTTAGAAAAGCATGTTGTAAGTGTGGGGCTCATATATTGGCAAGTGCACCATAAAAACCGCCTGCTTCATTTTAGCTTCTGAACCTCATCCATTTATGTAATAATACATGACATTTGTACTACAGTGATAGTATTCTTAAAAGAGGAAAACGTGGTAATTGTAGAGGGAGAAAAGAAGACTAGCGTCTATTGTGTTACTCAAATTGATTTTCAGGTCTTCGGAAATCTCAGCTTAGCATGGAATCTCTCTTCTCTTTTTTTTGTACCCATAACACTGTATCAAATTATTATGTATGTATTAAGATCGCAGAGCGAGTATATCTCTGTAATACTTCACAGAGTAAGAGCTCTTTTTTCAGAAATTGCAAATTCTGGAAATATGATTATGTTATGCATAATTCATGAACTTTGCTTATAGAGGCAGAAATGCATATTTGTAGATGTTGAAATGTTCTGGAGATTCATTCACAGCAAAGAGAAACAAAGTCAGGGTGAAGTTCCTTCAGTGGTGTCATTTATATTTAAACAATCCCGAATTAACTCATTAACAGCAATGGAGTGAAGCACTTGATGCTGCAGAAGGCCTTGTTAAATATAATTTAGACTGGCACTTCAAAACGTACGTTCAGCCGATAACTTACATTACATTTAAATGTACTGGTTTTCAACCACGCGACCAATTACCTTCCCTGTTTATCAATTTTATAGCCGCTTTTTGGCCTTGCGAGATACTGCGAGCAGCTAATCTGTTCAACGAAGCCAAGTTAAATTGAGCTATAAGAGCAGTTAAGAAAGGATTTATTCAATGGGTGCCAAAGGTAGAAATCTGTACCGGTTTGATAAGAAGCAGGGCTTGCATTAAAGCACATGTGCCGTACATCAGGATGCAGGCGAGGGCTTGCAAATTAAGCTGCCAAACTGTGGTCCCTGCTGACAGAAAGTCGCGTTAAGCTTCCCTGTGCAAGTGCTACCTTTGGCAAAGTTAATTAAAACTTGGGGGCCACATGCAGAGCAAGTAATTCACTTAATCGGATGAAATGTGTGAAGGAGAAACTATTGCTTGTCATGTAAATAATTTGCGTTATTGGTCTGTAATTTTTATAAAGACAAAAGTGAATGTATCCAACCACATTGTGCAAGCTTTATACTTCTCTCAAATACTTGAGTTAGAGAAATTAGAGCAGGAGTCGAATATATGGCCCTTCATGCTTATTCTATCATTCAATAACATCGTGGCCGATGTTTGACCTCAAGGCCACTTTCCCTCTCTATCCCCGCATTCCTTGGCCGAAACTTTCCAGTCCTTCTGGCAGCGGGATCTTCCCGCAGTCATCGATAGGACCAGAAGATTCTGGTTCAATGGTCAAGATCCCAAGCTGAAGTCCATCGATCCCTGCAACTCCTTAGAAGGACTATTGGGCAGATATGATCACAAGATGGTAGAAATTTAAATCTTTCATCAATTATTCAGAAAAAAAACCTTCAGTAAACAGTACAAGTCAAACTACAAATTCTCTTGAGGAACTAACGACCCCTTTTTGAAACTGTTTTGAGCTTGAATAACAATGGCTTCATTTGCCTTAGTCATAAGAAGGCCTTCTATACCTCTTTTTGTTAAAAATGCAGCAAACATTCAACAACTAAATGATTGGACAATGTTGCAGTGCCTCTCTTCAACTAAACATTATTATTATTGAAACAGGAGACAAATAAAAGTAAAATAGAGTTTATTTATTCATCATAAGTATTAACACTGCAATGAAGTTATTGTGAAATTCCTCTAGTCACCACAGTCCGATGCCTGTTTGGGTCAATGCACCTAACCAGTACATCTTTCAGACTGTGGGAAGAAACTGGAGCACTCGGAAGAAACCCGCACGGACACAGGGAGAACATGCAAACTCCACACAGACAGTGATCCAAGCTGGGAATTGAAGCTAGGTCCTTAACGCTGTGAAGCAGCAGTGCTAACCACTGTGCCACTATGCCACCCGATAGCAATGAGTTCACTATTTGATTATTAATCCACTATAGAGATGTTCACTATGAAAAGGGATTCAGTGCTTGAAAATTAGACACACTGGGTAATGGTGTGCTGCTGATTCACTGGTACATAGTCTCAGACCTCTGTTACAAATATATTTGGAAGGAATTCAATGCGTGCCACATTTTGTGGCTTTTAGTTACCTGATTTGTTTTGCCTGTCATGAACAGCCGTAGCCACTGACTCAACTGACAAGCCTGTCTAAATAAAAATACTGCTGCCATGTAGAATGAGATCAGGGGATTGAAGTATATCTCGGGGAAATTGTGACAAGATAGCTAAAGGACTTGGCTGTTTTTTTTCCCCTCAGCTTACTGCACTGACAGATTTCACAGTTTCTGTTCAACTTCCAATTTCATTAAAACTGGGGATCTTTCACAAATGTAACACTTGCTTCAGAGATTTATAAGAGGTTCCATTCAGCAGTCTACATATTGGATTCCAAAGCAGACACACTCCATTGAGACGAATCATAGGATTCCTACCGTGCAGAAGAGGCTATTCGGCCCATTGAGTCTGCACTGACTCTCTGACGGAGTATTTTACCCACGCCCTCTCGCCCACCCTATCCCTGTGACCTCCGTACATTTACCATGGCTAATTCCTCGAACCTATACATCTTGGTACACTCAGGGGCAATTTAGCATAGCCAATTCCTGCTAACCGACACATCTTGGGACACTGAGGGGCAATTTAGCGTGGCCAATCCCCCTAACCTACACATCTTGGAACACTAAGGGACAAGTTTAGCATGGCCAATCCCCTTAACCTACACATCTTGGGACACTAAGAGCAATTTAGCATGGCCAATCCCCCTAACCTACACATCTTGGAACACTAAGGGGCAATTTATCATGGCCAATCCAACTAACCGACACATCTTGGAACACTAAGGGGCAATTTATCATGGCCAATCCAACTAACCGACACATCTTGGAACACTAAGGGACAATTTGGCATGGCCAATCCCCCTCACCTACACATCCTTGGACATCCCAACAAATGTCTAAAACATATTAGTGTAGAATTGCTACATCAAGGCAAGGGGTTCCCACCTTGACCCCAGTGAGATTCCATGAAAACAGTTCAGAATAGTCTGGCTCCAAAATATGTTGGACTCACCAGTTAAGTCGGACTTCATGAGAGGCAGAACCAGATTTGGAGTCTCCCTATGTCAAGTTCCTATTTCCAAAGCGTAAATGGAACTTGGCATAAGCCTGGAGATCCAGGATTCCAGTTGGAAGTACTAACATCCAGGATAATTCGAGAAGGGTGAGGTTTTGGGGGTGGAGGTTATCGGGGAAGGGATGTGAGAAAATTCACATATAAGGCAGGATATTTTCCACCCCAACTGTGGCGTTTTATTCATGGCTCACAGATGCACGATTAAATCACTCGGGAGGCTGGATCGTACCCGGGAAATAAAGGCTTTTATTAGTAACAAGAATGGAGCATACTGCATAACGATACAATCCCAGACTAAAGGGTCACCAGGCAGTGCAGTGACCTTTATACTCCTACAGGTAGGCGGAGCCAACCGGAGTGTACCACAGAACAATACCAACAGGTAGAACACCCCAACCCTAACCCCAACAGTGACAACAGTAACATATGTACAAGTACCCATAGTGCTAACCATCTATGGTTCAGTACCCATAGTGGTAACCATCTATGGTTCACCACACTCACCGTTGGCTGCTTGTGGGATCTTCCAGTCCCGCTGCTGTCTGCGCCATTTTGTGTGGCTCACCTTCCAGCTTCTGGGAAATCTGCCATGGTGGGGAGGCGGGTAGTGCCTTCAGCCAGACTGGAAGATCCCGCCGGCATGAAAGGCTGGAAAATCCTGCCCAGACTGTTACCACTGCTATATATTTTAAACATATGTGTTTGGTTAGACTTGATTTGATTTGATTTGATTTATTATTGTCACATGTATTGGGATACAGTGAAAAGTATTGTTTCTTGCGCGCTATACAGACAATACATACCGTTCATAGAGTTTACCAGGCTGATTCCGGGTATGAGGAGAGATTGACTAGGGTAGGATTGTTTTCGCTTGGGTTCAGACAAATGAGGGGGGAATCTCATAGAAACTTATAAAATTCTAACAGGACTAGACAGGTTAGATGCAGGAAGGATGTTCCGGATGGTGGGTGTGTCCTGCACCAGGCGCCACAGTCTGAGGATTCAGGGTAGACCATTTAGGATGGAGATGAGGAGACATTTCTTCACTCAAAGAGTGGTGAGCCTGTGGAATTCATTACCACAGGAAGTTGTTGATGCCTAAGCATTGAATTTATTCAAGAGGCAGCTAGATATAGCACTTGGGGCGAATGGGATCAATTGTTATGGGGGTAAAGCAGGATTAGGCTATTGAGTTGGACGATCAGCCATGATCGTGATGAATGGAGGAGCAGGCTGGAAGGGCCAAATGGCCTCCTCCTGCTCCTATCCTCTATGTTTCTCATACATAGGGGAGAAGGAAAGGAGAGAGTGCAAAATAGAGTGTTACAGTCATAGCAAGGGTGTAGAGATTATTGTGTAACTTACTGGAAATATAGATTTCTTCCCACTGTTCAACTATCAGATAGAGTTGCAGTAGCATTGTGGTTATTTTGCTGAACTAATGATTTGGAGACCACTGTAGAAGCTGGAGAACTTGAATCCAGTTAAATAAATACAGCTGGAATTTACAAACAGTTCTAGTCTCAGTAATTAAGGCCATGAAACCACTGGATTGTCATAGAAACCCATCTGATTCACTGAAATCCGGTATGGAATGAAATCTGCCATCCTTACCCAGTCTGGCCTGTCCATGAATCCGGACCCACAGCAGTGTGGTTGACTCTTAGCTGCCTTCTGAAGTGACCTAACAAACCACTCAGTTGTCACCAAGCCAATAAGTGCCGATCATGCCAGAGATGGTCACAACTTATGAATGAATAAAAGGCACAGTTTATCACCGAGTCAGGGGGAATGTATAACAAGAGCACTTTATCATCTGACAGGATTAAACAGTTTGGCACGAATCTAATGGAGCTTGAAATGAGACACTGCCAAATGACTCTTCAAGCCAACACTTTCCAGTTATCAATGAATAATTAACACTGGCACTGGTCTTCCTCAACAGAAAGGAATAACTTATATTTACGTAGAGCTTTTTTTGATGTATCAAAATGTTTTACAACTAATGAAGTATTTTTGATATGCAATCACTGTTGTAATAAAGAAAAGGAATGGCACTTATGTGTACGTTATAAACCGGTTGGAAATGTTCCAACATTTTTTCTGTAGTTGGTGAGTGAGGAAAATGTGATGGAATTGTTTTTGTTGCTTCCCAACCTATGGCTTGGACCGGAGACATTGATACCAATCTATTGGGTTGATTGGCCATGGTAAATTGCCAATAGTGTCTGGAGGATTAGCAGGCTAAATACATGGGGCGAGGGGGATTGGGCCTGGGTGGGCTTGTAGTTGGTGCAGACTCGATGGGCCGAATGGCCTCCTTCCACACTGCAGTGATTCTATGATTCTATGTAAATCTAGGTGAGTTAATGGATGCAAAAAAATTTCAATCTGTAGAATTCCCAGTCAGTACAGACTGAGAAGAGAAATGGTTTCAATATGTATTTTACTCTCACTTAAAATAAAATCACAAATAATTCAAATGTGTTACGCAATGTGCCTCAATAGGATGCAGCTCCAAGTCAATCCAGTTTTCATTGTGCAGCGTTGGAGTTGGGAGCCCTCTCGGACTGAGCTGGTGTATAACTGCACCCGGTGTAACATCAAATCAAAAACATTCCCAGATTACCCTTTGGACCACACAGGACTGTGAGAGGAAAATAAAATTTCTTGTCTGCTCCCTCCTTTTAACTTGCCTTCAGGTGTCCTAGAGTTGCGTTAGGTAAGCACGGAGGCCCATAAAGCTTGGTCAATGTGTGATATGCTTGCCAGCAGTATAACTCAGGTTTTCCGGCATTGTGTTATCGGTACGTTGGTCCGGATTTTGGGATCGACGAGAAGAAATGGTACTCGTTCGTCAGGCTAACATCTGCCCTTGAACATTTTGCTTCTTGACTTTCTCATGCAGCATTTCCAGAATTTTCTGTTTTGTTCTGGGAAGAGAACAATGGTTGATTGGTTATTGCTGAAACTTCCCGCACTGGAATACGATCTGGCAGTTTTCTAGTCCACTCTCATGTGAAGAATCCTAAATTGATTGTGACACTGGAGGACACTTGTTTCTCCTCGAACCGAGGCCATGCCCCCTAGTTCTAGTTTCACCTGCCAATGGAAACAACCTCCCTGCTTCTATTTTATTTATTCCCTTCATGATCTTATATGTTTCTATAAGATCTCCCCTCATTCTTCTGAATTCCAACGAACATAATCCCATATACTCAGTCTCTCCTCATAAGCCAACCCTCTCAACTCCGGAATCAACCTAGTGAATCTCTTCTGCACCCCCTCCAGTGCCAGTATATCCTTTCTCAAGTAAGGAAACCAAAACTGTACACAGTACTCCAGGTGTGATCTCATCAGCACCTGATACAGCTGCAACATAACCTCATTGTTCTTAAACTCCATTCCTCTTGCAATGAAGGACAACATTCAATTTGTCTTCTTAATTACCTGCTGCATCTGCAAACCAACATTTTTGTGAGTCATGCACAAGGACGCCCAGGTCCCTCTGCGCAGCAGCATGCTGCACCTTTTTACCATTTAAATAATAGTCCATTTTGCTGTTATTTCTACCAAAATGGATGAGCTCACATTTATCACCATTGTACTCCATCTGCCAGACCCTTGCCCACTCACAGAAGCTGTCACACCAAAAGAGCTTGACCTAGATTGAGGCAAAGCTGCGAAGCAGCCAATGACATCACAAACTATACATGTGACTAGATTTTTAAAGTGACCATACAACACAACAACCCCAAATATATAACATCCCTCCCCCTTTACTTCTAAAGCCCCATAACAACACATAACCATACTACTTTTAAATAGTCATCAAAACATATGTATAAAAGCAGGCAATGAATCATGACACAGTAATAATAGTTAATAGGAAAGACAATCTGGTGGGCATCTATTCTGCACTGATTGTCTGTGCACTTCAGGGGTTGTTCTTGACCTCAGATGTATTCTCCGGGCCTTCAGACAATGTCGCTATCTTGGAAGGCATAACCGTCTCTTTTGCAGAAGGAAGGCTAGAAGCAGCAAGGGATTCTTTGGCAATCGTGGCTTCTGCTGATGGACCAGAAAAGTCGTCGTCACAATGTTTGGTAGTTTGGATGGTGGTACATCTAATGTCAACAAAACAAAGGAGATTGTCATCGATTTCAGGAAGCGTAAAGGAGAACATGCCCCTGTCTACATCAATGGGGACGAAGTAGAAAGGGTTGAGAGCTTCAGGTTTTTAGGTGTCCAGATCACCAACAACCTGTCCTGGTCTCCCCATGCCGACACTATATTTAAGTAAACTCACCAACGCCTCTACTTTTTCAGAAGACTAAGGAAATTTAGCATGTCAGTTACGACTCTCACCAACTTTTACAGATGCATCATAGAAAGCATTCGTTCTGGTTGTATCACAGCTTGGTATGGCTCCTGTTCTGCCCAAGACTGCAAGGATCTACAAAATGTCATGAATGTAGCCCAATCCATTACACAAACCAGCCTCCCATCCATTGACTCTGTCTACATTTCCCGCTTCCTCGGCAAAGCAGCCAGCATAATTAAGGACCCCACGCACCCCGGACATGCACCCTTTTTAACCACCTTGTCCACCTGAGTTGCCACCTTCAGGGAACTGTGAATCTGCACGCCTAGATCCCTTTGTATGCTAACATTCCTAAGGGCTCTGCCATTTACTGTATACTTCCCTTCTGCAGTAGACCTTCCAAATCACGTCACCTCACATTTGTCTGTGTTAAATTCCACCTGCCATCTTTTGGCCCAGGTCTCCAGCCGATTTATATCCTGAAAATGTGTTTGTATGTCCAGGTGCGTGTGTCTGTGTCCGTGTGTGTGTGTGGGTGTATGTGTGTGTGTCAATGTGTGGGTCTGTGTGTGTGTGTGGGTGTATGTGTGTGTTTGCGTATGTGTGTGTATCTGTCCGTGTGTGTGTGTGTGTATGTGTGTGTGTGTGTGTGTGTGTCTGTCTGTCTGTCTGTCTGTCTGTCCGTGTGTGTGTGATTTCATGGAGGATTCAGAGATGATCGTATTGCTTCTTTAATGGTGGAGGTCAGAGGTTAGGCATGTGCTACCAAGTCAGCCTTGATGAGTTCCTGGCGTGTGCCCTACATAATACGTATTCTAGCCATGGTATCCCAACGGTATTCAAAGTGCATATTCATACTCCTAAGTGAAAGGATCATCCAGCAGACTTTGATGTTATGAATGGTGAATGATGTTATGAAGATTTTTATCTAAAATATTAAGTTGGAACTTCACTGGCTGAACATACACATGGATTGAACCTATTTTAAAAGAACACTTATCCTAAGCCAAGGACACTGGCTTACAGCTGGAACTGTGTTCTACTTTCAAAGGTCACAAGTTCCATTTATGGAGACACAAGTCCTTGGGCGGAATCGTCCCAGAAATTACAAAGTCTGATTTTGGGCGTGTGGGTGAAGTGACATTTGACCCGGTGACAGCAATGGTGGCTTTTTATGTTGTCTTGTGAGGCAATTTCTTTAAAAATTGCAGAGGCACAGGTTTTATGTCAGATTGCTGGTGGGTGGCCTCTGATTTAGAATCATAGAATCATAGAATCCTATAGTGCGGAAGAAGGCCATTTGGCCCATCGAGTCTGCACCGACCACAACCCCACCCAGGCCTTATCCCCACAACCCTGCTAGTCCCCTTGACACTGAGCGGCAATTTAGCATGGCCAATCCACTTAACCCGCCAATCCACCTAACATCTTTGGACTGGGGGAGGAAACCGGAGCACCCGGAGGAAACCCACGCAGACACAGGGAGAATGTGCAAGCTCCGCACAGACAGTGACCCAAGCCAGGATTTGAACCCGGGTCCCTGGCGCTGTGAGGCAGCGGTGCTAACCACTGTGCCACCGTGCCGCCCCACCATAGTCTCAACACTTCAATAATCTGGGCGCCAATTTTAAAGGCCATCCCTACATACAGCTGGCAAACCTCAAGTAAGAGGAAGCCACTGGGGGGGTGATGGCTGCCAAAGTCAGCAAGCACACTGCCCCGAAATTCAGTGACGCCTCTCTCAGGCACCGGCTGGATGCTGTGGAGGTCCGGCACAAAGTACTCCACCCACACTCTGGACAAAAAGACTCATCCGAGGTGACCAATCCAACATGGGAGGTGATGGAAACAATGGGAAAGGATGTCTGGTGCAGCCTCAGACTGCAAGGCTCGCTGGGAGAGTCTGTCTGCCTTCAGATGGCGATGATAGCGCTGACAGACCAAGGCACCGAGATCAACACCGAGGATGGCAGCTGCCATGGAGATCTTGGTCCAATATATCTGTCTGTGCTGCTGTGTGCTGTGGCACACATTGGCGGAGACACTTGCTGGCATCCATCAGTGTCAATGACAGAAGGGGGAGAAGCATCTCAGTTAAATATCTATTAACTTGGCAAAATCACCTCTCTTGCAAATTCAAACTCTGTTACAACCAACTCAGGAGTGGAAAGAAGAGAGGAGTTAGTCCATCCTAGCTGACCTAATCACAATAATGAGGGTTGTTACAACTGAACCCACCCAGCTACATGTAAAGTAGACTATTCCATTGCATTCCTGACCTTGTAGATGGAGATGGAGCCAGGTGGTATTTGTTGCAGAATACCCAGGCCGGAATTTTACCGTCCCGCCTGCCACAGGAATCGGAGCGGGTGAGGAACAGACAATGGAAAGGTCCATTGACCTCGGGTGGGATTTTACGGTTTCGGGACGAGCGAGGCAGTAAATCCCACCTCCAGACTCTGACCCACTCCAAAAGCCATGGCATTCCTGTGGCTGAACTAGTTGACTTTTTGCTCAGTGGTAACTCTCAGAATAGTTACAATTTATACCACGGGTATTGCAGAAATTCCGCTGTTCACCAGAAAGTGCAAAATTAATTCTACAGTTTGAGTAAGCTGGAGGTCAAAGATTATTTTTGTCGGGTTATAGAGATGGGTAAATGTCAGCGAGTGCAAACATTTTTAGACAGATAGTTCTTCAAAAAAACAAGACAATTTGCGCTGACAGACCTGCAACTTGACTGATTCTTACCGACCGCTGATGTACATACTTCTCCCAAGATTCAAGATCATTCTTAGAGAATGTAATTTGGCAAATGTTAAAATAAATTAATTTGTATGAATATCATAACCAACTGTGATAGGCTTTTGGGCAGAAGTATTTTGCCCTAACATTGCAACCTCAGGGGTTAGTAGAAGGGGAGCTGTGCTGTAGTGGTATTGTCACTGGACTAGTAATCCAGAGACCCAGGGTAATGCTCCGGGGAGCTGTGTTCAAATCCCACCATGGCAGATGGTAAAATTTGAATTCAATAAAAATCTTGAATTAAAAGAACAAATAAGAAAGAACTAAAAAAAATTATAGCACAGGAACAAGCCTGCACCGACATTGCTGCCCGTCTGAACTAAAACCCCCTACTCTTCCAGGGACCATATCCCTCTATTCCCATCCTATTCATGTATTTGTCCAGGCGCCCATAAAAGTCACTACCACATCTGCTGGTGATGACCATGAAACCATTGTTGATTATCATAAAAACCCATCTGGTCCTTTAAGGAAGGACATCTGCTGTCCTCACCTAGTCTGGCCTACATGTGACTCCAGATCCACAGCAATAGATGACACTCAAATACCCTCTGAAATGGAAGGCAGTTAGGGATGGGCATTGAATGGGCCCAGTCAGTGATGCCCACATCCTGTAAAATGAATTTAAAAGAACAATGTAAGATGTGAACTTGTAAACTATGTTTCCACATAGTTTGGGGATGCAGAATTAGGGGCCAGAAATGTAATGTGGTTAATATTAAATCCATGGGGACTTCAGCAAAGTGAGAAGTCTCACAACACCAGGTTAAAGTCCAACAGGTTTATTTGGTAGCACAAGTCACTAGCTTTCGGAGCGCTGCTCCTTCATCAGGAGAGTGGGAGTTCTGTTCACAAACAGGGCATATAAAGACATAAACTCAATTTACAAAATAATGGTTGGAATGCGAGTCTTTACAGGTAATCAAGTCTGAAAGGTACAGCCAATGTGAGTGGAGAGAGGGATAAGCACAGGTTAAAGAGATGTGTATTGTCTCCAGCCAGGACAGTTAGTGAGATTTTGCAAGCCCAGGCAAGTCGTGGGGATTACAGATAGTGTGACATGAACCCAAGATCCCGGTTGAGGCCATCCTCATGTGTGTGGAACTTGGCTATCAGTTGCTGCTCAGCGATTCTGCTGAGGGGAACACTTCAGCAGTCACGGGCATTCAGCCTCTGATCTTCGAGTAAGCATTCTCCAAGGCGGCCTTCACGACACACGACAACGCAGAATCGCTGAGCAGAAACTGATAGCCAAGTTCCACACACATGAGGATGGCCTCAACAGGGATCTTGGGTTCATGTCACACTATCTGCAACCCCCACGACTTGCCTGGGCTTGCAAAATCTCACTAACTGTCCTGGCTGGAGATAATACACATCTCTTTAATCTGTGCTTAATCCTCTCTCCACTCACATTGTCTGTACCTTTAAGACTTGAAAACCTGCAAAGACTCGCAGTCCAAACATTATTTTGTAAATGGAGTTTGTGTCTTTATATGCCCTGTTTGTGAACAGAACTCCCACTCTCCTGATGAAGGAGCAGCGCTCTGAAAGCTTGTGGCTTGTGCTACCAAATAAACCTGTTGGACTTTAACCTGGGTGTTGTGAGACTTCTTACTGTGCTTACCCCAGTCCAACGGCGGCATCTCCACATCATGACTTGAGCAGAAACATCTTTACTGACAAGTGGTGAGCATGTAGAACTCACAATTACAAATTGAGGCAAATATTGTGGGTAAGCACAGGAGAGAGGAAGGAATTGAAGGATATGCTGATGGGGTGAGATGAAGGGGAGTGGGAGGAGGCTTGTGTGAACCGAGCATTTTGAAAAGGAATATTTGATGTAAGGCAAAATGAGAAGAAAAATTGAATCAGGGCAGATAAATTAATGCAGTTTCCGAACAAACTGTCTTTAAAATATTCATGTGCCACCTCACATATAGAAGTGCAATGATTATGGTAATAGGCTGGCAACTAATTGGTTGGGAGTTCAAATCCCACACAGAGAAAGTTGTGGAATTGAATTCAGTAAATCTGGTAAATGATGGTGCATTTTTTTAAGGAAAAAGGGTCATGAAAGTTTTGTTGTAAAACTTAGTAACCTTCAGAGAGAAGAACCTGCTTCCACTCCAGTCCAAAATAGATGGTTAACTCTTGATGCCCCCAATGCCAACTAGAGATGGGCAATAATTGTTGGCTCACCTACCCAATGGACAAATCGTAAAATTTAAAGGTTTGTGTGATTTACGTTAAATTTATTAAATCAATCAGGGGAGCACGGTGGTTAGCATTACTGCCTCACAGCACCAGGATCCCAGGATCTATCCCGGCCTTGGATCACTGCCTGTGTGAAGTTTGCATGTTCTCCCCGTGTCTGCGTGGGTTTCCTCCAGGTGCTCCGGTTTCCCCCCACACTCCAAAGATGTGCAGGTTAGGTTGATTGGCCATGCTAAATTGCCCCTTAGTGTCAAGGAGATAAGTGAAGCAGTTGAGGCTACCTCATTGAATGTTTTTAAGGCAAGGATAGATAAATTTTTGAACAGTAAAGGAATTAAGGGTTATGGTGAGCGGGCGGGTAAGTGGAGCTGAGTCCACGAGAAGATCAACCATGATCATATTGAATGGCGGAGCAGGCTCAAGGGGCCAGGTGGCCTACTCCTATGCCTAATTGTTATGTTCTTATGTTCTTAGCAGGGTAAATATCTCATACAATCTCATAGAATGCCCACAATGCAGAAGGAGGCCATTCGGCCCATTGAATCTGCACTGACAGCAATCCCACCCAGGCTCAATTTCTGCAACCCCACATATTTACCCTGCTAAACCCCGACACTAGGATCAATTTAGCATGGCCAATCAACCTAACCCGCACATCCTTGGACCATGGGAGGAAACCAGAGCACTCAGAGGAAACCCACGCAGACACGGGGAGAATGTGCCTGAATTGAACTCAGGTCCCTGGCGCTGCGAGGCAGCAGTGCTAACCACTGTTCCAGCGTGCCGCCCATATGTGGAGTTACGGGGGATAGGGGTTGGGTGGGATTGTTGTCGGTGTAGGCTTTAAGTGCCGAATGGCCTCATTCTGCACTGTGGGCATTCTATGAGATTCTATGAGATATTTACCCTCTATTTCAGCTTGATGGGCCGACTGGCCTCCTCCTGCACTGCAGGGATCCTATGATTCTTCCTTCATTTTGAGTAAATTGAGATATCCGGCGGGATGGCAAATGTCTTCTTTAATCGGCATCACTTGGACTGACTTCACCACAGGTCAAAACCCTGAAGTTGAAAATGTGGAGCTTGATTTTTAAGGCATTGGTTCCATCATTGTTCTCATTATTCATTTGCTCAGCCACTACGCACTTGCATGATAAAGAGGTATTAATATAGATTTCTGAATGAGGTTATTTTAATGTTCAGTGAGTGGTGTTGAAATTACGCTGTTTGGAAAAATCGAGATGAGCACTGAAGGAGGGGAAGCAGATGTATATCATTTTTATTGCAATTACCTAATGCATACTGGCAATTTCATTCCAGCAATTGCCAAAGAAAGGTTTGTTAAGCAGTTCAGGATAAAGCCGTTTGTCTCCTTAGCATGGAATTTGCATACAAACTGTTTAAATTTACTTTTTTAATGTTTTTCATGATTATTGGCAGGCAAATTGCAAACCTTGTGCAAAAATAACATTGTCTTTTTGAAAATCTTTGTTTATCGTGTCACACTTGAGAGCCTATTTGTCACAGTGTGTTTTGGGAATCTATTTATTTACAGGCTGCCTTGAGCTAAAGGAGGAGACAATCGAGAATCTCTTAGCAGCTGCTTGCCTGCTCCAACTCTCCCAAGTGGTGGAGGTGTGTTGCCACTTCCTAATGAAACTGCTCCATCCATCAAACTGCCTGGGTATCCGTGCATTTGCTGATGCTCAGGGCTGCTCTGAATTAATGAAGGTGGCTCACAGCTACACTATGGTAAGGTGACAAGAGATGTTTTACTTCAATCACCTTCTTGCATCGCTTCTTCCTTGCCCTCGCATGTACATCGTTCGACGTGAGCAGATTTTCTCATGAAAGTCGCCAGTGTTTGCGTTTCTGACAGAAATGCAAGCCCTTGAAAGTTGCATTCTGGGACTCAGTTTTGTACAGGTTGCATTTTACAAGATGGTCCATCCTATGATGGGGCTGCTGACTTCTGTTCGTGACATTATACAGAGCTTTGAGGAAAGTGCAAGGGATAGTGACTAATTTCAATGCTCTGTCAAAGGGCCAGCAGAGCTGCACTGGGTTGTATGGCCTCCTTCTGCGGTTATATGAATCTGGTGGGGCGAAGCTCCAAGTCAGGAATTAAGATTTGTGAATTGACCCTGTTTTGCGTTCAATGAATCCGCTAAACTACATTTGACATTTTGACCCTCTAAGTTTTGGGAGTCAATGTTGATGAGAATGTTTTCTGTCATTTTGAAATGATTTTTTAAAAAATTGTGACATTTCCAACAGTTTTGAGAGTGGATCTGTAGTGCTTCATTGGAATTTTGGTGCATTTTGGAAGATCAAATTGCGAGGTGATGCATTCTGGAAGATCAAATTCCAGTGCGAATTATACAGTAATGGTAGAACTCTTAGGAGCATTGGCATACAGAGAGATCTGGACATACAGGTCCATGGATCCCTGAAAGTGGCAGCACAGGTGGATAAGGTGGTCAAGAAGGCATACATCACACTTGCCTTCATTGGCCAGGGCATCGAGTATAAAAGTTGACAAGTAATGTTACAACTGTATAGAACTTTAGTTAGGTCACATTTGGAGTACTGTGTGCAGTTCTGGTCGCCACACTACCAGAAAGACATGGATGCTTTGGAAAGGGCGCAAAGAAGGTTTACCAAGATGTTGTCTGACCTGGAGGGTTTTAGATATGAGGAGAGGCTGGATGAACTCAGATTCTTTTAACTGGAAAGACGGAGGCTGAGGGAGCGCCTGATAGAGGTCTACAAAATGATGAGAGGCTGAGATGGTGGCGGATAGTCAGAGGCTTTCTCCCAGGGTGGAAATTTCAACTATAGATCCTGACCTTATAATGATTATATATCCATATCTAAGGAAGGAAGTGCTGGCCTTGGAAAGGGTCCAGAGGAGGTTCACAAAAATGACCCCTGAAATGAAGAGCTTGTCGTATGTGAAATGGTTGAGGACTCTGGGTCTATACTGATTGGAGTTTAGAAGGATGAGGTGGGATCTTATTGAAACTTACAGAATACTGCGAGGCCTGAATAGAGTGGACGTGGAGAGGATGTTTCCACTCGTAGGGAAAACTGGAACCAGAGGGCACAACCTCAAACTAAAGGGATGATCCTTTAAAACAGAGATGAGGAGGAATTTCTTCAGCCAGAGAGTGGTGAATCTGAGGAACTCTTTGCCGCAGAAGGCTGTGGAGGCCAGGTCATTGAGTGTCTTTAAGACAGAGATAGATAGGTTCTTGATTAATAAGGGGATCAGGGGTTATGTGGAAAAGACAGGAGAATGTGGATGAGAAAAATATCAGCTATGATTAAATAGCGGAGCAGAATCGATGGGCCGAGTGGCCTAATTCTGCTCCTATGTCTTATGGTCTTTAAGTTGGGTGAGCAAGGCCTCAGACTGGAACCTGCCTTGCCCCCGTTTTCCATCTAACTGAAATTTCTAGGCTGGCAGGAAGATTTAATAGGCATGGGGAAGCCCAAAAATAAATGGGCTTAGGTCCAGGGAAGGAAATAAGGACCTCCACCTGAACCCCAATTCTGATTTAAGCAGCCTCCCACCCCTTATGGTCTGGTGAATCCTGGACCTCCCGCCACCCCCTCCCCTGACACCCCAATCACCCATTTTCCAGCCCCCCGAAGCTTTCTCTTCCCACCCAGCGATCCTGTAAACCAGCCTTTCCTTTCAGTCCCGTGATTTAGACTCAGGTGCCTTCCTGGAGATTAGCACTGCTGCCTCACATGCCAGGGATCCGGGTTCGATTCCCGGCTTGGGTCACTGTCTGTGTGGAGTCTGCATGTTCTCCCCATGTCTGTGTGGGTTTCCTCCAGGTGCTCCGGTTTCCTCCCACAGTCTGAAAGATGTGCTGGTTAGGTGCATTGGCCATGCTAAATTCTTCTTCAGTGTACCCAAACAGGTGCTGGAGTGTGGCGACTAGGGGATTTTCACAGTAACTTCATTGCAGTGTTAATGTAAGCCTACTTGTGACACTAATAAATAAAAAAAACTTCTACTAGCCACTGCAGCTGATGTTGCTGGAAAGACCAGAGGGCTACCGGCCAATCAGATGGTCTGGCGGCCTTCTAAAGTGTGACCTCCTCCTGAGTGAGGGGCGGTTGTTCCAGTTGCAGCCAATAGGAGCTCATTGAAGCGTGAAATAACTGCAGGGCAATCGGATTCGGTGGGGATGTGTTTCCTTGGCAAGTCTTCAGAGGGCAGGAAGGGAAACCCCATCATCTGAAATATTCAGGCCATTAATTATATATTCCAACTCTCTGGGGACAATTTTACCATAATGATTCTAAGTGCTGAATCTGGGCGTAATTCAGGTCCGATTTGGAAAACTGCTCTCAGGCACCCCCTGCCCCTGCCCTCCTGCCCTTTCCCCACTAGAGAGTGATCTGGCCCTCCTTCTTCCCTCCCCCCCCCCCCCCCCCCCCCCCACCCACCCACCCAGAGAATGATCGGGCCTCCCTCCTCCCCTGCCCCCCCCACCAGAGAATGATCGAGTTTAAGTTTATTTACAGTGTCACATGTAGGCTTACACTAACACTGCAATGAAGTTACTGTGGAAATCCCCTAGTCGCCACACTCCAGCACCTGTTCGGATACACTGAGGGAGAATTTAGCACGGCCAATTCACCTAACCAGCACGTCTTTCAGACTGTGGGGTGAAACTAGAGCACTCGGAGGAAACCCATGCAGACATGGGGAGAACATGCAAACTCTGCACAGACAGTCACCCAAGCCAGGAATCAAACCCGGGTCCCTGGCACTGTAAGGCAGCAGTGCTAACCACTGTGCCACTGTGCCATCCCATGATGCTCCAAATCCAATGGCAAGAAAGGCAGTCCAACAAAGCATCTTCTCCAAAGCCAATATGCCCAGCATCGAGATGGTAATTATTCAAAACCAGCTTCACTCAATAGAATGTACCCTTCAGATGCCTGACACCAGCTTCAGGATTCTCTGGCCTTCCACATCATTTTCTTGATGATGGAAGGCGGTGCACCCTGGCCAGCAGTGGGATCTTCTGGTCCTGCTGCTGTCAATGGGATTTCCCATTGACTTCACCCTGCCTGAAAACCCACAGCGGAAGTGTGCGGTCGGCAGGACAAGAAGATCCCACCAGTGTGAAGAGCCGGAAGATCGCAACCCTGATTCCTGAATAAACTTTTCTATTCAGAACTCGAGTGCGGTGGAATATTCCTGGGAGGACAGCGCAATCACTGTAAGGACATCCTCAAAGTATCTCTGCAGAGGTCAAACCGACACATGGGCGTCCCTGGCTTGTAACCAACCAAAATGGAGAAGGTTCCTTTGGTAAGGCATCGAACACATTGAGAGTCTTCATGGAGAGCAGCCAGAGGCACGGTAGAGGCATCAGAGAGAGTGCACAATATTCTGAAAAACTCAACCCAACCCTTCAAGTTTTGCCTTCCATGCATCTGGCAGTATCTGCACATTGTGCATTGGATTAACAGCCCTTTCAGAATGTATCGAACTGCAGTGGAAGCCAGTAATCCTTAATCCTGAGGGGCTGCCTAATAAGGAGAAAGAGAGGATGATGACTTCAGCTGACAACCTTCTAACTCCCAAGTTGAGAGAGATACAAACTGAACCACTGCTGAAACATTCACTGAATAGCAGATTAGTCTTGAGTGCAATGGGTGACACACACAACCCACCAAAGCTCTTCATATTCACTTTATGACCTTCCTCAAGAGCAAATGTTTGTACTTCATGAATATGCAGACACTTTCTGAGCACAGAAACTATTGGCAAATATCCAGGCCGTGAAAGGCCAAGCACAACTTCCCCCTACATAGAGAGCTGCTCTTGCACTTAGTTTTTCAATTTTCCCTAACTTGGTCTGTGTAATGTCCTAACTATGTTCGGGGTTGTGGGTGTTAAACAAAAAGAAAAGGACGTGGTTGCACACATAGGATGGGACTTCCAGTCCGCGCTCGCTCCAAGACTGGAAAATCCCGCCCAAAAGGTCAAAGGAACTTTGCATGGTCCTGTCCTGCCCGTTACGATTCCCATGGAGGGAAAGGAAACTTCCACCCACAGATTCAAAATAACAGCAACAGATTTATTACAGGGGCTGTTGTCTGGACACAGTAGAAAATAAATCCAAAACAGGAGTCTGTGCAACACCCCAATGACATCACCATCAAATCATGTGGCCAGCTCTTAAAGCAATCAAGCAACCAATTAAAGATATAACAGTCTGCTTCAAGCCAAGACCTACTAGTGAATAGAAACCATAAAATCAAATTTTCAAAGGTAAGCTGAAGATTTGGCCTATTGTTGGAACATTCTTCTATAGATCATATCAATATTGCATTGGCAGAACTAAAATATTAAAATCTCTCTCAATCTGAGGAAGAGACTGATGGCAAATAATAAATGGTTTGGTTATGTGGACAGTAAGGAAGTGAAATACTCGAGATGACCAGTAAATCTCACCTAACATTAAAGCATCATCTCTGCTGTTCTGATGTATAGTACACCGAAAAATGTATAAGCAATAAAGCATAATTTTAATATACTGTACTTTTCTGGGATAGCTTTCCCTGGTGAAAAAAAATATTGATATAGAAATTTCTGGCACAATCCATAAAATGTAATGAAATAGAAATTGAATGTGCCCGAGCTGTTCAGTAGAGATATTGCTGTATTTATTAATGCCATAAAATGTATTGAGACGCAATACCTTAAATATTGGTGAATCTCATTTTATATGCTAATAAACAGGCCACTGCAATGAACTTCTTAGCATACAAGAACAAGTAATGATGGTCAAGGAAGATAGCAATCGAGGGTGAGGAAATGAGCAGTATCTTATTTTTAACAAATAGACTAACCGCAAGGCTTCACAACACTGATGTAAAATGCTTCATGATACTTTCTATAATTCCTCCCTATCTCATTGAAAAATCATTGAATCGTTGAGTGGTTTCAAGAAGGAGATAGATATATTTCTAACAAATAGGGGAATGAGGGATGTGGGGAACAGGTAGGGAGCTGGATTTGAGACCAGGGAGAGATCAGCCATGATCTGATTGAATGGCGGAGCAGGCAAAAAGGGCTGAATTGCCTAATTCTGCTCTTAATTCCTATGTTCCTATCTCAAAATTCATGCTATATAGCAAAATAGGGCAGAGTTTTACTATCCCCTGTTAGTCGGCGAGGATGTTGGGGCGGTGAGTGCAAAAGTTCTCAAATGGCCTTCCCACCAAATTCTGGCCCACCTCCGTCCCTCTGCAATTTTACATGAGGATAGCAACCCCCCCACGCAACCCCCCCACCATCATACTTGCCCCAACTGAGGCCCTTAGGTGGCCAATAATAGGCCACTTAAAGGCCATTTCACTCCCTGCCTTGATTTCCAGGCTACCGGGTGGAGTTCTGGGACAGGTGGGGGGGGGGGGGGGGGGGGTTGGATGCCAAAAATGAACAAGATTCAGGCCTCAGTCAGGAAATGAGGGGAGGGGGGAGGGAAGGGTGGGATGGTGGCCTCCATCAGCAACCTCCTTTTGACATTGAGTGCCCCATCCTCAGGCCAGCAGGTCTGCTATCTGCAGGTCCTCCACCTCCCCACTACCCCAACCCCCTGGGCCTCACCTCTGCTCCCTGCTCTCAGACCCCCCCAAAACCCACTTAGACCTGAGACCCCAGGACTGCATGCAGACCCAGTCCGTCCATTGCAGCTTCTGACACGACAGGGGACTAAGGAGTTGCTGGTCTTTCAGATTAGTCGGTAGATCTCTGAGATGGGACTTCCTCCCAAGTGAGGAGCGGAAGACCTATCTCCAATCAACTGTTGCTTATTGGAGCAGCAAGTTACTGTGGGCAGCCACTATGGATAAGGATGTGTTTGTTGTTGACTCCTGGGATGGCAGGAAGGGAAACTCTGCAAACCTAAAGATCTTGACCATAAAATTTTGTGGAGAGTCTTTTTTTTCAATTTTTCAATGGCATGTGGGTATCACTGGCTAGTCCAGCATTTGTCGCCTCTGCCTAATTGCCTTTGCAAGGATGCTGGAGAGCTGCCTTCTTGAACTGCAGTATTCCACATGGAATATAAGAGTCTGCCATGCACAGGGTTAATGTTGAATTGAGTACAGTATTGCCCACACAGTGATGTAAGAAAACACATGACCTGCATCTAATAGTCTCTATTTTGTGTGAGACAGAGACATGTGTGCAAGCTCCTAGTTAAACTCTTACTGTTTATATGTACTTAGGTTTTGTAGTTAATGAATACACACAGTTAACCAACTTACGACAGCAAAGACTTCATTATGACCCACCAAATAATAGCCAAGACCTTAGAACATAGTAACAGAGAACAGAAATAAACCCCAAAACCTTGCAAGAAAAATCTGCAGAAGCATTTTTACCTGAAGAAAAGCTCAAGAAACAAATGCGAAGAGGCAACTGGCCAGGGAAAAGCTCCAAAGAAAGGCTTGGAAGCTGAAGGCAAGAAATTTAAAATTCCTCACTGCAGCAGAAGACTCCAGAGGATCTCTTGGAAGTCTAGCTTCAATTGGCAGCGTGCAGAGTCAGCAGACCTTAGCAGGGGTGAGCTAAAATGTTTAAATCCTGGGATAAAGGAAGTCCTGAGCAACTTTTAAATAGTTCAGTCGTCAGGAATAGCAGTTTAAAAATGACACAAGATTAATCATAGTTCTGAGTTTGTGCCTGAACACTAAACACTAAAGTCTGACCTCTCTCCCAAAAGGGACAAAAGTGATTAATTTATTAATTCAGAAAAAATAAACTGAAGAATCAACTTTAGAAGCAAGCCACAGTCAGGATTCAATTTTGTTTTGTGACCCTGAATCTTAGCGGCTCGCCAATCCCAGCAGACATTGTTTAAATGTTTTTCAAGGTTGAGCACAAACTCAGGGACTAATATCTCAGGGACCCACCTAAAACAGAAAGTGTGGGAAAATCCTTCATCTTCATCAGACCAGGGGTGGCATGGTGGCACAATGGCTCGCACTGCTGCCAGGGACCCGGGTTCAATTCCAGCCTCGGGTGACAGTCTGTGTGGAGTTTGCACGTTCTCCCCGTTTCTGCGTGGGTCTCCTCTGGATGCTCCAGTTTCCTCCCACACTCCAAAGTTGTGCAGGTTAGGTGGATTGGCCATGATAAATTGCCCCTTAATGTCAGGGGAATTAGCGGGGTAAATATGTGGGGTTACGGGGATAGGGCCTGGGTAGGATTGTTGTCGGTGCTGGCTCAATGGGCCGAATGGCCTCCTTCTGCACTGTAGGGATTCTATCTTGAAGTGAATGGTGGTGCCATCTTTAATTTCAGCAACTTCTTAAAACTGAACATACACTTCAAAGTTGTTTTAACCATGGATCTGAAATGCACTCTTCCAGATCAATTTGGACTAATCCAAGGCCCAAATCAATCACATTATTGGGGACTTGGGGGAAAGAAGATTCCTTAGATATATGATTGTGTCAGGTCTGGATCAAAAGACTAAGCAATTTTCCACATTGTCGGGTAGATACCAGTATGACAGCTATACTCATACAATCATAGAATCCCTACAGTGCAGAAGTAGGCCATTCAACCCATTGATACTGCACTGACAAAAATCCCACCCAGACCCTATCCCTGTAACCCCACGTATTTACTCTGCTAATCCCCCGATACTAAGGTTCAATATAGCAAGGTCAATCAACTTAGCCCGCACATCTTTGGACTGTGGGAGGAAACCCACGCAGACACGGGGAAAATGTGCAAATTCCATACAGACACCCAAGGCCGGAATTGAACCCTGGTCCCTGGCACTGTGAGGCAGCAGTGCTAACCACTGTGTCACCGTGCCATCCTGGAACGGCTTGGCTAGTGGTGTGGCTAGTCCTGGAGCATAAATCTTCAGCATCTCTGAGAAACTGTTGTCAGGACCTATAGGCTTAGCAAATCCAGTGTCTTAAGCTGATTCCTTATATCACGTGGAGTGAATTGAATTACCCTTTGTATGAGGAAGTGCTTCTTAACATTATCCCTGAATACCCTAACTCTAATTTTAAGTCTATGCAACTTTGTGTTAGAATCTGCAGTCCTGCCATATCTAGCTGTGAATGGTGGTGGAGAATTAAGCAACTCACTAGAGGAAGCTCCACAAATATCCGCATCTTCAATGAAGAGGATGCCTGCACATCAGAGCAAAAGATAAGGATGAAACATTTCCTATAACCTTCACTCAGAGTGAATGATCCATCTCGGCCTCCCCCAGGGGACCCGAGCATCACAGCTGCCAGTCTTCAGCCAATTCAATTCACTGCACGTGATATCAAAAAGCAGCTGAAGGCATTGGCAAAGGCCCTGACATTATTCTAGCAATGGAACTGTAGACTTATAATATGCCCAGGTATATCAAGAAAGTGTCCTAGGCCCAACCATCTTCAGCTGCTTCATCACAGACCTTCCTTCCATCATAAGGTCAGAAGTGGGGATGTTTGCTGATGACTGTACAATTTTCAGTACCATTCCTGATTCCTCAGATACTAAAGCAATCCATGTTAAATGCAACAAGACATGGACAATATGCAGGCTTGGGATGACAAGTGGCAAGTCACATTCGCACCACACAAGTGCCAGGCAATGACCATCTCCAACAAGAGATAATTTAACCATTGCCCCTTGATTTTCAATGGTATTAACATTGATGTACTGCCGCCACCATCAACATCCTGGGGGTTACCATTGACCAGAAACTGAACTGGACTAGCCAGATAAATACTGTGGCTACCAGAGCAGGTCAAAGGCTGCGTCCATGCAGATTTTAGGTGCAAATTTACCGGCACGTCCGCCTGAGGTTCGTACAATCCTGCCCGAGGCCAATGGATAATGTCATTCTCTGAGCCTCGCCTGCCTCCGGAATTGGGTCGGGTGTGCTGGCAAAATTCCAGCCTTTGTCTCTCTGCTGGACCTCTTCCTCCTATCTGCCGGGGGTAAGCTGTCCCTCCTGACCTCGGCATGGTCAAGAAGGATGCCCAGCGAGATGTCTCTAAACTTAGGGGCTTGATTGACCCATATCTCCCCTTCCTGACGAATTGGCAAATCTTGCTGACAGTGGGAATTTCGGGGGCCTTGAAATTATGGCACCCGGATTTGTCAGTGGGTTACGCACCATCCAGGCCTGCCCCGCCAGTGAAGATGACGTAAACCAGCCAGTTGCACAATTAATGAGGTTGGGACTGGAAGATTTGACACGTTTTCTCCCCGGGCTCCCCAGTGGAGAACACACTGCATTCCCATTCCTGTCACGGGACTTAGTCTCAAAATGGGACGAGTATTTACCCCATCAATTTCTTTAATCATCTTGAATATCTCAATTAGCTTCTCCCCTGCCCCCTCCCCCCCTTAGTCTTCCATGGGCAAGGATAGACAAGTGTCATTTGGGCAATCTGTCCTGATAATTTAATCCTTTCAGCTGCAGGAGCATTGTGTAAAATGCATCTGAATCAATTCTTTCCAACTGCTGGTCGGGACTGCAGGTAACTCCGGTATCTCTGATGATGGTTATTAAAGCTGATTATGTGAGTGTTTTCTATTCTTTATTCTTTATTTTTTTTCCATCCGATGTGTTTAAATAATTTTCTACATCTTCCAGATCTTCTTCTGTAAACTTGGTAGCGGTATCTGGAAACTTTCTGTACAGTGCTTCGAATAAGCAGCCTTTTGATTAATTATTTATTTTTACTGCTGGAAGTAATTCTGTTTGATATCGCTCCTGTGAAGCACCTTGAGACATTTTATGAGATCGGAGGCACTATACGAATACAATTTGTAATCTGGGACACCAAATTCGATCTATTGATCCTAGCCACAACATAAAATAGAGCATTGTAACATTAGAAGGCTCAAATCATAGAATCCTACAATGCAGAAGAAGGCCATTTGGCCCATCGCATCTGCGCCGATCACAATCCCATTCAGGCCCGATCCCCGTAACCCTACATATTTACCCTAGCTAGACACTAAGGGGCAATTTATCATAGCCAATCCAACTAACCCGCACATCTTTGGACTGTGGGAGGAAACCAGAGCACCCAGAGGAAACCCACGCAGACACAGGGAGAATGTGCAAACTCCACACAGACAGTCACCCAAGCTGGGAATTGAACCCGGGTCCCTGACGCTGTGAGGCAGCAGTGCTAACCACTGTACCACCGTGCCGCCTGAAGCAAATGTATTTAGCAGAAGATGGACATGTAATATTTTCTAAAAACACTTGTTTAAGGCATTGTAGTGCAGTAGTGATGTTACTGAGTGCACAATTCAGTCAATGTGAGCCAGGATTTTCTAAATGGCGGGTTTTCCAAACCCACCACCCAAAATGTCAGTGGAAAACAGGCTGTCCATGGCCACTTAACACTCCACAGCACTAATAGGTTGGAGATAGGACTTGTAACACTCGCTGAAGAGGCAGTCCTGCCTCAGAAAGCTGCCCACCATTCTGACTGGCTGACAGCTCTCTGATCCAACCAGCTCCAGCGCCTAGCAACCCCTCACCGCAGGCGCCTGAGTGGGACCACTTTCCATGTTTACCCCTGCTGCTGAACACCTCCAACTGGACTAAAAATTGAGGCCTTCGAGGGAAATGGCCTTTAAGTGGGTCATTAATTGGCTACTTAAGGGCCTCAATTGGTGCAAAACTGGGCAGGCCAGCATAGGCCTCACCTGACCCACCATAAAATGGGGCAGTTGTCAGGTTGGGTGGGAGGCTGATGGGAAGGACATCTGAGGGATTTAATGCACCCTGCCTCCCCCCCATCCCCTCCGCCCCTTCAACGTACAAACCGGCGGCAGGGGAACATAATATTCCGCCATGAATCCTGAACTGAAAATTTTGGAAAAAAGAACTCAACTGGTTCACTGATGTCTCTTTGAAAATGAAATCTGCCATCCTTTCCTGATTTGGTCCATATATGACACCAACCTTCTATCAAATGTGACTCTTGGCTGCCCTCGGAATCATAGAATCTCCACAGTGCAGAAGGAGACCATTCAGCCCATGGAGACTGCACCGACTCTCTGACAGACTAACAAGTCGCTGAACAGCTGAGTTTGCAGCGCTTCAAGCGGAACGTTACCAAATGCTGATGCCCAAAATCCCAAGGATTTGTTTTTCTAAACGTCACAAATGTTAACTGAAGGCTGGGTGCCATTTCTGCTTGCTTCAGATGCTGACAGACCTGCGGTGTAATTCCACATTGTCCGCCTTTAGTCAAGGCAACAGTACCGGGCAGCTATATGCAGATGATGCCTGGTCGCAACAAAAACAGAAAATGCTGGAAAATCTCAGCAGGTCTGACAGCATCTGTGGTGAGAGAATAGAGCCAACGTTTTGAGCCTGGATGACCCTTCGTCAGAACCCTGCATCTGGCTTAAAGTTTTTAAGGAATTGCAACCATATATGGGAGTTGTTTAGTTAATATCTGGTTGATGCACTTATAAAAATTGTTTATTTATGTATCAGTATCACAAGTCAGCTTACATCCATGTGACAATCAGTTACGTGAAATTCCCCCAGTCGCCACACTCCAGCGCCTGTTCGGATACACTGAGGGAGAATTTAGCATGGCCAAAACACCTAATCAGCATGTCTTTTTTGGACTGTAGGAGGAAACCGGAGCACCCGGAGGAAACCCACGCAGACATGGGGAGAACGTGCAGGCTCCGCACAGACAGTGATCCAAGCCAGGAATCGAACCCGGGTCCCTGGCACTGTGAGGCAGCAGTGCTAACCACTGTGCCACCATGTCAGCCCTGCCACCATGCCGCCCCGGCTACCGTGCCGTCCCCAATGATGCACACCACCCATTTCAATTATATGACCGTGCTTTATGAAGACCCCACTTCAAGTTCAATTCGTAGTGTAGATATTCTAAAAACGCAAAGGCAAAGACATCTGTGTCCTAAGTAGATGAACCCATTATAGATTTGACATTAATCTACACGGAAAACCCTCTGGTTGTAGGAGAAAATAATAAAGTTGTATAAAATCCGCCTAGATGAGTTAAAAAGTGAACATGGTGCTACAAGCAAGTTATGCTGCCAGATTTGCTTTGCACTGTCTCATCTGACTGTAGCACTGTTACTTACGGTTCTATCCGAATGGTATTCGATGTCAGTGCCCACGAAATATATCAGCCCTGGGAAATAGAAACATACCAGGTCATTGAGGTGTTACAATGTACAATTACACCTTCTTGTAGCTACCTGCCGACTTAAAACGTGGCAAGGAAAGATAACAAAATTCTTCAATTTTTTTCTGCTTATATTTCCTTTATTAGCAAAGCAGCTTGGTTTTTTTCTTAAATGTAAGTTCAGAATAAATATTCCACTTGGAATTGACCGAACTTTGGTTAACCTGATGTTTGTTATATTGAAAATAGAATTTCAGGCATGTTGTGACTGATTTCTCAATCCGCTGAATGTGTGACTGATGCCTTGTCTACGTCCCAATTGGCATCTTTCCATTCAGCCCATAAAGCCTTGCTGTTGTGAATGTGGATGAAATGCGAACCACAAGTTCTTTAAATCCAGAACAATTGGCTGACAAATAGAAAAGAGGACTGGTTAGAGACAACTTAGCATTCAGAATTACACTCAAATTCTGCGTGATAACTTGATCTGTTTCAACAGATATCAATAACTACTCCTGTATTACATACACAATAAAGGATAGGTTCCTGCGATGGTCTTTGGAAGAAGTTGCGATATGAGGAAAACCATTTTTCCTCATTTTGAGGGCAACACAGTGGCACAGTGGTTAGCACTGCTGCCTCACAGCACCAGGGACCTGGGTTCAATTCCCGACTTGGATCACTGTCTGTGGGGAGTTTGTTCTTTGTTGGCTTGGGTTTCCTCCAGGTGCTCCCCTTTCCTCCCACGGTCCAAAGATGTGCGGGTTAGGTGGATTGGCCATGCTAAATTGCCCCTTCGTGTCAGGGGGACTAGCTTGGGTAAACGCATGGGGTTATGGAGATAGGACCTGGGTGGGATTGTGGTCGGTGCAGACTCGATGGGCCAAATGGCCTCCTTCTACACTGTAATCATTCTATGATTTTTATGGCTGCTACCTGGTGCAAATGTGGATTAGCAATTTGAAGGAGAGCTGGATTGTCCAAGCAGTTAGAGATCTCTACTCTTGCAGAAATCATAGAATCATTGCTACAGTGCAGAGGAGGCGACTCAGCCCATCAAACCTGCACTGACAACAAACTCACCCAGGCCCGATCCCGGTAACCCCAGGTATTTATCCTATAAGAGCGGCATGGTGGCACAATGGTTAGCACAGCTACCTCACAGCACCAGGGACCTGGGTTCAATTCCCAGCTTGGGTCACTGTCTGTGGGGAGTCTGCATGTTCTCTCCCATATCTGTGTGGGTTTCCTCCAGATGCTCTGGTTTCCTCCCACAGTCTGAAAGATGTGCTGGTTATGTGCATTGCTGATGCTAAATTCTCCCTCAGTGTACCCGAACAGGCGCCGAAGTGTGGCGGCTAGGGAATTTTCACGGTAACTTCATTGCAGTGTTAATGTAAACTACTTGTGACTCTAACAATTAAACTTTAAACTGCTAATTCCCCTGACATTAAGGGGAAATTTAGCATGGCCAATCAACCTAACCCTCACATTTTTGGACTGTGAGAGGAAAATGGAGCACCCAGAGGAAATCCACACGGACAGAATCAAACCCGAGTCCCTGGTGCAGCAGTGCTAACCACTGTGCCACTGTGCCACCCATTACACTTAGCTTCTACCTCTCTAATTTTCAGTAGGTACTAAGAATATGTATAATTACCAACAAGGCACATTTCAAAAAGAGACCTCATTAGTTGCAGAGTGATTTGAGATGGCCTGAGGATGGAATATGATATTATGGGGTCGAGATTTTAATGCTTTCAAAAAGCCTATCTACTTATATTTAAATAAGGTCTGATATTAACTTTTTAAAACATTTTCTGAGTATTTAATAAATAAATTGCCTGTGTTAAATTTTGTTTTTAAGATTACATGTTTTCACTTAATACATGAAAAAAAAACTCCATCCTGGTTTTCAAGTCCTTCGATGGCCTCACCTCTCCCTCTCTCTATAACCTTCTCCATCCCTACAACTCTCTGAGGTATCTGCTCTCATCCAATTCTGGTCTCTTGGGCATTCCCGATTTTAATTGCTGCACCATTGATGGTCATGCTTTTAGTTGGTGAATGTCACTCCCAGAGAGAATTCATGGGCAACCACAAGGGCTGTCAGGTGCAGAGGTGACCCCACCTCAGTGCCATACAACTTTGCCCTGTTACAATATTGACAATAGAGCAAACAAATGCCCTTCAGCCCTCACCTGGCATTCCCCATCACCCCCACACACTTTCTATGCCTCATCCATGCCAACACATGCCATCTCATGCCTCCCATCCACTCTCCATGGGCCCTCATATCCTCCGTGCCAATCCATGCACCTCTACTACCCCCACTCCTCCAGACACATCAACCTCTAACCACCTCCATGGTCCATTATAGCTGCTATGCCAACTTACTGTCATTTCAGTGCCAACACATAACCCCACACATTTTACCCCTATATTTTCCAAGCCAATTCACCTAGTATCCACCATGGGCAAACCTCAGGCACCCTGCTGGGATGAAATCAAATAAAGTTCTAATGTCTATTGCAAACTTCACTATCCATAAAAGAAAATCCTTGATGACATTTAAATCCCTTCAAATAGTTAATTCCTCATTAAAAGGAACATTTCCTTCAAGTATTTATTCCCTTATAAAAACAAAAAATTGTATTCATACCCACACATCAAAGACAGCTAATATCTTTCTAAATACTTGGAGCCTTTTTCAAATGAAACTATGAATCTAAAGATCCCCCACTGTGATAATGTTTGGTTATGGAAGCAGTCACGTAGCTCCAAATTTTATGTCAACAAGCAGTGAAATAGCAAGTATTTCAATAGATGTCTGAGCTCTCAGCCAAGAATACATAATGAGACTTGGTTGAGAGCCCAGACATTAATTGAACTGTTGAAACCCAGGGAAAACTTGATTGATTGCTCAGTCTCTTTGATCTCTTCTGCCAATTGCACATTTCTCTTTATACCATGGTGAAGAAGTTTCAAGAACTTGCAGTTTCTGTTTAAGAGGCTGGATGTTTGACTCCTTAATTGGTCTACAGGAAAAATTGCATAGTTTTCAATGAAAGTCTGTTTCCAAGCTTTTTTCTTTTTTTTTCCCCCCTCTTTTTAAGAGAAAGGAAAAAAGTAGGAAGAAGAGGAAGGAAATTAAGAAGGGGAAAAATGAAAGAAAAAATGAAATGAAATACCTAGACCTCCAAATAGATAAGAATAAAATCAGCAACAGTTATCGCGCAGATATAGTTTTGCATGATGTAATATATACCATCTAATTAAGGTCAGTTATATGAAAGTAAAGAGCTGTAGTTCCTCAAAATAATCTGGTTGCTAAGCTACATAAAATCCATCAGTGGAGCCTCTTATAGAGTACTTTATGTTCTCAAATGTGAGATTCTGCATCGGGTCACACATCTGATTAGTAAAAGATGCTGGGGCAGACTGCTTCTAATTTAGTAGAATAATGCATCGAGCCAATAAGGTTGAAAAGACATGTGCAGCATCCTATAATTTCATCAGAGAGATGCCAGTTTGCTCCACTCTAAAGATTTCTGTAATTGGAGAAGGTTCAATGTTACTACTAAAATATTCAATAGTTTTTAGAATATGAGTTTATTTTCTTCATTATAACTATCCTATTGTCGCCATAGGGTTCATTCAGTCTATGCAGTTTATTGTGAATGAATGGACATGGAGGGCAATGGGTTGGTTGGGTGGTTTCCCTTGGCATGGGGACATGAGGGTCCATAGGAGGTGTGAAGCGGGGCTTTACTTTGCAAGGAGGAATGAGGGGGCAGTGGGAGGGTGGCAATTCCTTGGAATTGGGGCATGAGGCATCATGGGGGATGGTGGGGGACATCCCTTGGCAAGGGGGCATGAGGCAGACCATTTGAACTTACCTTTCAGAAGGTCCCCCAATGCACACAATGATGCACTTCCGAGTTCCTGTGAACCATGACCCTTTCAAAAGCTGACTCCACTCCACAGAAACTGCAGAGAGCTGGGACGTGAGTATTCCTGCAATGAAGCCAGCCAGATTGGGAATGTAGGCTCTGGACCCATGACCTGAACCACATACACCCTTAAAAAAACCCTAACGAAAATCATAAACCCCCAGGAATAGGGTCAAGGATCCCAGAATCATGTCCAGACTACCATTTGTAAAGATCTGTGGGAGAGTCCCCGACTCCACAAAGCCTCACATAACCATATCAATCTCATGAAAAGCCTTGATGTTATCATTGCAAGTCTCATGGTGTGGTACTAGCGTACTCATTAGAGGAAAAAAGATTCATCTTGCTATTCTAATCAAGTAAAATAAAGTTCCATGTCTGATACCCAGTAATCTCAACTAAACACACACCCCAGAGCAGCACTGAGGGAACAGTGCTGACTTTTGGATATGACAGAATCTTAAGTGGTCTCCTGACAATATGTATATGGCTGATCCAATACCTAAAAATCAGATTTCTGGTCATTATCGCATGTGGGATCTTGCTATGTGCAAATTGGCTGTGTTTCCTCCATTGTAATAGTGACGACACTTCAAAAAACGCAATTGTCACATTGACACATCCTGAGGATGTGAAAGGCTTTCTTTCTCACGCATTTTCACAGACGAGGCTAAGACAGGATTGTTTGTAATCACTTTGTGAACAGACCTCCCACTCACCTTCTGAAGGAGTAGCACTCTGAAAGCTTGTGGCTTGTGCTACCAAATAAACCTGTTGGGCTTTAACCTGTTATTGTGAGACTTCTTACTATGCTTACCCCAGTCCAACGCCGGCATCTCCACATTATCACTTTTTATCCCAGCTGAGTTCCCCCACCCAAGCTCACTGTCCAGAGTCATGCAAAATGGCAATCACTTGTGTAAAAGGAGCTGCTTTTCAAGACGGGAGTATCAAATTGAGGGAACCGGAGGAGACTTCTCATAATTCAAAGTTTCCTGCATGTGTTGTTTTAATGACAAACTGAGAAAGCTGGAAAAACTCAGCAGTTCTGGCAGCATCCAGAGGGAATGCTTTTATTTTGCGTTTATTTGTAGTTTTGATGTCCATTGGTGTAAATATTTATTCTTCATGTTGTATTTTGAATAGAGAGGAACTACAGGTGTTGATGAATTAACATCCTCAGATCTAAACCACACAAGCATCTAACGTTATAACACACTAATGAAATACCAGATGAGCAGAAGTGGGAGATGTCAATGGTTAAAGGCACTTCTGGCACTAAGCTTTTAATACCTTCATTCTTTTTCACACTTCTGAGGATGCTCATTTGCTTTTCTGGTTCATATTTTAAATCTGAATGTTGTAAAGCAGCACTGATGAATTTGGAGCAATGAATATTTAATACCTCTGCATTATATGTAAAATCTCCTCCAGCTTGGTGCAGACTTAATGGAAGCAACACCTCATTCACATCTCCTGACTCCACATTAGAAAAATGCTCACGTTAAATTCTTTTATAAGTTCTGTTCAAACAAATCCTGTAGTTTCGATGGTTCAAAATAAAAATCTTACAGCAATAAACAGGAGAAAAAATGATTGCTTGAGATCTGCAGTTTAATAAAAAAAACATAGGAAGTCACTCTGTATTTCAACATAAAGCAGAATTTCTCAGTTTGCATGCCTAGAACTTCAATTTTTTTTAATAACATCAAATAGATTTCTGTGGTACATTTTTATCAATTTTATGCAAGGCCTATTAGATCTTAGAGGCTACACTTCTGCAGCATTATGGAAGCTTCATATATCGTGTTCTAATTTTCCTTGATCAATCTCTTAATCATTTGTCGCCTTGACAAAATGAAACCTTTTATATGGGCTCAGTTGACAGGAGGGTCATTTTCTGTGTCTTGTGTCAGTTGTACCACTGTGCGTGGACATTGAAGAATAGCATATAGTAGGTAATTCCCACATATCAACTGCAATTACCAAAGGAGATTACTTCCAAAAACAAGATTGTACCTAACAGGGGTGAGGTTAATCTTCGCAGTAGAGGAAATTGGGGGTGATTTGGCATGGGTTGCTGATTTTTCACCTCCAAATTATATTTGTGGTGGATAGCATTTTTTGATTTGATTTGATTTAATTTATTATTGTCACATGTATTTGGTTACAGTGAAAAGTATTGTTTCTTGTGCTATACAGACAAAACATACCGTTCATAGAGTACAGAGGGGAGAGGGAAAGGAGAGAGTGCAGAATGTAGTGTTAGTTATAGCTAGGGTGTGGAGAAAGATCAACTTAAAATGAGGTAGATCCATTCATAAGTCTAATGGCAGTAGGGAAGCAGCTGTTTTTGAGTCACTTGGTATGTGATCTCAGACTTTTGTACCTTTTTCCCAGTGGAAGAAGGTGGAAGAGAGTATGCCCAGGGTGTGTGGGGTCCATGATTATGCTGGCTGCTTTTCCAAGGCAGCGAGAAGTGTAGACAGAGTCAATGGATGGGGGGCTAGTTTGCATGATAGACTATCTGTAAAAATTGGTGAGAATTGTAACGGTTATGGCGAACAGTGCGATTATGTATGTTATTATAAGTATCCTTATCTAAGGAAGGATGTCCTTGCTATAGAGGGAATGCAATGAAGATTTACCAGACTGATTCCTGGGATGACAGATCTGTCATATGTGTCCTCAGACTTTTGTATCTTTTTCCCGACAGAAGAAGGTGGAAGAGAGTATGTCCGGGGTATGTGGGGCCCTAATCTGGGGTCCTTAATCATGCTGGTTGCTTTTCCGAGGCAGCGGGAAGTGTAGGCAGAGTCATTGGATGGGAGGCTTGTTTGAGTGATGGATTGGGCTTCCTTCATGAATCTTTGTAGTTGCTTGCGGCCTTGAACAGAGCCGGAACCATACCAAGCTGTGACACAACCGGAAAGATAATTTTCTGTGGTGCATCTGTAAAGCTTGGTGGGAGTCATAGCAGACATGCCAAATTGTGGCATTTTGTGTGATTTCAAGAAGAAATTAGATATAGCTCTTGGGGATAAAGGGATCAAAGGGGAAGGCGGAAATGGGATATTGAATTTGATGATCGACTATGATCAAAATGAATGGCGGAGCAGGCTCGAAGGGCCAAATGGCCTACTCCTGCTTCTAGTTTCTATGCTTCTGTATGTCTATTGTGGTTTTAATTGTAAAAACTGTGCCTATCACAGGACCAGTGTTACTGGAACATGCAATTTTATTCCTAAGTGCTTACAGCTGACATATAGAATGGACCAGGTACATAGTAAAATCTCCTCTGCACTGGTCAGACCATTTGCCTTAATTGGTCCCCATCTGAGCAGAGCACTTTTCACTGCACCAGTACTGAATCATTCCACTTGCCATATCAATCATTCTTACTGCCCCTCTAAGTGAACTTGACATGTTTCTGGTGCATTAAAGGTGGTTTTCTCCTGTGGATTCACAGCCAGAGGTGACTTCTCGTCCAATTTCATTTCACTTAGAGCTCTTACAGCCAGCAGCGAGAATGAATTGTCATTCTGTTGATTCAAGGCTAGGTTCCTAAGGTGAAGGCTCATCATGCAAAGTTCTGGTGCCACTAGCTGTCGCCAATATATGATGGGTAGATATGTCATATTGAGCTCATACTGGCTCTGGACATTACAATGATATTTCAGGATGTTATTAAATCACCAATTACTTTCCATCAAATAAAGTAATTCATTGAGACAGGGAACATTTAAACCCAGTGGGGAACAAAAACATTTTCATATGCATGCTTTGGAATGTTAATTAATTTATTAATTCCCTTTAATCATGGAGGATTGGCATTCATCTGTACAATAATAAATTCACTGGGCGAATTTAGACTTCTGGCATGCATAATTTAACACTACATTCAAGCTACATCAGAATTCATGAACCATTGTATTGATTCACCAAAGAAGTTGCAGTGACAACATGATATTGACAACAAGGCATCAAAATATTGGTGCAGCTTAATAGCACTCTTTGTCCCAATTTCTCAGATAATGCTTTAGAAACCACTCTCAGACTTAAGCACATCACTGATTCTCATGCTCCATTTTGTCACAAAATTAAATTTTCAAAAATTATATTTTGAATACATTCAAGGCTGGCACATACAAGTTTTTGACCTATTGGAGAGTCAATGCTTATGGGTGTAATGACTTCAACGAGGCACTGGAGTTTGGCCTTTTGGAGTTTGAACTGCCTGATCATGGTCATAATTGCTACTGTTAACACCTTCCGTGCCCGCTGGACACTGCAGGGACTGGGGTACATTATTGGCACCTTTAATCACATTTTGATTTGATGTTTTAAGTTTCCTTTCCACTTTGTCCTATCTTTCAGGCCATTCCCCTCCTTTTGGGAGCTGCCCATTTTCATTTGTCCCTTCGTTAATTTGATTTAATTTATTTGGTTGGCCAAAACGATTGGTAATAATTGCCCACCCAATCAGGCAGTCTCTAGTCTATATAAAATTGGGAGTGTGAGGTCTTCTGGCACTCTGGATTCAGGAGCAGGAGCGGGAGCGGGGGCGGGGGCGGGGGCGGGAGCGGGAGCGGGTGCGGGTGCGGGTGCCAGAGCGGGACCCGGAGCCGGAGTGGGAGCCGGAGCCGGAGCCAGGGCGGGAGCCGTAGCGGTTACCAGAGCAGGAGCCGGAGCCGGAGCTGGAGCTGGAGCTGGAGCCGGAGCTGGAGCCGGAGCTGGAGCCGGAGCCGGAGCCGGAGTGGGAGCAGGAACCAGAGCCGGAGCCAGAGCAGGAGCCGGAGCTGGAGCCGGAGCCGGAGCCGGAGCACTCTTTGAATGAAATAGAGTTTGTAAATAAAGGGAATCTGGTGAAGGGAAACCGGCCTCTGAGGAGTTATTTCAAAGAGGAATAGACAGGAAAGTGGAGTTGAGGCCAAGGTCAGATCAGCCATGATCTTATCCAATGGCAAAGAGGTTCAATGGTCTTTCTCCAGTCTCTTCTGTTCTTATATATTTCTGACCGCTAAACAAACGCAATGAAATCCAAAATTTGATTGAAATTGGCATTGTTCTTGAAACCAAACATAAAAACACAGGGTGAAGGGGTTTAAGGAATTAATTGTGACAGTGTGGGGCCGACAATTGAGATATCAAGAGACAAAATTCAGAAGAGTGGAGAGTGGTTGGTGCGTGGGAAGACTGTACAACTGGAGAAGATAATTGGTTCAAAAATTGGAGCAATGCAGAGCAAAGGAAATTTTTTAAATCTGAGAGTTTTGAAGACCATGCCCATTTAGGGCATGTGTTAAGAATGACAGGAACTTGGCGTACAATAAGAAAAGGGCAGTAGAATTTTTAATGACCTGAAAGAGGGTGACACAGTGGTATAGTGGTTCGCACTGCTGCCTCACAACTCCAGGGACCCGGGTTCAATTCTGGCCTCGGGTCACTGTCTGTGTGGAGTTTGCACGGCCTCTCCGTGTCTGCGTGGGTTCCCTCCGGGTGCTCCGGTTTCCTCCCACAGTCCAAAGATGTGCAGGTTAGGTGGATTGGCCATGATAAGTTGCCCTTCCTGTCCTAAGATCTGCAAGTTAAGATGAATTATCCGTAGTAAATGCACGGATTTACATGATTCGGGCGGGGGAGAGGGCCTGGGTAAATTACTCTGTCAGAGACTCGGTGCAGGCATGATGGGCCGAATGGCCTTATCTGCACTGTAGGGATTCTGTGGTTCTATGAAATTTGTGCAGATGGTGGTAGGCCAGACAGGAGAACATTGGACTAATTGAGTGAATACTGCTATGGTTCTCTTTCTCTCTCCACACATGCTGCCAGAGCTGCTGAGATTTTCCATTTTCTGCTTTTATTTAAAATCCCAGTTAGTCAATAAGGGAATAAAGCCTCAAACAAACAAATTAAACATAATGGGCGGGATGTTACGGCCTCGCTCATCCCAAAACCGTAAAATCCTGCCTGAGGTCAACGATCCTTTCCATGGCTCACCCCTCCGATTCCTGTGGTGGGCTGGGCGGTAAAATTCCAGCCCTCACAACAAGTTCTGAAAAGCAAAACAATCTACAATATCTATTAAATACACTAAGATTCAGAATTACAGTGAGGTAAATTAATAGCCAAACTGTGAACAAGTGCACCATACTGTATGTATTAAGTGGTAGTCATGATGTGGAGATGCCGGCGTTGGACTGGGGTAAACACAGTAAGAGTTTTAACAACACCAGGTTAAAGTCCAACAGGTTTATTTGGTAGCAAATGCCATTAGCTTTTGGAGCGCTGTTTTGAGAGCAGATATCCACTCCATCTGACGAAGGAGCAGCGCTCCGAAAGCTAATGGCATTTGCTACCAAATAAACCTGTTGGACTTTAACATGGTATTGTTAAAACTCTTACTGTGTTAAGTGGCAGATGGGAGCAAGACCGACCCAACAGATTTTTCAGCAATCCTCCCACATCTCAATGACTTCTGTGGGTCAACCACTCTCATTCAAACTCTGTCTCCCTCATGAGGGATTTCAACTCTTGACTTTGGAGATTCCCTTGAAAGCCGCTCCAATTCAGACTCCCTCAAAGATTGGTCACTTCCTGATAGTTCAATCTCTCCTCCTGAGATTGCATGCCACAGGATTCACAAAGTTGTACTCACGGCTCAAATCACTGGCACCCTACCAATTCTTTCATTGACCGCCAGGTTCACTAGGCTGGCGCTGCCCCTGGATTTCTCTAAACTCCAATCTCCTGGCTGTGCACATTATAAATAGCTCCCAGGCTGTCCCGAAACCTCGCCTCTCCAGAACAGAACTTCTGCCACCTCCTCAGCTTTCTACAACTTCTGGAAACACCAACTGTCAGGAGCCCAGGGATTCTCTGTGAGCTGAAAACCACACAAGGTCCAAACTGTTCTCCCAGAAAACACAACGGGTGGGACATTCCACCACCCCTCAGCCCCCGCAGCATATTTTGTGGTGGAGGAAGTGGTCCACCGTTGGTCGGTAGCAGGATCCTCTTGTCCTGCCACTGTCAATGCGGTTTTCTGTTGTTCATACTCTCCCCCGTTGGGGTTTATGCGTTCCAGCTGCGGGGCTGGGGGTCACCCTCAGTGGAACTGGAAGAACCCACTGGAAGGAAGGGTTGTAAAACCCTGTCCAAATGATAAATTCAAGCGAGAGACTCTTCTTAAGCTGCACCCATCCGCGTGACAATGTAACCTTTCTTGATCGGTCTTCGAGCTGACCAAGCCAATTATCCCTCCTTTACAATTTCTCCCACAAAGTAAGCTGATGTGCTGTTTTATGGTGCTTAATTTTCTCACTATTAAGCCTTTAAACCAACATCGTCCCACTGCTTTTATTGCATTTATCCTATTTTCTGTAGGTAAACTTCAGTCTTCCCAGAACTGAACATTCCATCTAAAATATTAACGTGCACCATTAACTGGATATTCATTTGGGCAGCACAGTGGTTAGCTCTGCTGCCTCATAGTGCCAGGGACCCGGGTTCAATTCCCGGCTTGGGTCACTCTCTGTGTGTAGTTTGCACATTCGCTCCGTGTCTGCGTGGGTTTCCTCCGGGTTTCCTCCCACAGTCCAAAGGTGTACAGGTCAGGTGGATTGGCCACGTTAAATTGCCTCTTAGTGTCCCAAATTTCATAGAATCCTACAGAGCAGGAGGCCATTCGGCCCATCGAGTCTGCACCAACAACTATTCCGCACAGGCCCTATTCCCGTAAGCCCATATATTTACCCCAGCTAATCCCCCTGACACTAAGGGGCAATTTAGCATGGCCAATCCACCTAACCAGCGCATTTTTGGACTGTGAAGGTTAGGGGGATTAGCAGGATAAAATAGGTGGGGTTATGAGGATAGAGTGGAGGGTGGGCCTTGGATAAGATGTTCTATTGGAGAATTGGAGCAGGCTCAAGGGGCTGAATGGCCTCATTCTGCACTGTGGGGATTCTATGATGACATGCTTTAAGAAAACTTTCCTTGAAGTTTTGTAAATCTCTTTTAGATGGGAGCATTCTCCGAACAATGTTCATACGCTACCACTTCCCCATTAAAATTAACAAACAGAGCAAGATATGGCCTTTAGCATGCTTGTGTTCCTGTAAGTCTGTGCAAATAAATAATGCACATTCTAAATACACTGATTTGAACAGAGCTCTGCCCCAAGGTATAAATCCAAACCTACCTTTCTTTTTCCTGGAACAAAGTTTAGTTCTTGACTGCAGTGTAATTGCTCCCAGGATGGTGCATGCTGCTCTCCAGACATTAATAAAACAACCACTGAAAAAAAACACTAAGTGTGGCAGTGATGTGAGTGGATTACAGCTCAGTTAGCCCTTGGTATAGTACTAATGCTCCCAACTTGATAGTCATTGCCCAGCAGATAGGTGAGTAGGCGAAATGTAATTTTCGTGACTCACTGATGCTTGCATATTCAACTATTGAATATATTAAACTTTTATAAATCACGGGGGATTCGTTGAGCCAGATTATGTAATTTATTATGCTACCTTTTAATTTATTTTCCTCTACATTTACCTCCATTAATTCGCAAAAGGCAATTAAAAATAATGCATTTCCACTGGGATTAATGAAAAGCATTTCAGTGCATGCACCATTTACGGTTAGTGCTCATATGCTGAACGGAAGTCATATTTTTCTTCTCATGTAGTTGTCCCAGACCCATGCCAGAGCAAACCGATTTCCAGCTTCATAGTCCCTTTCTTTTTAAAATTCATGGTTACAGCCTGTGGACATTTTCTTTCATGAGGAGGTTTCGACAGAAGGCTTTTGTTCAGAATACAAGATGTATCAAGTTGGCAAAACCTCCCAATAAGTTCCCAAACTTCACAGAAGTGAAATTCAACTTGATTTAATTTGATTTGATTTATTATTGCCACACGTATTGGAATACAGTGAAAAGTATTGTTTTGTGCACGCGATTCAGACAAAACATGCCATTCATAGAGTACATACGGTAGAAGGAAAGGAGAGAGTGCAGAATGTAGTGTTATAGTCATAACTAGGGTGTAGAGAAAGATCAACTTAATATAACATAGGTCAATTCAAAGTGTGATGGCAGCAGGGAAGAAGCTGTTCTTGAGTCGGTTGGTACGTACTCTCAGACTTTTGTGATTTTTCCCGACGGAAGAAGGTGGAAGAGAGAATGTCCGGAGTCCGCAGGATCCTTGATGGTTGCTTTGGATCACACTGCAAGATGGCGAATGGTGACTAGACAGGACTCTTCACACTCAGGCTGATTCTCTTGTCCATTGGGAAAGGCAAAATCAGGCTGGTGTGTAATCAGCTGCTGAATTACCTTTGCCCATTTGTGTAAATTTTCCCTCTCAATTATCTTAACACACTGAATATATTATAAGCCATGATACAAGCCAGGCTTTCTTATAAATAGATAATGCTTTACTGGAAATTATAATTAGGTGGAATAAATAGGGATGTTTGTTAAGGGTTGTAAATATAGGATAGTTGCTAAAAAGAGACATGTTGCCGAGGTTTTTTATCCTGTGCTCATTAAGGAAAACAACATGAAATTTCAAAAAAATCACAATATTACAATTTACAGCTCTGACTAAGGGTCATCCAGGTGCAAATCGTTGGCTCTATTCTCTCTCCACAGAAGCTATCAGACCTGCTGAGATTTTCTAGCATTTTCTGTTTTTGTTACAATTTATATGTTCTCCACAGCAGCACCTCAGCCAATCAGTGTTGCCTTGCTAACCAATCATCATCGTTCTCTCCTGTTGTATAAATTGTGGTGGTCATTTGAAATTTGGTATTCTTGAATTAGTCCTGATGAGTGAGAGATGAAAAGCTTTGACAATATGGGCGGGAATTTTCCAGCCGCACTCACCCCAAGGCCAGAAAATCCCGCCGGAGGTCAATGGACTTTTGCATGGTCCGTGTCCCGGCTGCCAAGATTCCCGTGGCAGGTGGGATGGGAAAATTCCACCCAATGTCTCACTCTTCAGCAAGAGTTTGACTCTATCCTACCAAACTACTGTAAGATAGCTGCTAATAAACCCAACTGTCACCAATAAATCCAACAAGGAGTTTGGTTGGGATAATCTTTACCCAGATTGTGGGTGAGAATGCGGAACGCACTAGTCCAAGGGATATTTGAGGTGAATGACAGAGGCACATCAAAGGAAAATTAGATAAGCACATGAGAGATAAATTAACAGAAGATTTTTTTTAAAGTTTATTTATTCGTGTCATAAGTAGGCTTACATTAACACTGCAATGAAGTTATTGTGAAAATCCCCTCGTTGCCACACTCCGGCATCTGTTCGGGTACACTGAGGGAGAATTTAGCATGGCCAGTACACCTAACCGGCACATCTTTCGGACTATGGGAGGAAACAGGAGCACGTGGGGGAAGCTCATGCAGGCACGAGGAGAGCATGCAGACTCCAAGCAGACAGTGATCTGAGCCGGGAATCGAACCCGGATCTCTGGTGCTGTGAGGCAGCAGTGCTAACCACTGTGGCACCATGCCGATTTTGTTGATAGGGTGAGAAGAGGAAGAATGGGAGGAAGCTCATATGGACCAAATTAGACCAATGGGACCAAATGGCCTGTTTCTATGCACTATAATCTGTATAATTCTACACACACACACACACACACACAAAGATGCGCACAGAGTGAATGAGATATAGTTTGACAGCGAGGCAAGGTACTAATTTTGTTTTTGAATATTTGTTTTGAAGACAACTTTGAAACCAGTCTTTGAGCAGAAATTAAATTCTGCCCTCGGTGCTCACTGCCACATTAGCTTAGGTTCTTGTGGGTTTAATCTTGTCCACAGTTGACATCAGTGCAACAAGTTAACTCTGATCCATGGATAATACTAAGGTCCGTCTGTGTGGAGGCAGCAAGTGTCACCTTGATGTAGCAAAGAATACACGATAGAGCTTGGACTGAAGGCATGTTGTCAGCATGATAATGGGCCAAGCCAACCTTGGTTAGAAGCATTTAGACAGTGAATGCACTGAGAAATATTTTATTTTTAAGGTCTCCCACCTTCATGAACGAGAAAACTTGAACAATAATGTTGTAGGACAAAATTGTAGCCTGTTGAACCAAACATTCCAAAAATGAAATGTGATCGGTGTCCCTCTCTAGATAAAGCTGGGTGACACAGTGGTTAGCACTGCTGCCACAAATGCCATGGACCCAGGTTCAATTCCGGCCTCCCGTCACTATCTATGTGGAGTTTACACATTCTCCATGTGTCTGTGTGGGTTTCCTTCGGGTGCTCCTGTTTCCTCCCACACTCCAAAGCTGTGCGTGTTTGGTCGATTGGCAATACTAAATTGCCCCTTAGTGTCAGGGAGATTAGCAGGGTAAATATGTGGGATTATGGGGATAGGGTCTGGGTGGGATTGTTGTTGGTGCAGACTCAATGGGCTGAATGGTCTCCTTCTGCACTGTATTGATTCTATGATTCTAAGTCAATTTCTGCCAGTTTTGGGGTGGTAAATTTCCTTTGGGTTGGTGGTGAGGGTTATGTCTAACCCGAGATGTTAGATCTGTGCACCTTACACTCGCTGACTCGATGACAATGAGACCTGGCGTTCAAGGCCCAATGTCATATGGGCCCTGCCGTGCAGGCATGTATATTGATCCCTATTCCCACTAACAAAACTCACCTGGGAGTGGTGCCTCTGGGTGAGGGCCTCAAACTCTACCCACTAAATCTCGAGCTGTACGGCCAAATGGCTCATTCGCACTTGTAAAATGATTGTCTCAAAGTGTCCATTTGTTCTGAAATAGGTGAAAAGCGGTGGCACAGTGGCACAGCAATTAGCACTGCTGCCTCACAGCTCCAGGGTCCTGGGGTTCTGTTCCAGCCTTGGGTCACTGTCTGCGTGTGGAGTTTGCACATTCTCTCCGTGTCTGCGTGAGATTCCTCCGGGTGGTCATGTTTCGTCCCGCAGTCCAAGTATGTGCAGCTTAGGTGGATAGGCAATGCTAAATTGCCCCTTAATGTCCAAAGATGTGTAGGTGAGATGAATTAGCCATGGGAACTGTGGCGGGCTATTCGAATAGGGTGGGGAGAGGACCTGGAGTCAGTGCAAACTCAATGGGCCGAATGGCCTCTTCTGCACTATAGGGATCCTATGATTTTTATTAAATTATGAGGATAGCAAGTAAAAATAAGAGACTGCATTTCAATCAATCACAGTTTATTGAATAATATTAAATGAAAATGATAAAAAGAAAACTGGGAAAAAGCATTGTTTGTTACCTTATTATTCATACTGGGAGAAACAGATTTATCTTTCACCTGCAAGTATATTTGTACACATACAACCTGGAGCACCAACAACGAGATGCATGAGCTCATGACTTGTCAGCTTAATTATTCTCATGATCTAGTGCCCATTACAGCACATGCTACTCACTGATGCAGAATAAATTAATTGTAAGTAGCATTCTTTTAAATAAAAATAGGAAGGCTGAGGTAAACAAATTGCAGGAATTTGTCATTCCAGCTCGCAAAGAACCTGTCAAATATTCACTTCACCTACATTTTTGCTCTTCCCATTCGTTGCTGTTTCGAGTCCCAGTCAGAATTGTGCTCTGAAATTGTTTCAAACATCACTTATTGTTGTCAGATATTTGGACTTCCTCATGATCTTCAACTCTTGTGGCCTGCTTCTTGTGTGAGGAATGGTTGGGGACTCTGGGTCTGTACACCTTAGAATTTAGAAGGATGAGGGGGGATCTTATTGAAACTTACAGGATACTGCGAGGCCTGGATAGAGTGGACATGGAGAGGATGTTTCCACTAGTAGGAAAAACTAAGACCAGAGGGCACCACCTCAGACTAAAGGGACGATCCTTTGAAACAGAGATGAGGAGGAATTTCTTCAGACAGAGGGTGGTGAATCTGTGGAACTCTTTGCCGCAGAAGGCTGTGGAGGCCAGGTCATTGAGTGTCTTTAAAACAGAGATAGATAGGTTATTGATGAATAAGGGGATCAGGGGTTATGGGGAAAAGGCAGGAGAATGGGGATGAGCAAAATATCAGCCATGATTGAATGGCAGAGCGGACTCGATGGGCCGAGTGGCCTAATTCTGCTCCTATGTCTTATGGTCTTCTTGCCCTTTCCGATTCTTTTCCTATCCACATGTTCACAATGATTTGAACATGATGTCAACATTCTGGGGCCACACATTGGGAAGGAGGCCATTCAGCCCATTGTGCCTGTCATCGGTAGTTTATAGAATCCCTACAGTGCAGAAGGAGGCCATTCAGCCTATCGAGCCTGCACTATCAAAAATCCCACTCAGGGCCCATCCCCAAAAGGCCATGTATATACCCTACTAATCACCTCGACACTAAGTGACAATTTGGCATGGCCAATTCGCCTAACCTGCACATCTTTGCAGTGTGGGGGAAAACTGGAGCACCTGGATGAAACCCACATAGACACAGGGAGAATGTGCAAACTCCACACAGACAGCCACCCAAGGCTGGAATCAAACCCGGAGCTGTGAGGCATCAGTACTAACCACTGTACCACCCCCAAATACAATTTCAAAAAAACCATCCTCTGTTTCCACGGCACAGTGACACAGTGGTTAGCACTGCTGCCTCACAGCACCAGAGAGCAGGGTTCGATTCCCGGCTTGGGTCTCTGTCTGTGTGGAGTTTGCACATTCTCCCTGTGTCTGCATGTTTCCTCCAAGTGCTCCGAAATCCTCCCACGGTCCAAAGATGTGTGGGTTAGGCAGATTGGCCTTGCTAAATTGCCCCTTGGTGTCAGGGGGACTAGCTAGGGTAAATGCATGGGGTTATGGAGATGGGGGCTGGGTGGGATTGTGGTCGCTGCAGACCCGATGGGCTGAATGGCCTCTTTCTGCACTGTAGGATTTTATGATCTATGAAATAAACTCAGGAAAACCTGCCTGCTTGTGTATTTTCCAGTCACAGCAGGTGAACAGTTAATCATTCACTGGAATATCCCTTTTAAGAAATACCTGTGACAGTTGAGTGAAGAGTGGGAAAAGAGATGAGCCATTCCACCTTTCCCCAGCTGAACGTAACACGGCCTTCCTGTCAGTGCATGTTAGATTATAACAGCTCGCTGCCTAAACAAAGCAGTCTCCTTGGACAGAAAATCCTAGCCAGTGGCTAGGATTTTCCGGTCCTGCTGCTGTGAATGAAGATTTGGCTGAGCGCCAAATGCTCCGTTCTTGCTGGCAGTGGTGGCAGGGCGTAAACATTTGAAAATTCTAGCCCTTATCTCACCTCAGCTTCATTTGCCAATTGTTTAGAATCTGCGTCCTTTGGTTTCCGATGCCCCAGTGGAAACAATTTCCCCTTATTTACTAGATCGAAACGGTCATCATATAAAGGCCCTTGACATCCTGGCATGAATGTTGCCACAGATAACAACTAGAAGATGGTTTAAACCAATGCACTGTAGGGTGTTTAGCAAGAAGGAAAATTAATCACCAGATTTCTTTTGCCTCTTTAGCTCCCACACTATCAACAGGAAATTACTGCCAAAGCTTAAGGAAAACAAAAATAAAAACAGAAAAGGCTGAAGCTGCCAGATTTGCTAAGTTTTTCCAACATTTTCTGATTTTATTTCAGATTTCCAGCATCCCAATGCTTTGCTTTTACTTAAGAAAGGCCAGTTGGCCATTTATTCTTCTTCATTTCATCCAGAAATTATTGAATATATATTACTTGTCAACCAATCTACAAACCCGAGCCCAGTTTTGGATTAATGAGAATATTTCTATGTATAACCTTTGAGTGAAAATTATTGTTCATAGAGTTGTATAGTTCAGAAAAGGCCCTTCAGCCCATCAAGTCTGCACTGATAATAACTACCACTAAAGTCGTGCTAATCCCATTTTCCAGCACTTGTCCCATATCCTTGAAAGTTGTGGGGGCGATTCTCCCCCCAAAAATTCTAAGTATCGAATTTGCATAAAAACTGGAGTAAACCTCCCACTGGTTTTTTCGGCGGGATTTTCAAAATGAATCTCCCACACTCTGTGCACTGCAGAGCGCACTAACGTGAATCTCACACAAATTCACTGGGCAGGGCCTATTCTCGCTGGAGAGGCCAGCAGCATGCGCTGATCTGTCAGCACCGAGATCAACGCATGTGCAGTAGGCCCGCACTTCCGGCCTCCCGGTCGCTGGCCAGCTCGATCGCTGGCCAGCCCCGTGACCCCTCATCGCTGGTCCTCTGACTCCCCCATGGCCCGATCACTGGCCCCCCTGGCTGTTTGGGCCAGCCTCCGGGCAGAGAATCCCGCTGCTAGCAAGCAACGCGCCACCTCCCACCGGTGGGAAACATGCGGCTGGGAGGCTGGAGAATCTCACTCTTTTCTCCTTATGTTGCCTTTGGTCCTTTTGCCGGTCACCTAAGCTCAAGGTTCTCAATCCTTCTACCAACGGGAACAGTTTTCAGTTTCACACTGTTTGCTCTGCCCAGGCCCCTCAATCGAATCTTCTCAACCTTCTTTTCTCTAAATTCCCGAATGCCAACTTCATCAATCTATCCATGTCACTGAAGTCCCTCATTCCCGCAACTATTCTCATAAATCTGCTTTTCCTCAGAGCTGATTTTTCAAGGCTCTCCTGAAGACAGCATTGCCAGTGATAGTGAGAATCGACAGCCGCTGGCTGAGAATGTTAAATGCCTTTGGCCAGCATTTTCCTCATTACAGGTTTTCTCTCAAAAGAACAAAAAGAACAAAGAACAATACAGCACAGGAACAGGCCCTTCGGCCCTCCAAGCCCGCGCCGCTCCCCGGTCCAGGATTGAATCCTGAATCCAGGATCCCCGCCCAATTTTCCAGCCTATCTACATACCAATATCCTATCCACCGAGCTGTCCCTCACAGCTACGATGCTTTGTTCATTACAACCTATTAACTCACCCCCACCCCCCTATTCCAGACCATGTGATCCCCAGGGAGAGGCGAAAACCCAGAGTGAAAAACCCCAGGGCCAATATGGGGAAAAAAAAAAAAATCTGGGAAATTCCTCTCCGACCCCCTGAGGCGATCGAAACGAGTCCAGGAGATCACGATGGCCCTGATCGGAAAATGCTTCCCAACCCTAGTCATTTCCACTTCCATGAACACCATATGAATTCCCTGCCCCCGAGACAGGTTCCCAACTATCCGCAGTCTCGCTCTGTACTGGCACCAGCAAGATGATCATAGAATGAAGCCTTGAAACGAGAAACAAGGAACAATTAGCCCGCGCCGCTCCCTGGTCCAAACTAGACCACTCTTTTGTATCCCTCCATTCCCACTCCGGTCATATAGCTGTCTAGATAAGTCTTAAACGTTCCCAGTGTGTCCGCCTCCACCACCTTGCCCGGCAACACATTCCAGGCCCCCACGACCCTCTGTGTGAAATATGTCCTTCTGATATCTGTGTTAAACCTCCCCCCCTTCAAAGAACAAAGAACAAAGAACAGTACAGCACAGGAAACAGGCCTTCGGCCCTCCAAGCCTGTGCCGCTCCTTGGTCCAACTAGACCAATCGTTTGTATCCCTCCATTCCCAGGCTGCTCATGTGACTATCCAGGTAAGTCTTAAACGATGTCAGCGTGCCTGCCTCCACCACCCTACTTGGCAGCGCATTCCAGGCCCCCACCACCCTCTGTGTAAAAAACGTCCCTCTGATGTCTGAGTTATACTTCGCCCCTCTCAGCTTGAGCCCGTGACCCCTCGTGATCGTCACCTCCGACCTGGGAAAAAGCTTCCCACTGTTCACCCTATCTATACCCTTCATAATCTTGTATACCTCTATTAGATCTCCCCTCATTCTCCGTCTTTCCAAGGAGAACAACCCCAGTCTACCCAATCTCTCCTCATAGCTAAGACCCTCCATACCAGGCAACATCCTGGTAAACCTTCTCTGCACTCTCTCCAATGCCTCCACGTCCTTCTGGTAGTGCGGCGACCAGAACTGGACGCAGTACTCCAAATGCGGCCTAACCAGCGTTCTATACAGCTGCATCATCAGACTCCAGCTTTTATACTCTATACCCCGTCCTATAAAGGCAAGCATACCATATGCCTTCTTCACCACCTTCTCCACCTGTGTTGCCACCTTCAAGGATTTGTGGACTTGCACACCTAGGTCCCTCTGTGTTTCTATACTCCTGATGACTCTGCCATTTATTGCATAACTCCTCCCTACATTATTTCTTCCAAAATGCATCACTTCGCATTTATCCGGATTAAATTCCATCTGCCACCTCTCCGCCCAATTTTCCAGCCTATCTATATCCTGCTGTATTGCCCGACAATGCTCTTCGCTATCCGCAATTCCAGCCATCTTTGTGTCATCCGCAAACTTGCTGATTACACCAGTTACACCTTCTTCCAAATCATTTATATATATCACAAATAGCAGAGGTCCCAGTACAGAGCCCTGCGGAACACCACTGGTCACAGACCTCCAGCCGGAAAAAGACCCTTCGACCACTACCCTCTGTCTCCTATGGCCAAGCCAGTTCTCCACCCATCGAGCCACTTCTCCTTGTATCCCATGAGCCTTAACCTTCTTAACCAACCTGCCATGTGGGACTTTGTCAAATGCCTTACTGAAATCCATATAGACGACATCCACGGCCCTTCCTTCATCAACCGTTTTTGTCACTTCCTCAAAAAACTCCACCAAATTTGTAAGGCACGACCTCCCTCTTACAAAACCATGCTGTCTGTCACTAATGAGATTGTTCCGTTCTAAATGCACATACATCCTGTCTCTAAGAATCCTCTCCAACAACTTCCCTACCACGGACGTCAAGCTCACCGGCCTATAATTTCCTGGGTTATCCCTGCTACCCTTCTTAAACAACGGGACCACATTCGCTATCCTCCAATCCTCAGGGACCTCACCCGTGTCCAAAGAAGCGACAAAGATTTCCGTGAGAGGCCCAGCAATTTCCTCTCTCGTCTCCCTGAGCAGTCGAGGATAGATGCCATCAGGCCCTGGGGCTTTGTCAGTTTTAAGGTTCCCTAAAAAACCTAACACTTCCTCTCTCGTAATGGAGATTTTCTCTAACGGGTCAACACCTCCCTCCGAGACACTCCCGGTTAACACGCCCCTCTCCTTCGTGAATACCGATGCAAAGTATTCATTTAGGATCTCCCCTATTCCCTTGGGTTCTAAGCATAATTCCTTTCCTTTGTCCCTGAGAGGTCCAATTTTCTCCCTGACAACTCTTTTGTTCCTAACGTATGAATAGAATGCCTTAGGATTCTCCTTAATCCTGCCTGCCAAGAACATCTCGTGCCCTCTTTTTGCCCTTCTAACTCCCCGTTTGAGATCTTTCCTACTCTCTCTGTATTCCTCCAGAGCTCCATCTGTTTTCAGTTGCCTGGACTTAACGTATGCCTCCCTTTTCATTTTAATCAGATCCTCAATTTCCCTGGTTATCCACGGCTCTCGAATCCTACCTTTCCTATCTTTCCTTTTTACAGGCACATGCCTATCCTGCAGCCTTATCAATAGTTCCTTAAAAGACTCCCACATGCCAGACGCGGACTTACCCTCGAACATCCTCTCCCAATCAACATCCACCAATTCCTGCCTAATCCGGCTATAGTCAGCCTTCCCCCAATTTAGCACCCTGCCCGTAGGACAGCACTCATCCTTGTCCATTACTATCCTAAAGTTAACAGAGTTGTGGTCACTATTTGCCACATGTTCCCCTACCGAAACTTTGACGATCTGACCGGGCTCATTTCCCAGAACTAGGTCCAGTATAGCCCCCTCTCTAGTCGGGCTATCTACATACTGTTCCAAAGAACCTTCCAGTACGCATTTTACAAATTCCTCCCCGTCCGGTCCCCCAGCTCTAAGCACTTTCCAGTCTGTGCCAGGGAAATTAAAGTCCCCCACTACAACAACCCTATGTTTTCTGCACCTATCCAGAATCTCCTGACATATCCTTTCTCGTTAATCCATATGGAGCCACGGGGATATATTAGATAACAAGAAAATGGAAACTATGATTGCTATGTCTAAAGAACTGTCCAGAGCTATAGGGATCGAAACAAGGAAGTGGGGCTAATTGGATAGTTCTTTCAAGCAGCCAGCATAGGTACAAAGGGCTGAATGGCCTCTTCTCTGCTGTCTGATTCTGTGTGCAACCCTATATTGGGATATCTCTGTTGCTGGCGGCACAGTGCTTAAGGTAAAGTGGGTTGACTCCATGACACTGGGAGACCCAGGTATTTAAATCTATAGCATAAAAATAGTATTAATCTCCATTTGTCTTCTAGAATTATTCACTGTGAATTAAATTGTAGAGAGTCTGTTCCGAGCACTAATTCTCACTGACGAGGAACGCTAATTGCAAACTGCTCTCAGAGATCAGTTAGTGAACCAAATCTTCAGATCCACGCTCCCATTGGGAGCAATCCATTTGGAATAGAATGATGATACATTTATCCCAATGTTTTCTGATGGACGTGTCAGCATAAGGAACAGCAATGTTACATTGCACCGTGGTATGTTCCTCAGCCAGATTTTTGTTTTGACACGGCCTGTCTTTGTGGTATTAATGTGATGCTTTCACTTCCAGGATTCCAGGAGTCTGTCGTACAGTCCGAGGATTCTGTACTAAATAACATGAGCAACCTATTGAGTTTTGTACTATGATTTATGAACTGCTCCCACCAATCCTTTAAAAGATGTGTTGAATTTTTACCCGATAAATGGACAAGATAGAAGACAGTAACTGAAGTAATAAGACCCAGGAGAATAAGAGAGAAAAGAATTAGGTAGAATCAAACACAGACTAGAAAGGAGAGTAACTGAAAAAGTGTCAACAAGGTTAAGTACAATTTGATCCAAATGTTTGACATTAGATGGTGCACAAAGTAAAAAATAATGGTTATAATGTTATATGTCACACACCAATTTTGTTTTTATTGTCTAAGTATTAATTGACAGCAAGATTGTTTTTTTAGCACCCTGTCCACCTGATTTTCCAGAGGATTTCCTTCCAGTTCACTACATTGGACACACTGGGCGGGATTTTCCGGCTGCGTTCGCCCCAAGTTCGGAAAATCCCATCCGATGAATGGTGAATCTAGAATGAGATGTCATTGTTTAAAAATAAGAAATCACTCATTTAAGACAGAGATGAGGAGAATTGTTTTTTCTCAGAGGGTTGTGAGTCTCTGGAACTCGCTCACGGACCTTTTCACGGTCCGTGTCCCCACCCACACCAATTCTTGTGGCATGTGGGAGGATAAAATTCCGCCCACTTTCATCCAATAGTTGTTTGCACAAGTCCATGTTCCCCTCCCTCATCCCTGCTCTCCACTTCATTACACCACCTGGTCATTCTCCAACACTCAACATTAATTTACAACCTTCGGTTATCTTTTCAATTCCTCTTTGAGTGTTGTCAATCCTCATTATTGCCCGGCAAAGAAGGAAGGAACGTAGAACAAGAGTAGGCCATGAGACCACAACTGGAGTATTGCGTGCAGTATTGGTCTCCTCATTTAAGAAAAGATGTAAACGCACTAGAGTTTACTTATTAGTGTCACAAGTAGGCTTACATTAACACTGCAATTAAGTTACAGTGAAAGTCCCCAAGTTGCCACACTCTGGCGCCTGTTCGGGTACACTGAGGGAGAATTTCGCATGGCCAATACATTTAACCAGCATCTAACCGTCTTTCGGACTGTGGGAGGAAACCGGAGCACACAGAGAAAACCCATGCAGACACAGGGAGAACATGCAGAGTCCACATAGACAGTGACCCAAGCGAGGAATTGAACCCAGGTCCCTAGTGCTGTGAGGCAGCAGTGCTAACCACTGTGCCACTGTGTCGCCCAGAAGCAGTTCAGTAAAGGTTTACCAGCCTGCCAGGAATGGGGAGGTTGTCTTGTAAGCAAAGATTGGAGAGGTTAAGATTGTATCCATTAGAGTTTAGAAGAGTAAGGGTGACTTGCTCGAAACCCCCCTTTAAGATCCTTCGGGATATTGACAGGATGTTTCCTCTTGTTGGTCAATCTAGAATGAGAGGTTGCTGTTTAAAAATAAGAGATCACTCATTTAAGACAGAGACGAGGAGGATTCTTTTCTCTCAGAGGGTTGTGAGTGTCTGGAACTACTCTTCCAAAAATGGCTGTGGAAGCAGAGGCCTTGAATATTTATAAAGGCAGAGCTAAATAGATTCTTGATCAACAAGGAGGTGAAAGGTTATTGGTGTAGGCAGGAGTGTGGAGTTGAGGTTACAATCAGATCAACCACGATCTTATTGAGTGGTGAAGCAGGCTCGATTGGTCTACTCCTGCTCCTAATTCTGTTCTTAATTAGTAAATTTGTAGTCTAACAACTATTCAATTAGATCAAAGCAAATGTGTATGTCACTTCCATTTATCCTCTTCAGTTCCCGAACCCTTTTATAACAAATATTAATTAATCCTATTTTTAAAGTTTTCAGTTGAGCCCCAGTATCAACATTATTTTGGGAAAGCTAAATCCAGACTTGCACGGCCAACTGTCTGAAGCAGTGCTTCCTGACACCACTTCTAATGGCGTTGCTCTAACTTTGGGGTTATGCTCCCTAGTCTTCGTAGAATCATAGAATCCCTACAGCGCAGAAGCAGGCCATTTGGCCCATCGCGTCTGTACTGACTCTCTGACAGAGCATCCCACCCAAGTCATATCCCCGTAGCCCCATGTATTTACCCCACTAATCTCCCTAACCTAAACATCTTGGGACACTAAGGGACAGTCGTGTGACATGAACCCAAGGTCCCGGAAAATAAACAGAGAATACCAACAAGAAGTGTGCACACACCTTTTGAACTATGAAAAAGTTTCTGACCCAGGTGAACTGACAACAAAGCTACTCAAGTGCTGGAGGTGATGAGAGTTAATTGGAGAGATTTTCTAGAAAAAAAACAATTGTAGCTCTGTACATAGGACAAACTGCTACAGTTAGAACAGTTGTTGATTCAATGGTGCTATTGCCACAGAATGAAACAAGACTCTAGTCTCACCATTGCCCCTTAACATCCATATGGCAACCATGATAAAACAATCACTAGGTGATGAACTGAAAGGAGTCAAAGTTGGAGATAAATTGGCGAATGTAATTGTCTGCTATACATTTAAGTGGTTGCATGGTTGCTTGAAGATCCGATCACATGTTTTGATGGTAATGTCATTAGGGTGTCGCACAGGCTCCTGCTTTAACTTTTAGTTTACTCTCTGTACAGGCAAGAAGTCCTAGAATAAATCTGTCTTTGTTAGCTTGAATCAAACCACATCTTTTCTTTTTTGTTAGAACCCGCAACCCTGAACATAGTTGGAACATTGCCATGAGCAGGCCCCCTGTAGCTAGCACAGCAGAAGATCCATAGATTATGGATTTAATGAATAAAGTTGGTGAAATGAAAATGAAAGTTAAGAGAAAAGCTAAAAGTTATGAAGACTCAGAGAAATAATTGTAGGAAAGTAGATGTCAAGGTAAATGGTCAACAGCTGGAACTGCTATTACAATTTGTATTTATTCATTCGTGGGACATGGGCGTGGCAGGATGGCCAGTATTTATTGCCCGTCCCTAGTTGCCCTTGGAGGGCAGTTGAGAGTCAACCAGATTGCTGTGGCTCTGGAGTCACATGTAGGCCAGACCAGGTAAAGACGGCAGATTTCCTTCCCTGAAGGAGATTAGTGAACCAGATGGGTTTTTCCAACAATGGTTTCATGGTCATCAGTCTTTCCAAATATTATTTATTGAATTCAAATTCCACCACCTGCTGTGGCGGGATTCAAACCCAAGCCCTCACATCATTAGTTGTGTTTCTGGATCGATCGTCTCGTGATAATACCACTAGGCCATCACCTCCCCTTATTACAATATAAGTGTCTGGGAAGTACCTTGTCAGAAGATGGTTACAGCCATGAAGAAATCAGAGCCACGATAGCAATGACAATGAATGCACTCTTCAAACATAAAGAATTGCACAGCATAAGAATGATAGAAAATTACTGTTGGCAAAACACCCTGGGGAAACGCATTTCAGAGCAGTGAAAATAACTAGGTTTGTCTCCTTGCTGTGCAAAGCCTACACAACAAGATATAGCAAGAACTCCTCAACCTTTGCTGAGAGAACTTTGTAAATAGAAATTACATATTCTGTGGAGGAGCCAGAATCCTACAGTCGACATGTACAGCTAGAAAGGCAATCACAAGTGACTGTGGAGAAGAAATCAAGTGGGAAATGACGGGGGTGGCGAAGAATGAGTTTTTATATTTTGTGATGTATTATAGATGCTGCTCCTTTATTGATTTATGTTTTTGAGTTCTGCAATCATCAGGAAAATTAATTAATTTGAACAGTGAGTGTTCTGGCAGAGCCATGCACTGGTTCAAGCTTGGAGGGATGTTCTGAATAACGAGTCAATTTTAATCTTTTGGGAACAGGAAGGGATGGTACAGAGATGGTCCATAAGTCAGGAAAGATTCACATTCCGGGAACTTGCATTTTGATAGCACCTTGAATGCAGTCGAACATCTCAAGGTGCTTTATGGGAGTATTATCAAACAATGTTTGTCACTGAGCTACCTAAGCAGATATTAGGTCAAGTGACTGAGACCATGGTCCAAGGGACAGATTTTAAGAAACAGCTTATAGGAGGAGATAGAGGTAGACTACAGGAGAGGTCCAGGGAGGGTATTCCAGAGTTGTAGGATCCAGGCAACTGGTGGCATAGCTGCTAACGATGGAGCAATCAAAATGGGGAATGCCAGAATTGGAGGAACTCTTGGAAGGTTGTAGGGAGAGAGAGGGAAGGATGAGGACAGGATAGGATTTGGAAACATGGACGAGAATTTTAATATTACTCTGTTGTGAGCCTGGGTGCCAGTATAAATCAACGTGGATAAAGGTGACGGGTGAGTGGGATTTGGCACTCGCCAGGGTACAGGCAGTAGAGTTGTCGATGAGCTCAAGTATATGGAGAGTTGGAGGGGGCAAAGGCATTGCTGAGGGTTTCAGCACTTCTGAAGCTTAATCTACTTGGCATTGTGAAAATCTATATACTGGAGTCCACCTTACCACTCCATGATGTCACCATTTTGATATACTGCCATGCAGACTGGACCTTTGCTCTCTAGTTTGGATGACAAAGCTGTCTCATCTTGAAGTTTATTCTGAATGGTCAACTGTTGGTTACGGAAAGGGACCTGGCCAGAAATTAAACCTTAGACCATTGTTACACATCAAGAAAATTAGAAAATAATTTCGTTTACAACTTGATCTACCGAGAGTCTGTATCTCAATTAGATTAACCTGATTTATCAGGAACTAAGGTTGTTCAGTAAGCTGGAATATTCTATGCACAAATATCCTTACTTAGCTGATTTTTGGACAATATTTGTTACAGTTAACTATCTCCATTACAAATGTTGAATTTAGAGCTAGTTTTGTGTTTGAGCTAATTCTTAGATGCAGCATGACTTGGTAAGATGTACAAAATACCTCAAATAACAATCATCAAATCATAGAATCATACAGTGCAGAAGAGGCCCTTCAGCCCATTGAGTCTGCACCGGCACGTGAGAAAAAAAAGAACATTCTGTTCTTGTGCTGAGAGGGGCAACACACGTCACCAGTTATAGTTTTATGCATTTGTATACTCTAAACTTTCCAAAGCTAAGATGATGACGGGGGTGAAGGAGACCTATCCAGCAAGCTGAAATACAGTGAGAAGTGTTTCTGTTTGATCCTTGAACTAACAAATAATTGCCCTGGTGTCGAAATGTGTAAAGTCACATTGGCTCGTAGAGCAAGGGCTCAATAAGTGAAGCAAATCATAGAATCCGACAGTGCAGAAGGCGGCCATTTGGCCCATCGAGTCTGCACCGACCACAATCCCACCCAGGCCCTATCCCCATAACCACATGCATTTACCCTAGCTAGTCCCCCTGACATTAAGGAGCAATTTTGCAAGGCCAATTCCCCCAAACCACACATCTTTGGATTGTGGGAGGAAACAGAGCACCTGGAGGAGACTCACGCAGACAGTGACCCAAGCTGGGAATTGAACCTGGATCCCTGGCGCTGTGAGGCAGCAGTGCTAACCACTGTGCCACCATGCTGCCCTTTAAAATGTACCAGAATTACCACTGGTAGATTGTATTTGGCATCAGTGACAAGGCCAGCATTGATTACCCATCCCCGATTGCCATTGAACTGTTGCAGAGTAGACCATTTTAGAGGAGCAGTTAAGAGTCAATTGTGCTCTGTGGATCTGGAGTTACATGTAAGTCAGACTAAGGAAGAATGGCAGTTTTCCTTCCCAAAAGGAAATTAGTGAGCCAGATCGATTTTCATGACAACCCATGGTAGTCTCATGGCCATCATTAATGAGTCTAGTTTTCAATTCCAGATTTTAAAAATTAATTTAAATTCTACCAGCTTCTGTGGTGGAATTTGAATCCATATCCCCAGTGCATTAGCTTGGGTCTTCTGGCATACTAGCTCAGTGACTTTACCACTAACCTACAGTCCCTCCCAACATGGGGTGTGATCATTGATGCCAAACATGAGTAAAGCGTTGCAGATAAAAGTCCTAAAATTATGGTCTGGAGTTTCTGCATAGTCTGCAGTCTTTAAGCAACAGTGGATGGAACAGGAAACTTGTGTGTATCCGAGTGTATTAAATGAGCAATTGAGCTAAACCACCCTTTCTGAGAACGGTTTTTGTTTTTCATTTTACAGGAACATATTATGGATGTGATTAGAAATCAGGAATTTCTGCTGCTTCCTGCAGATGACATCCTTAAGCTTATCGTAAGTGACGACGTGAATGTCCCAGATGAGGAGACAATATTCCATGCCCTGATGTTATGGGTGAAACATGACTTACAGAGAAGATGCAGAGACCTTGGCAAACTGCTTGCTTATGTCAGGTTACCTCTGCTACCCCCGCCGGTAAATTAAACAGTTTTAGACATTTTTTCATGGTTCCTACCCATCTCTCTTTTAAATCTTCCAATGTGCTTCCAAATCCCTCTTCTAAAAGATTAAGATGGTTGGGTCGTTTGGTTATTTACCAAGAAAAAGTGAGAACTTTCTGCACAATTCTGTCAGTTCCCATTCATTCCCCTAGTACAAACTAGACCATCCATCCCACAGTCCCCCATTCCATTATGTCAATCAAGAAGTTTAATGTCCCATGATGCTCCACGACCTGGATGCAGCTGTTAAGCTATTTGAGGTTGCCAATCTATAAATCATACTTATTACTCGGCTATTAATATAAACATCCTCCAAGCATTCCAGGCAAGCAAGAACATGAGCCGACTCTTTAATTCATTCAATAATCTCCCTTTATTTAATACTTTAGGTACCAACTCAAACAGTTGCAACACTTCCTCTTTTACTGAACTTTAACTTTTAACTCAACACTAACTCAAACTGAACTTTAACTCTTAATTGAACATTAACTAATTATTTAACTGAAAATAAACACTACCGGGTTTAGGAAAACTCTGACCAGGAATATCCCCAATGTAGAATCTATCTCTGCGTCTTTTCTGAAAAATTCCTTTAGGGCACGCTTCTTATGATGGTGAAACTCTATAGAGTTATCATTGACAAACAAAGGACTGCATACTTTTTTTTATCTACAAATACCTTCCCTTGCTGCCAGAAGATTCTCTGTCATCCAGCCAATTGCGTAACTAGAAACTGATCACATGGCTTGAACAACCAATGAAATTACTTGTAAATGACACTATAATATTTAATTCAAACTATACGTCTTTCACATAAAGACAATAAAATTTGATGCCATCCAGGCTACTCGAAAGTAAAAAACTTTTGTCAATCCAGGAAGCTTCAGGTCACAGTCCCCAGACCAGGCCATGGCTCAGACCTGTATCTGGTTTTAATTATAACTTGACCAAAAATCCCAGCATGCTTAACTCTCAGTCAGAATAGCCATTTTAAAACCAATATTGCCATTATTGTTGTTAAAACCATCGTTATCATCGTTCTTTCTCTGTCTACAGTCTCTAGGCTCACCTTAGTCAAAAATGTTTGTGCCCATCAGGTCTGTGGTTCATTGTATATCCACATCAGTCATATTGCAACATTTGGCAACCACGTTAAGTTTACAGTCATGGTGCTTTTGCTCTACTCTGGAAGAAGCGAGTGTAGGAAATTCTCTGGGGAAAATTCATCTCCTGGAGTTACCAGGAAAGTATTGACGGAGTCAGTTTGGATGAACCCCATTGAATTACAGCACACTGGGACTGAAACAGAAAACCCTAGCTATGGCCTGACATAATTCACATGCATTGAATGACTTGAAAGCCACAATTACACCCACACTGCATGTGTGTGTTAGATTACATAATACCTCCGGTTGCTACAGAAGCAATCGCTGAAAGCTATAATTTGGTGATGATGTCAGCTGTTGTGGGTCAGGCAAATAACTGTGATATCTTTAACTGCATCAGGTGAAACTTCTCCTATACCACCTTTTTGCCTCTTTCTCGCATTTAACTATCCTGCAATGTCTAAATAACCAACCGCAATTTCCTCAGTCCCACTGCATCATCCTTCTGATAAAGTCTAGCTAATGTTCATGTACTCACACAAGGGCTTGCAAGTATGAGGGTTTGACATGTGTGTTGTTGGAGCTGAAAACATAAAGGCGGGAGGCAGAGTGAAGCCTAGTTTGCCCCTGACTGGGTACTAATATCAGGCTTATAGAAAGGTAGAAACTAGAAGCAGGAGTAGGCCATTTGGCCTTCGATCTGCTCCGCATTCATTTTGATCATGGCTGATAATCGAAATTCAATAGCCTGATCCCCCTCTTCCTCCTATATCCCTTGATCCCTTTAGCCCCAAGAGCTATATCTAATTTCTTCTTGAAATCAGACAATGTTTTGGCCTCAACTACTTTCTGTGGCAATGAATTCCACGCATTCACCACCCTCGGGGTGAAGAAATTTCTCCTCACCTCAGTCCTAGAAGGTTTACCCCTTATCCTTAAAGTATGACCCCCAGTTCTGGACTCCCCCACCATTGGAAACATTCTTTCTGAATCTACTACATTGAGACAGGAGGCAGAGTGAAGCCTATTTTACCTCTAAACTGGGTACTAATACCAGGCTTTTCATGTTATTTGATCTTCGCTGGCTCATGCATTCGCTTACTCAATCTCACTGGCAGCCAGGTGTCCAATCAAGCATGGTGTCATGGCAAATGTACTGCAACAATAATCTTTCAGGCAATTGTTCTTGCTCCACATGTCCCCCCATCAGAAGAGGTGCTGTAAATTCCTGGGAATAAATCAAAGTCATTCACTCCATCCACCACAATCAGCAATACAGATAAATCTGGGCAGGCAGTTGGCACGGTAGCCTCACAGCGCCAGGACCCAGGTTCGATTCCTGGCTTGGGTCACTGTCTGCGTGGAGTTTGCACGTTCTCCACATGTCTGCGTGGGTTTCCTCCGGGTGCTCCGGTTTCCTCCCACAGTCCGAAAGACGTGCTGGTTAGGTGCATTGACCCGAACAGACGCTGGAGTGTGGCGACTAGGGGAATTTCACAGTAATTTCATTGAAGTGTTAATGTGAGCCGACTTGTGACGAATAAATAAACTTTAAAAACTTAATAAATAATGCACCCTGAGGGAATCTGAATCGTGAACTTGAAAAGGAAGCATTAGGTTAAGTATTGAGATGAGGAGCAAGCAGAGGAGCCAACTGAGCTCATATTTGATTTTGCAGGGTGCTTGGTACTCCATGCCAATTAATGGCATAACCTGGCCTGGAACAGATTGCCTTCCCTTGGGTTCAGAGGTACATTTCGTGATGGTTGGCAAATTATCGGGGGTATTCATGGAGCTAGGCTGAACAGTGCAGTCAAGTCCATCAGCAGCTATCCAAATGCTTGCATGTTGTTGTTGTACCCTGTTTAATACGCCCACAGCATCGTCCTCTGCTGCAAAAGCAAGGTCTCAGTCCAAATATCATCTGCTTGGCTAAGCATCTCATATGGGTGCAGATCATTCATTGCATTGCGACAGGATTGAGGTTGATTTGGAAGGATTAAATGGTTCCCACATTGCCATCTTCTTTCCTATTGGAGCACGGAGCAAACAGTTTTAAGATGATGCTAGAGTCAAAAACAGTACAACAACAACTTGTATTTGCATAGCACCTTTGAATGCCCCAGAATCTTTCACGAGAGCAACATCAAACACAATTTGGTACAGCGTCACACAAGTAGATATTTGGACAAATGATCAAAAATGTGGTTAGGCAGATAGATTTTAAGGAGGTCTTAAAGGAGGGGAAAGAAGTCGTGGGACAATGATGTTCAGGAAGGGGATTCCAGAGCTCAGAGCCCACGTGGCTGATGGTGCAACCAACAATATACATGGCTAACAGTGGAATTCAAATGTGGTGTGGTCTATTCTTCATCACAAGTGTTAGAATTACTTTGGCTCTATTGTATAAATAATACTCGAGATTCTGCACAGGATTTTCCAGGCCTTCCTGCCAACAGGATCTTCCGGTCCTGACGAAGGCAACACCCCACAGTGGGTTCCCCAGCAACGGCATGGGTAAGCCACACATAGGTATTGGTGGGACCAGAATATCCCACCGGCGGCCAATGGTGAGCTGCCCAGTGATTAGCACTGCTGCCTCACAGCACCAAGGACCTAGGTTCAACTCCCGGCTGGGTTACTGTCTGTGCGGAGTCTGCACATTCTCCCCATGTCTGCATGGGTTTCCTCCTGTTGCTCCGGTTTCCTCCCACAGTCCAAAGACGTGTTGGTTAGGTGCATTGGTCATGCTTAATCCTCCCTCAGTGTGCCCAAACAGGTGCCAGAATGTGGTGGCTAGGGTAATTTCACAGTAGCTTCATTGCAGTGTTAATGTAAGCCTACTTGTGACACTAATAAATAAACTTAAACTTAAACACTGTCAGTAAACACACCTTGGGGGGAAACACTCTATCTTGAATTTAAACTACTCGGTCTTCTTTATTTAATAATTTCAGTATGTTCCAAACAGTTTTCATAATGGCCTATTACTATTGACTATCCATCCTCCACCTTGGTGAGATTTTTAAGACTACTAAATGTAACGGCCCTTTTAAGTGTGCTTAGCAAGTGTTGGAAGTGATCTGTTCTTGAAGTGCTTACGTTTTTCACCTGTATTCTTCTTTGTTGCATCCATGGCCTGAAATGTACCAGCCAGTTAAGATAAACTAGCTCTAAGTTTTTGTACTCTAGTTGACAGTGGTTAGCACTGCTGCCTCACGGAGCCAAGAACTTGGGTTCAATTCCAGCCCTGGCAGACTGTGCGGAGTTTCCACGTCCTCTCCGTGTCTGCAGGGGATTCCTCCGGGTGCTCCGGTTTCCTCTCACAGTCCACAGATGTGCAGGTTAGGTGGATTTTTTTACTCATTCATGGGGGATATGGGTGTCGTTGGCTGGGCCAGCACTTGTTGCCCATCCCTTGTTGCTCTTGAAATGAATGATTTGCTCGGCCATTTCAGAGAGCAGTTGAGAGTCAACCACATTGCTGTGGCTCTGAAGTCACATGTAGGCCAGACTGGATAAGGATGGCAGATTTCCTTCCCTCACGAACATTAAAGTTTATTTATTAGTGACAAGTAAGGCTTACATTAACACTGCAATGAAATAACTGTGAAATTCCCCTTGTCACCACAATCTGGTGCTTGTTCGGGTCAATGCACCTAACCAGCACGTCTTTTAGACTGTGGGAGGAAACCGGAGCACCCGGAGGAAACCCACGCAGACATGGGGAGAACGTGCACACTCCACACAGACAGTGACCCAAGCCGGGAATCGAACCTGGGTCCCTGATGCTGTGAAGCAGCACTGCTAACCACTGTGCCACCGTGCTACCCACTCCCCCTCCAGGGCAATACAGTACAAGTGGATTTTTCCAACAATCGGCAATGGTTTCACGGTCATCAGTAGATTCCTAATTTCAGATATTTTTTACTGAATTCAAATTCCACCATTTGCCATGGCAAAATTCGAATCCGTGTCCCCAGAACATTAGCTGAGTTTCTGGCTTAATAGTCTTGTGATAATAAAACTAAGCCATTACCTTCCATAGTGCAGGTCAGTGGGACTAGGCATAAAATGGTTCGGCACAGACAAGAAGGGCCAAAAGGCCTGTTTCTGAGCTGTAATTTTCTATGGTTCTATGGTTCTATGGCCATGCTAAATTGCCCCTTAGATGTGTAAGTTAGGGAGATAAGTGGAGTAAATGCATGAGGTTATGGGGTAGGGCCTGGGTAAGATGCACTGTCGGATAGACGGTGCAGACCCGGTGGGCCAAATGGTCTCCTTCTGCACTGTAGTTATTCTACAGGTGCAGCATGCGATAAAGTAGGCAAATGGTATGTTAGCCTTAATTGCGAGAGGTTTTGAGTACAGAAGCAGGGATGTGTTGTTGCAATTATGCAGGGCCTTGGTGAGGCCACACCTAGAATATTGTGTGCAGTTTTGGTCTCCTTTTCTGAGGAAGGATGTTCTTGCTCTCGAGGGAGTGCAGTGAAGGTTTACCAGGCTGATTCCGGGGATGGTGGGACGAATATATGAAGAGAGATTGGTTAGATTAAGATTGTTTACGCTGGAGTTCAGATGATTGAGGGGGGATCTCATAGCGACTTATAAAATTCTAACAGGACTGGACAGAGTAGATGCAGGGAGGATGTCCCCGATGGTGGGGATAGCCAGAACCAGGGGTCACAGTCTGAAGATTCGGGGTAGACCATTTAGGACAGAGGTGAGGAGACTTTTCTTCACCCAATGAGTGGTGAGTCTGTGGAATTCATTACCACAGGATGTAGTTGATGCCAAAACATTGAATGTACTCAAAAGGTGACTAGATATAGCACTTGGGACGAAGAGGATCAAAGGTTATGGGGAGAAAGCAGGATTAGGTTATTGTGTTGGACAATCAGTGAAGATTGTGATGAATGGCGGAGCAGGCTCGAAAGGCCGAATGGCCTCATCCTGCTCCTGTCTTCAATATAACTTGTTCTACTTTCTAGCATCATGTTGCTAAATGGAGTTAGGAACAAACAGCTGTACACAACACTTTGCTAGACTGTCCAGGTTTTTTTAGATTCTGCTGTTGTGAAGTGTGCCTCAAACCGATGGTTCAATGCTCAGACAGAATCCGAGCAAAGCCAATGATGCATACACACCACAACAACAACTTAACCGTGTGACTTTGACACAATAAACTGTCACAAGGCGCTGCACAGGAATGTTAACAGAGACTGGTGAAGCCATGTGAGAAGATGTTAGGCTAGGCTTTTAGCGAGGTCGATCTTTAAGGAGTGTGAGAGGGGGAACAAGGCACAAGAGCTTGGATGGGGGAGGGGTGGAATTTCAGACCTCATGGCTTCAGCAGCCAAAGGTGTAATTACTGACAATGGAGCAATGAAAATCAGGGATAAATGAGGCCAGAATTGGAGGAGGATAATTACAGAGTCATAGAGGTACATAGCATGGAAACAAGCCCTTCGGCCCAACTCGTCCATGCCGACCAGGTTTCCTAAACTGAGCTAGTCCCATTTGCCCGCATTTATCCCATATTCCTCGAAACCTTTCCCATCCATGTACCTGTCCAAAAGTCTTTTAAATATTGCAATTGTATCCGCCTCTACCACTTCTGCTGGCAGCTCATTCCATATACGCTCCACCCTCTATGTGAAGAAGTTGCCCCTCAGGTCCCTTTTTACCCTTCCCCCTCTCACCTTTGACCTATGCCCTCTAGTTTTGGACTCCCCTACCCTAGGGAAAAGATCTTGGCTCTTGACCTTATCTATGCCCCTCATGATTTTATAAACCCCTGGAAGGTCACCCCTCATCCTCCCACACTGCATGGAAAAATGTCCCAGCCAATCCAGCCTCTCCTTGTAAATCAAATTATAATTCAGAAACTGGAAAAAAGCAAAGATGGCGAATACCTTGCAACGGAAGAAATATATTCCGAGCCAGAGTTTTAATTTCAGCCAGCAAAGGCGGTCTGCTTCCACGGATAGCAGGTTTCTCCCACTAATTGGTGAGCTGAGGGAAAAGGTCAGGCATGAAAGGAACAACAGGAGAGATTTGTGGTCGTGTGAAGGCAGTAAGGCAACACTGGTTAAACACCGATAGAGATGATGATAAAAGGCAAAACGAGCTGATAACGAGACAAGTATAGAACCAGTAGTTGGGGCGAGAGAAAATGCAAATGGATCAGAACAGAAAAGCAGAGCAAGAGGGGACTATCTGGAAAAGGGACACAGCTCCAGTGGCCCGGGAATGTAAGGGAAGCAAGTCGGGTTGGTCACGAGATTGTGCACCATCCTCTTAATTGTTCCTTTCTATTAAATAACAGCTTCAGTCAAAGCTGAGTCTCCATGTATTTTCACAGAAAATACTGCAGTAATTATCCAATTCAAATCAAGTCTATAATTTATGTTGCAACTACCAAGTGACCCTTCATCTTCTGTACTGCTTTATAGTTTGAAATTCTAATATATTTTGACATATAGTTGATGTATAGTATGATTGAATATTTTTATATTACCGTCACTTGCATGAAACGTTCTGTATGAATCTAAGCAGGACATAAAATATCGTAGGAATGGAGCGTGATATGTGATGGATTACATTCCACACATCTATCTGGCAGTTAGGTACAAGAAACCCTTAACAAGATGGTGTCTATATGCTTGTTCTCTTAACATTATTCCGTCCTATTTGATTTATATTAGGTTGTGAATAGGTGAAACAATAGTGCAGACCGAGCTTTCTTGTAATGTCTGCTAATCATTAAAACATGTCATGTAGCTGGCGAGCTATTGATCCATCTCTGAAAAGTGTGGCTGTTCATGTTTGCTGTATTCATGAATGTGCGCTGTGTTTGCCTTCTCACCTGGTGGCTTATATTGCATATTGTAGCATTTAGAGTGCTGCCTTGTCAATGAAACTTCCCAGTCGCCGCTTCAAGTGTGTAGAACACTTTGAAAGCCGATGTTCCTTCAGTAAACAACTTCCATCACCTTGCCACGCTTCTCGCTCGTCAAAGGACACCCATTAAAAACCTTCAAAGCAATAAAGTGAAAAGCACTTCCAAAAATGGGGAACTAGGTTCATTCATTATCTGTTGACTAAATGAAATGTCTCCAGCTTTGAATTGAAATACAAAATGGTCAAGCTAGCGGCATGTGCTGAAGATGAGTAATAGAACACTCAAAGTACCAAACTCCAAGAAAAAACATCCAAATCCTTGTTAGCGCTCGTGGATAAGACTAGACTTTAAAACAAACTTAGCCTTTAATCAACCTTGACAACAACGAAGAGTTATACATTCTTGTCTTGTACTTATCCAGGAGACAAAGATCTAAAATATGCAAATTTAACCCACTTCAAGGAAGTAATTAGTGGCGAACATAGCCGTTAACAAATAAATGCTGGTAATTTACTGTAAAAAGATCATCATCAAATTGAACAAAAGCTGAAGATTTAAGTTGTCGTTTTGGTTTCTGTAGCTCTTGAAGTTTTCATAAGATTAATTAGAATTCACATCTTCTGGGCAAAAATTACGAAATTGCAGCTCAGTCAATCTCTTCAGGAAGTATTGACAGTCATTGGGTTTGCAAAGAGGCCCTTCGGACAAGTTTGAACAAAGAAACAGAGAGGCTTTGTTCTGAGTCTATCTGACTGCAACAATGTTCTCATTATCTACTTTTATCTTATTCCTTTGACATTCTCACCAAAGTTATTACAACATTTACTTTGAGGAAGATAGCATACAGAAACCAGTTGATCACAAGATCGGATCAAACTGTTTCATCAATAAACAGTTTCTTTTTCCATTTTGCAGGTTGAGAAATTAGAGTTTAAAGTTTTTAGAGTTTATTTATTAGACTGAGTAAACTCAAGATAGAGTGTGGGATTTCGTGTCCTCCAGAGTGCGTGTTCTGATGGTTTTTAGGTTTAAGTTTATTTATTAGTGTCACAAGTAAGGCTTACATTAACACTGCAATGAAGTTATTGTGAAAATCTCCCAGTTGCCACACTCTGGTGCCTGTTCGGGTACACTGAGGGACAATTTAGCATTGGCCAATGCATCTAACCAGCACGTCTTTCAAACTGTGGGAGGAAACCGGAGCACCCGGAGGAAACCCACGCAGACATGGGGAGAACATACAGACTCTGCACAGACAGTGACCCAAGCCGGGAATCAAACCTGGGTCCCTGCCGCTGTGAGACAGCAGTGCTAACCACTGTGCCACCATTATGATTATTACAATTATTATTGATACAGTATGAAATGGTGCTGCTTAAGCTGTCCCAATGTAATTACACGTCCTTGTCACCCTGAGATCTTGCTGCTCCATTTGCCTAAGATTTAGTGCACAATATGGGAGATGCACAAAGAAGCATCTGCTGGATCACAAAGGATTGATTGTTATGAGTTGGATCGTTGAAAAGTAATGAGCAATCAGCCAAGTCCCGCAAATGGTGCATCTGACAGAATGAAGAGCTCCTTAATCAGTAAAAGTACAACATACATGGGTATGGAAAGTGAGGGAGTGAATGTGTGGCTGCTCAGAAACTACAGTTGAATGGATCTAAATGGAACAGTTTGACCTTTATTTTGCAAGGGTGAGGAGCAGCATGCATGGTACTTGCGAAGACAAAGCGTCTGCTGTCCAGAGATCCATTGTGATTATTGTTTCTCCTACAACATCGACATACTCAAAGGACAGTTTATAAATAGGGATTCTTGTCAGAGCAGGATAGCTGCTGCTGTCTATACAAAGCAAGGTCTTGATTTGATTTGATTTATTATTATTTTTATTCACTCGTGGAACCTGGGTGTCGCTTCATTTCAGGCCATTTCAGAGGGCAGTTGAGAGTCAACCACATTGCTGTGGCTCTGGAGTCACATGTAGGCCAGACCAGATAAAGACAGCAAATTTCCTTCCCTAAAGGATATTAGTGAACCAGATGGGCTTTTCCAACAATCGACGATGCTTTCATGGTCATCAATAGAATTTTAATTCCAGATATTTTTTATTGAATTCAAATTCCACCACCTGCCATGGCGGGATTTGAACCAGGGTCCCCAGAACATGAGTTTCTGGATTAATAGTTTAGCAATAATGCCACTAGGCCATCGCTTCCCTTGTTGTCACATGCTTTGGGATACAGTGAAAAGTATTGTTTCCTGAGCGCTATACAGACAAAACATACCATTCATAGAGTACATAGGGGAGAAGGAAAGGAGAGGTTGCAGAATATAGTGTTACAGTCATAGCTAGGGTGTAGAGAAAGATCAGCTTAATATAAGGTAGGTCCATTCAAAAGTCTGATGGTAGCAGGGAAGAAGCTGTTCTTGAGTTGGTTGATACACGTTCTCAGATTTTGTATCTTATTCCCGACGGAAAAAGGTAGAAGAGAGAACGTCTGGGGAGTGTGAGGTCCTTGATGATGCTGGCTGCTTTTCTAAGGCAGCGGGAAGTGTAGATGGAGCCAACGGATGGGAGGCTGGTTTGTGTGATGGACTGGGCTACATTCACAACCCTTTGTAATTTTTTGCGGTCTTGTTTAGAGCAGGAGCTATACCAAGCTGTGATAGATGCAGAACAGATGAATCATAGAATAGAATGAATTAGAGAATCCCTATAGTGCAGAAGGAGGCCATTCAGCCCATCAAGTCTGCACTATTTTCGGGACTCGGCTGATTGCTCATTACTTTTCAACGATCCTGTTGCTGATGTGATTTCAACATGCTTGGCAGTAATACTGTGCTCAGAAGAAGCAGTGAGTGACTTTTTATCACCATAATCACCTCCAGACAAAAGTAGAAGATAAATTTGCTCCAGGTGTCGCTTTAATGAGTTTGTTGCTAAATAGCCTTTTCTCCTGCCTCTTCTAATGTTTTTTTTATTGCAGTGCGAATTTTCGATTTATCTTCAGATGTATGATGAAATTATCACAAATAACACATGTAGCTTTTTTAAACAGAAAATAAAAACTCAGAAAGACAATTTTCTCCTGACCTGTAGCAAGGGCCTGAGGATATAATGGTGTTGGAATAAATATTGGAGCTGCTACAGAAATCAGAAGGTGTATGGTATCCATAAAGATATCTGTTCAGGTTACCATTGCAAATGATACTAGAATTTGGGAAAGGTAAAATCAGTCAGAGATTAAATTTGATCCTTGACATGCAAAGGGTGTAGAAGTCTGGAGTTCTCTTTCACAAATGGCAGCGGCAACTAGGTATGTTGTTCATTTTAAATATGAGGTTGATTGATTTTAACATATTAACATAGAAAAGAGGAGTAGAAGTAGGCCATTTGGTTCCCTCAAGCCTGCGCTGCCATTCAATCAGGGCTGCATTTCTCCCAAAAATTCAATGCGCTGCCATCAGTGGGAAAACCGGAGTTTCCCGCCGGCACGGACAATGCGAAGTAGGTGGGATTCAATCATTTTTTGGTTGCACAAAAATACCCAATGTGAAACATGCTGGCATGCCTGGCTTCACAGAGAAAAAGGCACCCCGATCTCATAGCACAGTGTGCCAGGTAACCCCCCGCCACCAGTCACCTCCCAGCTCCCCCCCCGCCGACTGCCCCAATGACATTGCAAGCCTCCGCAGAGGGACAACCTCCCTCCCATTACTAAATGGTTGGGTTAGCACCCTTCCCTAACACCCCGCAGGCATGAGGGTGACCCAACCTCTCAGCCCCACCCCAGTTAGAGGCCTCACTCCCTCCGTCCCTCCCTCCAGTCAGAGGCCTCACTCCCTCCGTCCCTCCCTCCAGTCAGAGGCCGCACCCACTCCCCATAAGAGAGGCACTCCGACACGGGGGCAGCAAAAGCCCCACCTCCTTCACAACCCTCTTCAGGCTCACCCTTCAGACTTCCACTTGGCAGTGCCAACCCTTGCACTGACCCCTGCCACCCCGGCAGTGACACTGTGGATTCTTTAGCTGATTTTTCACTAAACCATTTTGGATGGGATTTTCCCTGCCCACTGCGGCGTGTTTTGCGACAGCCCGCCATTGTCCGGCATCAGGATCTTCTGGTCCCACTGCTGTCAACGAGGTTTTCTATTGTTTACACCCTCTGCCGCCAGTGGTTTGCCATCGGTGGAACCGGACAACCCTGTCAACGGAAAGAGCCAGAAATTTCTGGCCTACATCTCCAGCTCATTCGAAACCCTCAGAGATGGATAGGATCTGAGGAACTATGGGGTGTGTTACTCACTGCAGAATTCTCCATCTCTCCCTGCTCCTGTAACAATGGTGTTTATATAGCTTGGTCCAGTTAACTTTCTGGTCAGTGCAAGCCCCAAGGTTATTAATATTAGGGGTCAGCAATGGTTGTGATATCCTGTTCCTGTGCTTAATTCTGTCATCCAAATAGCTCTCCATTCATTCTACACCATGTGCAAACTTCCAGTGAGGATTTAAGACAGACTTAAGGAGCTCTTGCCAATAAAAAATTGAAATTTAATTAAATATATTGAAACATTATAATGCTGGTACACAGGCAATTTCTCAGGAGTCTCGCTATGAACAAATTGAGATTCTCCAGATAAAACAATTAATGGGACAGACACTTCTTGGGCTCAAGGTAGGCTAATATTTAAGGAGTGACCTGCTGTATATTGATAAGAATTTCAAAGTGGCCTTTCCTTCAACTTTGTGTTGGATTTGCCTTTCAACACCTGATGGCACGGTGGCACGGTGTTTCGCACTGCTCCCTCACAGAGCCAGGGACCTGGGTTTGATTCCCAGCTTGGGTCACTGTCCATGCAGAGTCTGCACATTCTCCCCGGGTCTGCATGGGTTTCCTCCGGGTGCTCTGGTTTCCTCCCACAGTCTGAAAGTCGTGCTGGTTAGGTGGATTGGCCTTGCTAAATTCTCTCTCAGTATACCCGAATAGGAGTGCGGTGACTAGGGGATTTTCACAGTAACATCATTGCAGTGTTAATGTAAGCCTACTTGTGACACGAGTAAATAAACATTTAAAAAAAGGAAATGATATATTTGTCTGTTTTTAGACACTTGTTGATTAAGATATTTAATTGCCTGCCTTTTTACAAAATTGTTGTTGTTGCCATTATAATGGAGAAAATTGTCATTGCAATGATCATTTTGTTTTCCCTGCGTTACTTAGAGAAAGATGAGGTTGAGGGAAGGTTTGTAAGATGGGTCAGATTGCACTGTGGGAAGATCCTCTACATCTGCCCTTAATCACAGAACTGAATCTGCGGACTGGAGTAACAAGTGACTCGAGAATGTTAAGTCACAAATGAAAAAACAAGGATATTTGATAATTGGGTCATGTGGAAGAGTTAGGGTGAGGTCATGTTCAAGGAAGATCCTTTTTCTTGTTGCTGAGTAAAGATCGACATTAATATATTTTATTTATTCATAGGATGTGGGCGTCGCTGGCTGGGCCAGCATTTATTATCCACCCTTAATTCCCTTGAACTGAATGTCTTGCTAGGCCATTTCAGAGGACAGTTAGGATTCACCCCATTGCAGTGGGTTTGGCGTCACATGTAGGCCAGACCGGGTAAGGATGGCAGATTTCCTTCCCTGAAGGACATTAGTGAACCAGATGGGTTTTTACAACAATCGACAATGGTTTTAATTTTTATTGAATTCTAATTTCACCATCTGCCATGGTGGGATTTAAACCAGGGTCAACCTTGCACTATATGTTGTGCCTTAAACAGGTTACTTTGCAAAAGGGCTGAGCAGATATTAAGCAAGAACTGAGCAAAGACTGGAGAAGCTGACCAAGATCACATTAGGTCTTGATGACATTTACAAAAGTAATGGAGAGATTTCAGAAAGTAACTCTGAATTTAACACTGCGATAGCTGCTTTAACAAGCCACCGCTTACAATAATTAAGAAATTAACTAACCATTCAATCTTTTACACAAAAGGTCATTCTCCTTTATAGATGTCAGAATCAACTAGTATGAACTAAACTAAATGCTATTGCGTCTAACACGAGTTCTGGATTCTTTGGCTGATTTTTCACCAAATGTCTCCATCTCCAGCTCATTCCCAGCTCTCACAGAAAACATGAATCAATCGGTGGTTAGCAAAAGCTTCAAGCAGATGATTTGTTGCCCACTAGAGCAAACAACATCATTACTTTCTCCATGGGCAACCAGCAAGAGAATGACAAAACTGTGTACTATTTTTCCAGACGTCAGTATTCCATAAAATCCAGTGTTTTGTTTTTACTCGGATCCATACAGTCATCTGTGCACAGCTTGATACCAGTCATAAAATCATAGAATTTTGATAGTACAGGAGGTGGCCATTCGGCCCATCGAGCCTGTACCGACCACAATCCCACCCAAGTCCTATCCCTGTAACCCCATGTATTTACCCTGCTATCTCCTCTGACACTAAGGGGTAATTTAGCATGGCCAATCAACTTAACCCGCACATCTTTGGAGTATGGGAGGAAACCGGAGCATCCGAAGGAAACCCAAGCAGACACGGGGAGAACGTGCAAACTACACACAGACAGTGACCCAAGGTCAGAATTGAATCTGATCCCTGGTTCTGTGAGGCAGCAGTGCTAACCACTATGCCACTGTGGTGGCAATGGTAGGGCTTCTACCTCAACCACATGAAGATTGTCCACACAACCATTAAATTAAGCTAATATCCGTTTCTGTGTCAGGATGTTGTCATCTCAACAAAATCTACCTGGCCAGGATGAATTGATGGGGATAAAAAAAATCACAAAGGTGGCTCCACATTACCTCGGCTATCCTTTTTCATCCCTAGCTTTGAGACAACCATAAGCAACAGCAAACAGATATAAAGCCATTGTGTTTACCAAGACCATTGTTGAATATACCAAGGCATCTTGATTCAGAGTTTATTTTGACGGATGGATCAGAGGGTATCTCTCAATCCCCACCACCACGTCTCAGAGATCATTGACATCAGCTGCATGCTTCAAATTTCAGCCATGCAAAGATACATAAATATATTGCAAATGAAAACAAGGTTCATCCATCCTCAACCAAGAGCGGAACAAGGCAAATTGGAGCAACAGACGTTATTCCTACTGAGCCACATTTGCCAGCAGCAAGAACCAAATGGTAGAATCTCACTGATGTGAACTTAGACCATAAGACCATAAGATATAGAAGCAGAATCTTTCTGGTTGTACCACAGCTTGGTATGGCTCCCGCTCTGCCCAAGACCGCAAGGAACAACAAAAGGTCATGAATGTAGCCCAATCCATCACGTAAACCAGCCTCCCATCCATTGACTCTGTCTACACTTCCCGCTGCCTCGGCAAAGCAGCCAACTTTATTAATTAAGGGCCCCACACACCCCGGACATTCTCTCTTCCACCTTCTTCCTTCGGGAAAAAGATACAAAAGTCTGAGGTCATGTACCAGCCGACTCAAGAACAGCTTCTTCCCTGCTGCTGTCAGATTTTTGAATGAACTTACCTTGCATTAAGTTGATCTTTCTCTACACCCTAGCTATGACTGTAACACTGCATTCTGCACTCTCTTGTTTCCTTCTCTATGAATGGTATGCTTTGTCTGTATAGCGCACAAGAAACAATACTTTTCACTGTATGTTAATACATCTGACAATAATAAATCACATCAAATCAAATCAAATTAGGCCATTTGTCCCATTGATTCTGCGCCACCTGCCATTCAATCATGGCTGATATGATTCTCATCTCCATTCCCCTGCCTTCTCCCCATAACTCTTGATCCCCTTATTGATCAAGAACCTAGCTACCTCTGTCTTAAGGACACTCAATGACCTGGCCTCTACAGTTCTCTGTGGCACTGAGTTCCACAGATTCACCATCCTCCGGCTTGAAGTAATTCCTCTTCGTCTCAGTTTTAAAAGAGTGTCCCTTCGTTCTGAAGCTGTGCCCTCGAGTTCTAGTCTCTCCCACTAGTGGAAACATCCTCCCCACGTCCACTCTATCTAGGCCTCTCAGTATTCTGTAAGTTTCAATTAGATCTCCCCGCATCCTTCTAAATTCCATCGAGTTCTCCCCATGTTCAACTCACAGAACCAGGGACCCAGGTTCAATTCCGACATTGGGTCGCTGTCTGTGTGTAGTTTGCACGTTCTCCCCGTGTCTTGGGTTTCCTCCAGATGCTCCGGTTTCCTCCCAGACTCCATCGAGCGGCACGGTAGCACAGTGGTTAGCACTGCTGCTCCACAGCTCCAGGGACCTGGGTTCGATTCCCGGCTTGGGTCACTGTCTGTGTGGAGTTTGCACATTCTCCTCGTGTCTGCGTGGGTTTCCTCCGGGTGCTCCGGTTTCCTCCCACAGTCCAAAGATGTGCGGGTTAGGTTGATTGGCCATGCTAAAATTGCCCCTTAGTGTCCTGGGATGCGTAGATTAGCGGGATTAGCGGGTGGGATATGGGGGTAGGGCCTGGGTGGGATTGTGGTCGGTGCAGACTCGATGGGCCGAATGGCCTCTTTCTGTACTGTAGGGTTTCTATGATTTCTATGAGTATAGTCCCAGACTCTCAACTACTCCTCATATGACAAACCCTTCATTGCTGGGATCATCCTTGTGAACCTCCTCTGGACCCCCTTCAAGGCCTTCATATATAAACCCTCTTCACTCAATATAAAATTGAAGAGAGTGGCTAGAAATCTGGTGAATCTGCAAATCTTCATACAGAAGACTCGGCCTCTCATTGAATGTTGCCAAAACAAAACTCCACACCTCAAAAGCCAATATTCCACCTCCTGTATATGTTGCAGGGGAGACTCTTCTGGAATATGTTGAGCAGCTCCCATACTTTGGCAGCCACCTGTCTCAAAAGGCCATCATTAAGGAGGAGATCCAACACTCGCTCAGCATTGCCACTTCCCCTTGCTACTCCCTCATGAGCCATCCTGCCTCACGTTTCCTTCGATCTCCAGTTGAGAATTGGCCTGTTCAGTCACATGAAGATCCATGGCAGAGAATCATGACCTAGAGTAGATGTTTTCCTCGAATTGAGCCAATGATAACTCAAAGTGCATACAGTCCTCAACATGTACCAAATGCAATTGCTAAAGGCATTCTCACAAACATTAGCATCTGCACTAACTCAGCTATTATGTTTCCTGCTAGGTACTTAAAGAGAAAAAGATTGACAAAACAAATGTAGGCCCCTCACAGTCAGAAACAGGAGATTTCATAATGGGGAATAAAGAAATGGCCGAGGAAATAAATTTGTACTTTGCTTCAGTCTTCACAAAGGAAGACATGAATAATATACCAGGAGTTCCGAGAGAAACAAGTTTTAGTGAGGAGCTGAAGGAAACCAGCATTAGTAGAGAAATGGTTTCAGGAAAATTGAAGGTGGGTAAATCTCCAGGTCCTGATAACCTTCACTCCAGAGTACTTAAGGAAGTGGTCCTGGAAATAGTAGACCCATTGGTGATTATTTTCCAAAATTCTTTGGACTCTGGACTGGCTCCTACAGATCAGAGGGTAGCAAATGTAAGCCCGCTATTCAAAAAAGGAGGTAGAGAGAAAACAGGGAATTATAGACTCGTGAGCCTAACGTCAGTACTGGGGAAGTTGCTAGAGTCTATTATCAAGGATTTCATAACTCAGCATTTGGAAGGCAATGGTATAATCAGACATGGACTTACAAAAGGGAATGCTATTGCTACATCCCTGGATTGAGGCATCATTCAAGTAGATATGAGCCAGTAAAAGGAAGATGCTTACACTGCTTAAGGGAGTAACTGATGCTCTTAAAATGGAGAAGGTTTTTATTCATTTGTGGGACATGGGCATTGCTGGCTGACCAGCATTTATTGCCCATCCCCAGTTGCCCTTGAGAAGGTGGTGGTGATCTGCTTCTTTTGTCATTGCAATCCACGTGCTGTGGGTTGACTCACAATACCATTAGGGAAGGAATTCCAGGATTTTGATCCAGAGACTATGAAGGAACGGCAATATATTTCCAAGCCAGGATGGTGAGTGGCTTGGAGGAGAACTTGCAGGTGGTGGTGTTCCCATGTATCTGCTGCCCTTGTCCTTCTTGATGGGAGTGGCCATGGGTTTGGAAGGTGTTGTGTAAGGATCTTTGGTAAATTGCTGCAGTTCATCTTGTAGATAGTCCACACTGCTGTTACTGAGTGCTGGTGATGGAGGGAATAGATGTTTGTGGATGTGGTGCCAACCAAGCGGGCTGCTTTGTCCTGGATGGCTTCTTAAGTGTTGTTGGAGCTGCACCCATCCAGGCAAGTGGGGAGTATGCCATCACACTCCTGACTTGTGCTTTGTAGAACGTGAAAAGGCTTTGTGGAGTCAGGAGGTGAGTTACTCACCACAGTGTTCCTGCTCTTGTAGTCACTGTGTTTAAGTAGTGGGTCCAGTTGAGTTTATGGTCAATGGTAACCCCAAGAATGTTGACAGTGGGGGATTCAGTGATGATAACAGCATTGAAGGGACAGTGGTTAGAGTGACTCTTATTGGTGATGGTCATTTGCGTGATGCGAATGTTACTTACTGCTTGTCAGCCCTTGAATTCACTTCAATCTAATTATCCTCCTCTCAGCGTTCAATACCAGTTTCATTGCAATTCACAATCACTTCAGCAGTATGGTAGAATGGCATGCATTACCAATTATATTATGGCGCCTCAGAAACATAATAGACGGTATAAAAATAACGCATGCTGCAGAAAAAGTTACAAGACTAAAATTTAACCTTGAAGTCCTTAATAAACAATTTGAACTTTACAAATTCATCAGAACTGCTAAGGTGAATTGCCGCCTTTGATCTCCTGCTGCGGTATCCACTATTCCTTATACAATCCATGAGCAGTTGCGAGCAAATCTAGAAATCCGTCACCTGGATGTGTTTACTTACTAATTTATTGTTTTACAGCTTTTGGCAGACCTAGAAAATAATGCTCTCTTTAAGGATGATCTGGAATGCCAAAAACTCATTCTTGAAGCCATGAAGTATCATCTGTTACCAGAGAGACGACCATTAATGCAGAGTCCAAGGACTAGGCCCCGAAAGTCAACTGTTGGAGTCCTCTATGCAGTTGGAGGGATGGATGCTAATAAAGGTAGGCTTTTTGGTGTTGATTTGAACGTGAGAACAATGTTAAATCAAGATCAGAAATTATAATCAGTAATATTCATGGATTAATGCTTAAACATAAAATACTGCCACACAGAAGGTTGATGCATCTTCATAGAATCATAGAATCCTACAGTGAAGAAGGAGGCCATTCGGCCCATCAAGTCAGCACCGACCACAATCCCACGCAGGCCCTATCCCCATAACCTCATGCATTTACCTTAGCTAGTCCCCCTGACACTAAGGGGCAATTTAGCATGGCCAATCCACCTAACCCGCACATCTTTGGACTGTGGGAGGAAACCGGAGCACCCGAACAAAACCCAGGGTGGTGATCTGCCTTCTTGCGTTGTTGCAGTCCACTTCCACAAAAATTTACACAACACCTTCCAAACCCATGGCCACTTCCATCAAGAAGCATCACCACCAGAACCAGGGAGAATGTGCAAACTCCACACAGATAATGGCCCAAGCCAGGAATCGAACCCGGTCCCTGGCACTGTGAGGCAGCAGTGCTAACCACTGGGCCATCATGTGTATAAGAAATAGTGGATCTTGCCTGTGCACATTCTATGGAAGATCTTAACATATTCAGGTTAAAATCCTTTGGCTGCTATTTGAACTGAAACCTTTACAATGGGTAGAAAAAGCAGGAGAATGTATGTACTTTTAAGAGATGCATCTAGAATTGCTGCCCACCACTATCCGCAAGATTGAATATGATGGATAATCCTATCAACTCTGCAGAGAGGCAATGAAAGAACTTGCTTCATTAAGAGGAAACTCCAGGCCCTAATGTTTATCTGCTTGAATCAACAATTGTCAATTCTAACCTTAAAACAAACTTGTTTCCAATACACTGTCAAGTAGTTAATATCTAGAGCCATTGTTAGAGACAAATAAACAGAGACCAAAGTGGTTAGATAAACCAGAAGAAGGGATCTTGAATGGTCAAAATAAATGTGGAAACATTTCTTCAGAGTGGTGAAGCTTTGGAATTCATTGCCGCAGAAGGTCATTGAGTGTATTTAAGACAGAGATAGGCAGGTTCTTGATTGGTAAGTGGATCAAAGGGTTCGGGGAAAAAGCGGGAAGAATGGGTTTGAGAAATATATCAGCCATGAGGGAGCAGACTCGATGGGCCGAATGGCCTAATTCTGCTCCTGTATCTTATGGTCTTATGGAAACAACTGTCGAAACAACTGCAGTCCAGAGGCACGATGGATATTATACAGATGAGAAGCTTTTTCATGGAATCAAACTTTATTGCATCGTTTCAGTTGTACACGGTTCTTATTTGAGTGAATTTATGCCGCAAGTTTGATTATGATTGTACTATTCAGCTGTTCAGTGGTTTATAGTGAAATGAATAATGCATTGGAATCACTTACCCAACCAATGGTGGATTTAATGAATATAAATGAAACTCTGGCAAAAGATGTATTAAAAACATTCACCAAGGACAGTGAGGGAAGGTTATCTAATGGGACAAAGAGACAAAAGATGAAAATAAACAGGAAAAACATGTAGTTTACTGGAAACAGCCTATCGAGATAATGGGTTACTCATCTTAGCACGGACAAAGGGAAGAGGCAGTAGGGAAATAATTAAATTTGGGATGTACTGCATAGCTATGTTCAGATCAAATTGGTCCAATGGGAGAGTAACAAACAAGTGCATTAATGTTAAAAAGGTTAATATTCACATTTAAATGGCATCCAAAGGAATTACATTGAAACATGCTTATATAGCGATACCGTTCCTATGGATGAGGCATTAAACTGAGGCTTCAGGCCGGGTATTCGGCATCAAGGTGGGAAGCTTGATTTGCGAAGTTTCCCACCTTGGTACACCCTTTCCCTTTAAAATGGCCCTTGCTTGCCATATTTTCATTGTGGGAACATAGGGTGGGATGGAGTCGTGCCAGCTGCCTCGATAGGCATTTTGTTGATGGTCATGGGGGCATGTGAGTAGTGAGACAGATTGGTTAGGAGGCCTTCCTTAGTTCCCTTGGTCTTTGTCCCAGTTGTTTAAAGACTGTTCGGTGCTGTCACCTCCGCCCCCCCCCCCCGCCCCCCCCACCTCCACCCCCCCACTCCTACCAACCCCTCACAAATCCACAGCCACCCCACTCATTTCCACCACCACTGCCCCCCTCCACCATGCCAGCTCCATGCACCTTCCACAACTACCTTGCTTCCTATATGCCCATTCACCCAGTATGCAACGTTAAAACAATGCCCACTATCAGAACAATGGTGAGTCTTGAAATGCATTTTTAAAAGCACCCATTTAAAAACCAGCTTTGAAAAAAAACTACAGTTCTTACAACCCTATAAAACTGTCAATCAAACAACGCCATTTATAATTTCAAAAGCAGAAGCTTTACCGCGCTTCACATTTCTTTATCTTTTCGAAATAAACATGCAGGCATTGAAAGAATGTGTTCAAAGAAAGGATCATTTAATATAAGTGCAAAGACATGTCAATTAATCAAATCAAACACTTCCATCTACCTATGAAACAAAACAGACCTCTGCTGAGCAAATATATCATTGAAACTTGGAGCCCAGTCAAGTGTTCACAATAAGACCATCTGGAAAAACAGATGTCTGACTCCCCTTTTCTGCTGGTACAGTTCATAAGCCTGCCAACCTATCCACAGTGTAGGGTTTTGGGGAGCATGTTGAACAAGACCGGGTGGGGCTGTGGGGAGAGGAGGGTGTGCGGAGGTGATGGCAGATGTGGGAAATCAAAATTGTTGGCGGGTGCGGGTAGTTCAGGGGACCTTGAAAGGAGGCACTCTGCCTTTCACTGACCAGCATCCTGCAGGGTTTAACCTGACAGGTCACACATTGGATGGGGGCCTCCCATGATATCAGAGTGGCTGCAAGATGAGGCCCTTAATTGTGCATTAATTGCCCACTGAAGGACCTCAATTGGGCCATGGGTGGACAGCTCATCAGATGTCACTGCCGCTACCTACAGAATCATGGTGGAGGTGAGTGACCCGTGGCAGGAATGCTGATGATAGGTTGGCATCCCAATTTATTTTTTTCCCTCTTGCGGGTGGCCTGTAACATTCAGCCTTTTGAAACTACAGGTCTACCGTCAAAACCCATCCTGTTCACCAGTGTCTTTTGGGGAAGGAAATCTGAGCCGCAATTCTCCCCAAAAAATTCTAAGTGTCGAATTTGCGTGAAAACTGGAGTAAATCACGTTGGGTTTTTTTCAGTGGAAGTTCGGAGGAGAATCTCCCACAGTCTGTGCATTGCTGAGTGCATGAGCGTCAATCATAGAACCATAGAACCATAGAAAATTACAGCTCAGAAACAGGCCTTTTGGCCCTTCTTGTCTGTGCCGAACCATTTGTTGCCTCGTCCCACTGACCTGCACCTGGACCATATCCCTCCACACCCCTCTCATCCATGAACCTGTCCAAGTTTTTCTTAAATGCTAAAAGTGACCCCGCATTTACCACTTTATCCGGCAGCTCATTCCACACTCCCACCACTCTCTGCGTGAAGAAGCCCCCGCTAATATTCCCTTTAAACTTTTCTCCTTTCACCCTTAACCCATGCCCTCTGGTTTTTTTCTCCCCTAGCCTCAGCGGAAAAAGCCTGCTTGCATTCACTCTATCTATACCCATCAAAATCTTATACACCTCTATCAAATCTCCCCTCAATCTTCTACGCTCCAGGGAATAAAGTCCCAAACTATTCAATCTCTCTCTGTAACTCAGCTTCTCAAGTCCCGGCAACATCCTTGTGAACCTTCTCTGCACTCTTTCAACCTTATTTACATCCTTCCTGTAACTAGGTAACCAAAACTGTACACAATACTCCAAATTCGGCCTCACCAATGCCTTATATAACCTTACTATAACACTCCAACTTTTATACTCGATACTCCGATTTATAAAGGCCAATGTACCAAAAGCACTCTTTACGACCCTATCCACCTGTGATGTCACTTTTAGGGAATTCTGTACCTGTATTCCCAGATCCCTCTGTTCAACTGCACTCTTCAGAGTCCTACCATTTACCCTGTACATTCTACTTTGGTTTGTCCTTCCAATGTGCAATATCTCACACTTGTCTGCGTTAAATTCCATTTGCCATTTTTCAGCCCATTTTTCTAGTTGGTCCAAATCCCTCTGCAAGCTTTGAAAACCTTCCTCACTGTCCACTACACCTCCAATCTTTGTATCATCAGCAAACTTGCTGATCCAATTTACCACATTATCATCCAGATCATTGATATAGATGACAAACAACAATGGACCCAACACCGATTCCTGCGGCACACCACTAGTCACAGGCCTCCACTCAGAGAAGCAATCCTCCACAACCACTCTCTGGCTTCTTCCATTGAGCCAGTGTCTAATCCAATTTACTACCTCCCCATGTATACCTAGCGACTGAACCTTCCTAACTAACCTCCCATGAGGGACCTTGTCAAAAAATCATGCTAAAAATCAGGGACGGGGCCTATTCCCACCTGGGAAGCCTACACCATAGTGATGAGGAGGCCATTGTGCATGCATCAATCAAGATCGGCCTGTCTACCAGGCTCCCTATCGCTGGCCAGCCCCATGACCCCCGCAATGCCGGCTCTCCCCCGCACCACGGCCCAATCGCTGGCCCCCCGACCATGTCCCGCCCAGCCCTGAATCCCCCCACCCAGCTCACAGCCCCGATCTCCCACCTCCCCCCCCCCCACCGATTCTCCCCTCCCCACCAGCAGTCGTGACTCACTCCCCGCAGTCCCAACCCCCCCTGCAGTCCTGACCCTCCCAGCAGGCTGACCCCATCCCCCTAACCAATGGCCAGCCCTGATCGCTGTCCTCTCTCCCTCCCCCATCAATCCCATGCAGGGTGGCAGCGGGACTCCCCTCCCCCACCAATTGCTCTGCTCCCATAGACTCTGCCCCATTGACTAATAGGATAGGCTAAGTTTGTTTTCTTATGTACTGTTGTGTTAAAAAATTGAAACCACTCAATAGGGACCCGGCTTGGGTCACTGTCTCTGTGGAGTCTACACATTCTCCCCGTGTCTGCATCGGTTTCCTCCAGGTGCTCCGGTTTCCAGAAAGACGTGCTGGTTCGTTGCATTGGCAATGATAAATTCTCCCTCAGTGTACCCGAACAGGCGCCGGAGTGTGGCAGCTAGGGGATTTTCACAGTAACTTCATTGCAGTGTTAATGTAATGTGTGGGTTTCCTCCGGGTGCTCCGGTTTCCTCCCACAGTCCAAAGATGTGCGGGTTAGGTTGATTGGCCATGATAAAATTGCCCCTTAGTTTCCTGAGATGCGTAGGTTAGAGGGATTAGTGGATAAAATATGTAGGGATATGGGGATAGGGCCTGGGTGGGATTGTGGTCGGTGCAGACCCGATGGGCCGAATGGCCTCTTTCTGCACTGTAGCGTTCTATTCTATTCTATTCTTACTTGTGACTAAAAAAAATTTATTTAAAAAACTTTTAAAAAAGTTACAGGGAACTGCTTTCACCTCGAGGGCAGTGGCATTCTGGAACTCATTAGCTGAAATTGTGATGGAAGCAGAAACCCTCATAACATTTTTTTAAAAATGCTTGGATAGGCACTTAAGGTGCCCTAATATACAAGGCTATGGACCAAGAGCTGGAAAATGGGATTAGGTCAGATGGCTACTTCTAAATCAGCACAGATATGATGGGCTGAATGTCCTCCTTCTGTCCAGTAAATTTCTATAATTCTATACAACCCACCATCAGAATCAGTCAATTCTTCAACTGATAATGATGAATTTCGATCATATTATTATTTTATAACTTCAGCAACACTTTCCTAAACTCACCCATTTTATTAAGAGGGAACACTCTCTGGAATCAATTGCTACACTTACGAACAGCTTTCAAATTCTGAAGCTGAACTTTGCTGTAACCTACACTTAAAGAGATAAATGGAAAAAGCCAACAGTTCAAATGACTAAAACGACTATTTATGTGTATTGAATTGCACACTGTGAACTCCTACACAGGGGGTTATATGGGAAGGAAATTTGACAATGCCTTTGACTTGATAAGGCCACCTGAACAAACCCCCAATTTTTGAGAATTCTCACTTCAGGAATATTTTGCCTTCACAGGACTTTTGGAAGCCTGCAGCGCAACACAGTCTGTGAGGGCTTTGTAGGTAAAAGCACAACTGGGCAAAGTTTCCCATTTTCAATTTCATTGTGGTGTCATAGTATTTCAATCTGTGACATATCCCTCAAGGCATTATCTTACTGTGACTGCTGGACATCATTCTGAGCTGTATGGAATGCACAGCACAGCAACTGGCCATCAGTGGCTATGTTTCAAAAATACTTCACTGGTTATAAAGCATTTTGAAATGTTCTGAGGCAATGGAAGTCTCTGTGTAAATTTATTTAATGCTCCACCCAAGCCTCCTCCAATCCTTCTTCATCCAACCCCATCAACATGAACTTCTATTCCTTTCTTCTTCATTGCATGTACCAAACTTCCCTTCAGCTGTATCTAAGCTAGATTTTTGCATTTGTTCATGGGCTGCAGGCATTGCTGGTTATGCCTGCATTTATTGTCCATCCCTAATTGCCCCAGAGAAGGTGATGGTGAGCCATCATCTTGAACCACTGCAGTTCATGAAGTGCAGCTACAGCCACAATACTGCTATAGGGTCGGTTCGCTCAGTTGGCTGGATGGCTGGTTCGGGATGTAGAGTGTGAGTTCAATTTCTGTACCGGCTGAGGTTATACATGAAGGCCCTGCTTTCTCAATATTGCCCCTCATCTGAGGTGTGGTGATCCTCAGGTTAAATCAGCACCAGTCAGCTCTCCCTGTCAATGGTCTATGGTCATATGGGAAAATGGCGACTTTACCTTTTTAGGATGGAGTTCCAGGATTTTGACCCAGTGTCAGTGAAGGAATGGCCGATATAGTTTTCAAGTCAAGATGCTGAATGGCTTGAAGGCAAGCTTGCAGGTGGTGGTGTTCCCATGTGTCTGTTCTCCTTCTCCTTCTCGGTGGTAGAGGTCACAGGTTTGGAAGGTGCTGTTGATGGAGGCTTGGTGAGCTGCTGCTCTGCATCTTGTAGATGGTACACACTGCTGGCATTGTCAGTGATGGAGGAAGTGATGTTGAAGTTGGTGGATGGGGTGTCAATTAAGCAGGCTGCTTTGTCCTGGATTGTGTCGAGTTTCTTGAGCTTTGTTGGAGCTGCACTCATCCAGGCAAGTGGAGAGTTTTCCACCACACTCCTGAATTGTACCTTGTAAGTTGTGGGCAGGCTTTGGGGAATGAGGGGGTGAGTTATAATCAGCCGTATCTATATGGCTGGTCCAGTTCAGTTTCTGGTTAATGGCAATCCCCAGGATATTGATAGTGGAGGACTCAGTGATGTTTATGCCATTGAATGTGAAGGGAATATGCTTGGATTCTCTCTTGTTGAAGATGGTCATTGCCTGGCACTTGAGTGGCGTGAGTGTTACTTGATCAGTCCAAGCCTGAATATTGTCCAAGTGTTGCTGTATTTGGGTGTAGACTGCTGCAGTATCTAAGGAGTTGTGAATGTGAAAAGATAGTGTGTAATCATGAGGTAGCAACCCCACTTCTGACCTTATGATGGAGGGAAGCTCATTGTTGAAGTTGCTGAAGATGGTTCTATCCAACTACTCCTTGTGGCAGCAAGTTCCACATTCTAACCACTCTCTGCATAAACAAGTTTCTCCCGAATTCCCTATTGGATTTATTAATAACGCTGTTATATTTAGGACCATTAGTTTTGGACTCCTCCACAAGTAAAAACACTTTCTCTACATCTACCCAATCAAACCCATTCATATTATATTACATCAACCCTCAGCCTTCCCTTTTCTAGAGTACTTGAAATTAAAATTTGAAACACAAGTTTTAGAAGTGAGGTTAATAAACCAGGCTGCATGGTGGCACAGTGGTTAGCACTGCAGCCTCGCAGCACCAGGAACCTGGGTTCAATTCTGGCCTTGGGTGAGTGCCTGTGCGGAGTCTCCCCATGTCTGTGTGGGTTTCCTCCGGGTGCTCCAGTTTTCTCCCATAGATCAAAAATGCGCGAGTTAGGTTGATTGGCCCTTAGTGTTCAGGGCATTAGCAGGGTAAATACGTGGGGTTATGGGGATGGGGCCTGGGTGGGATTGTTGTTGGTGCAGGCTCAATGGGCCAAATGACCTCCTTCTGCACTACAGGGATTCTATGAAACGCCTGCGGTGGAAATTTGGAACATTCTCCTATAAAGTGTGCATATGAAATGAGGAATTTGACTCCAATACCATTCCTGACTTAAGGACAGATAAAGGAGTAAAATTGGATTATCATAGAGTCGTACAGTGCAGAAAGAGGCCATTTGGCCCATTGAGTCTGCATCGACCACAATCCCACCCAGGCCCTTTCCCCATGACTCCATGCATTTACCCTAGCTAGTCCCCCGACACTAAGGGGCAATTTAGCATGGCCAATCCACCTAATCTGCACGTCGTTGGACCATGGGAGGAAACCGGAGCAGCCGGAGGAAACTCACGCAGACACGGGGAGAATGTGCAAACTCCAAACATTCAGTGGCCCAAGTCGGGAATCGAACTGGGTCCCTGGCCCTGTGAGGCAGCAATGCTAACCGTGAAAGCAAATCTCTAAATTCAGCAACATTCTGGTAAATGTTTACAGGGCCAAACACTGTGCCAACGTGCCACCGAGTTGGAAATAAATAGGAAAATAAATGCCAAACTTAGAAGAGACACCATTATGAATAAACTGTGGTTTGGGCAGGTTCACATTTTTGTCACAGTAACAATAGCAAACTGGTATAAAATTGAATTCTAATGTGATTAACACCATTTGGTCATATGTTTACAAGCAAAGAACAGTGTGTCAACATATGTCTTCAAAATCGGCCTGCAATGATTTTGATCCCTCTCATCCGCTGTAAAGATATTTAGAAAACCTTTTCTACAATGAACAGACAACGGTTGTGATCATTGAGTCCATCTTGTTTGAGTTGTCATTCAAAATGACCATCTGATGATGTGACAGCACCTTGACATTGATTCTCCAAGCCTGTAATAAGATAGGGTGTGTGAAACAGCTCCAAAGAATTCTCATTAACTTTACCATCTCTTTTTTAGCATTTCTGATTAGACAGTTGATTGCATGTGACATAATTGGGGGAATTAGCTGTGATTAGTTACTGACCTCAAGGGCACCAGGGGACTTTGAATTAACATGAATAATTCAGACTCCAGTATCCTCCATTACTTTCTCATGGCATCTACTCCCTCACATTGTCAGTATTAGTAATTTCTTGAAGCTTTTGTTATTGATATCATTGTTTAAGGAAACATTAAAAACTCAACAGAAAATACTCAGAGTAAACTGAGTATGAATTAACCATGTTTGGTAATTGTTTGACATTTGAAAATTATTTAAGAGGCAGTGAAAGAGAGAGAAAGATAGAGAGAGAGAGAAAGAGAAAAAGACAGAGAAATGAAGTGAAAGACAGAGAGAGGGAGAGAGAGAAAATGAGAAAAAGAGAGAGAGAGGGGGAAAGCGGGATAAAAAGGGAAAGGCAGAGAGAGGGAGGGAGGGAAAACTAGAGAGGGAAAGAGAGAAAGAGAGGGAAAGCAAGAAAAAGAGGGAAAGATGGAGAGAGAGAAAGACAGAGAGAGGGAGAGAGAAAAAGAGAGAAATAAAGGGAAAGACAGAGAGAGGGCGAGAGAGAAAACGAGAGAGGGAAAGAGAGAGAGAGAGGGAAAGCGAGATAAAAAGGGAAAGACGAAGAGAGGGAGAGAGGAAGGGAGGGAAAGACAGAGAGAGGGAGAAAGAGAAAGTGTGAAAGAGGGAAAGAGAGAGAGGGAAAGAGAAAGTGAGAGAGGGAAAGACTGAGAGAGGGAGAGAGTGAAAAAAGAGATAGAAAGAGAAGGAAACAGAGGGAGGGATTGACAGAGAGGGAGAGAGAGGAAATGAAAGGGAATGGCAGAGATGCAGGACAGAGAGTGGCAGAAAGAGAAGAAAAAGAGAGAGAGAGAGAGAGAGAGACAAAAAATGAGAGAGAGAAGAGATGGAAAGACAGAAAGAGGGGATGAGGGGGAGGGAAGAAGTGAAAGAGAGAGAAAGACAGAGAGAAAGAATGAGAGAAAGAAAGCAAGCAACTGTAGACAGAACATTCTCAATTACTATAGTAAAAGGTCAATGCAAGAGCCTAGAGAGTTAGAGCTGACAAAGAAAGATGATGTCGAGCAGGGACAGAGCATTTAAAAGATGCATCTACATGATGGCACCGTAGCTATTTTTACCCAAGCTGTGTTTGATCAGGTGCTACGCTGACCTTTCGGAAAGCTTGCAAAGTAAATGTTATTTCATTTCCGATATCTCCAGAGGAAGCAGATTATGAAGTTTGACATCAAATGTCACGGAAATAAAACAAACTCAAAGTACAAATCAGAAATAAAAAGTGGCAGAGTTAAATTATTCCCATGCTTTTCTGACGCCCTTTTAGTGACGTGTGCACAAGATAAACAACTTTGCAAGGGAAAAATGCGTGGTGCACATAGTTGCTCTAGCATGAAATAGGAGCAGAAAGAGTCAACTGCTGAGTCAACCACAAATAGCATTATAATTTAAAGATACAGGGAAGATATATTCATATGATGATGTATTACTGATAGATAAATGAATAGAGGAAAGACTGGAAGCAAATCTCCAAATTCAGCAACATTCTGGTAAGATGTCACAGCACATTTAAACAATCGAACAATATTTGAACAATAAAGGAGTGGCATGGTGGCAGAGTGGTTAGCACTGCTGCCTTGTAGTGCTAGGGATCTGGGCTCAATTCCGATCTCAGGTCACTGTCTGTGTGGAGTTTGCGCGTTCTCCTCATGTCTGCGTGGATTTCCTCCGGGTGCTCCGGTTTCCTCCCACAGTCCAAAGATGCGCAGGTTAGGTGCATTGGCCATGCTAAATTGACCCTTAGTGTCAGGGGGATTAGTAAGGTAAATATGTAGGGTTATGGGGATAGGCCTAGGTGGGATTGTTGTCGGTACTGGCTCAATGGGCCATATGGCCTCCTTCTGCACTGTAGGGATTCTGTGGATTTTATGGATCAGATAAGTAGAGCCATCACAATTAACACAGGAGGAAGAGTCCAGAATTAAATTATTTGGATTAAACCATGGTAAACGGGATCAGTGGTGTTGTCACATGCCAATACAATCATATAAACCGTATGCACTCAAAAAAAGGAGCCAATATTTCGAACACAAACAGAAAATGCTGGAAAATCTCAGCAGGTCTGACTGCATCTGTGGAAAGAGAATGTTCCGAGTCAGGATGACTCTTGGTCAGAACTAAGAGCAAAGAAAATCAGACAAGATTTATACTGTGAGGGTGGGGAAGGGGGCGGGGGGGATGTAACTGGACAAAGGAAATGTAAATGATAATGAAGAAGGCTGAGAAAGGTGCTAAACGTGTCCATGAAGTGATCAGAATGTGTGAATGTTTTACCTTTCGAATTCTCTTCCAATATTTCAAAGTTGTTTTAATGCAGCACTGTTAACTAAATAGGTAGTGAAATAATGTTCATCAGAGGTGATGAGTAAGATTTCAATGAGTTAGCCGTTATTTCTGAATTTACACAAAATGTAATGCACCGATTAATAATTGATAGGACCATTAATTTTCCAACTTCTCATGATTATGCCCTTCTGATGTTACCTTGTTTCTACTATTTGGTATTTTGGAGCAGTCAATCTGATGGTTCATTTGCTGAAGTCTCTCATAGAAGTGGAGTATTTGATATGAATAGAGAATCAGTATGTTAAATTCTGCCCACTCACCTAATGAAGGAGCAGTGCTCTGAAAGCTCGTGATTCCAAATAAACCTGTTGGACTTTAATCTGGTTTTGTGAGACTTCTTACTGTGCCCACCCCAGTACAACGCCGGCATCTCCACATCATTAAATTCTGCTGATTGAGAACAATGTCAATTCTGATGTGTTCCGACTGAGTGACGGCCTGGATTGGAGGAGGGAATTTTCACCCCCATGAGAGGGGAGGGAAATTAAAATGTCAAAAGTGAACAGCTATTTGTATTTATAAAGCATCTTTCACACGTTTAAGCTGTATTCATATGGCACCTATAAGGTAATAATGACATTTTCCAAGATACTTCCCAGTGGCATTATAAAACAAAATATGGACTTATGGCTGGGTCACCAAATCTCCCATGGGGTGGGGGATCCTATCATGACGGGGCTTGAAATCTCAGTCCTTGACACACTTGGACTCCATTGTCTCCACTTTGTGCTCCCACTCTGTGCACTTGCAAAACTTTTATTGAGCACAGGTGACTCAGATCCAAGTGGCAACCACTAGGTCAACTTACTGCCACCTCGTAAGGTCTACTTTGCAACCCTTTTCAATTGACTGACAGTTATTTTTTTTAAAAACTGGCCATTTTGACTGGCTTGCATTTTTAAAGAAGTCGTTGAATATAGGAGTTGGGACGTCTTGTTGAAGTTGTACAAGACATTGGTAAGGCCACGCTTGGAATACTGTGTACAGTTCTGGTCACCCTATTATACAAAGGATATTATTAAACTAGAAAGAGTGCAGAAAAGATTTACTAGGATGCTACCGGGACTTGATGGATTGAGTTATAAGGAGAGGCTGAATAGACTGGGACTTTTCTCTCTGGAGCGTAGGAGGCTGAGGGGTGACCTTATAGAGGTCTATAAAATAATGAGGGGTACAGATCAGTTAGTCAACATGTTTTTCCAAACATAGGGGAGTCTAAAACTAGAGGGCATAGGTTTAAGGTGAGAAGGGAGATACACAAAAGAGTCCAGAGGGCAATTTTTTCACACAGAGGGTGATGAGTGTCTGGAACAAGCTGCCAGAGGTAATAGTAGAGGTTGTTACAATTTTGTCTTTTAAAAAGCATTTAGACAGTTACATGGGTAGGGATATGGGCCAAACATGGGCAATTGGGACTCGTTTAGTGGTTTATAAATAAAGGGCGACATGCAGAAGTTGGGCCTGTTTCCATGCTGTAAACCTCTCTGGCTCTAAGTTAGAGGCTAGCCATTAATCTCGATTATCATTCATTTCCAGGACTGCTTATGGGTTAGGAGGGGCAGAAATGCTTCCCGTAGGTCTCCAAACGAACCTGTTTATCACTCCAACTGATCGCTTCTCGTGATTACCCTGCAAAATCTATCCATGCCCGCTCCCCACCCCGATGTATCTTGGCCCAGCCCTTCAATCTTTTCAACTTCTCCTGCTCCTTACTGTCTCGTCTTGACCACTCGATCTCTCACTACCCTGCCCCTGACCCCCCCCACACTCCCCAGGATATGGCTTGGCGCTACAGTCACTCCTGACAATCAGCAAACCAACCTCTCAAATCTGACTGCAGGCCGGGAATGATTTTAAATCATATGTCGGAGCTACAAGCCCTTGCGGCCTTCCCGTAAATATCAGGACCACAATGCTCGTCCTGGGAGTAATCCATTAAAAATGAATGCACTGAGCAAGCAAGTTGCGCAAGATCTCCAGACGATCATTTAACTCAGAAAAGGGACCGGCATTTAATCACCCCAACCACATTTAATACAGAGGTTGGTGGTCAGGCCTCCAAGGATAAACCAAATGCAGCAGTGTTTAACTTCCAGCAAATCAGTCACCCGTTGTGAACTCTGGTTAGTCGTTTCTGATACAGATTTACAACAATAGACACAAGTCATTGAGCCAGTAATTAAATGCACTATGGGGTGAGTCATGCTAAGCACCCCCACTGGTGAGATCAGTATGACAGTTTGATACATGAATGAGCCTTAAGGAATGAAAGGATACCAAGTACGGTTCTTTGTCTTTGCTAAGGTGACATAATAGTTCACGCTGCCACCTCACAGTGCCACGGGCCCGGGTACAATTCCAGTCTTGGGTGACTGTCTGTGTGGAGTTTGCATGTTCTCCCCGTGTCTGCGTGGGTTTTCCCTGGGTGCCCAAACATGTGCAGTTTACATGGATTGGCTATGATAAATTGCCCCTTAGTGCTCCAAAATGTGCAGGTTAGGTAGATTAGCCGTGGTAATTCATGGGGTCACAGGGATAGGGCAGGGGAAAGGGCATGGGTAAGATACTCTGTCAGAGAGTCAGTGCAGACTCGATGGGCTGAATGGCCTCCTTCAGCACTGTAGGGTATCTATGCTTCTAAATTAGGTTATCTTCATTGGGATGAAGATGATTGCAATAATTGGCCTCAGGCACCCTGGGATAGGGGGGAGGAAGAGCAAACCTGGGATAGCCATTGTCGGAAAGTATATTTATACAGATATTGGGCAGGATTTTCCAGCTGCGATTGCCCCAAAACTGGAAAATCCTGCTCGAGGTCAGCAGATCTTTGCATGGTCTCCCACCCCCCACCCACTACAATTCCCGCGACAGGGAAATTCCACCCATCGTGTGATTGGAGAATTGAACTCAACTGGACTGTTTGTCATCTCCGGCCAAATACTAGAGCCACTCTGCCAGATTGCGATGTGAAGAATGGTCAGAAGTGCTGAAAGCTAGTCAATACTTGTGAAATGACACCCCAACATCAGCCTCTGATCTTTCAAAGGAAGATCGAGAGAGTAAAGTGGAAAGGATTATTGAAGTAAGAAACAGGCGGTGTTGTATTTTCTGATCACTTAACAGGGCCACATGCACACAGCTGGCATGAGCACTGGTAACGCTAATTCAGAAAAGTCTTCCCCCAAATCAAAGCAAGAGAGTCGAGAAAGACAAAATACCATTGGGTGGCACGGTGGCACAGTGGTTAGCACTGCTGCCTCACAGCGCCAGGGACCCAGGTTCGATTCCCAGCTTGGGTCACTGTCTGTGTGGAGTTTGCACGTTCTCCCCATGTCTGCATGGGTTTCCTTCAGGTGCTCTGTTTTCCTCCCACACTACAAAGATGTGTGGGTTAGGTGGATTGGCCATGCTAAATTGACTCTGAGTGTCAGGGGGTTTAGCAGGGTAAATACGTGGGGTTACGGGGATTGGCCCTGGGTGGGATTGTGGTCGTTGCAGGCTCAATGGTCCAAATGGCCTCCTTCTGCACTGTAGGATTCTTTACATGAGGTGAACAGTGGAGCAGTATCGAAGGAAATGATTCACTGTACTATGTCAGATTACAGCAGGCATTAAGTGTCACCTTGTTGATAATATAAAATTGTACTTACAGCTGAAATTAATGCCAATCTGCTTAATGTGTTGGGACCTGTACTTTAAGACCAAGTGAAGAGGAGGAACTTTCAGGTACCTCCCTGTTTAGTGCACTGGTGTACTATAAATGTGTGGCGGTATCTCCTCCACCTTTAGAAAAAGCTGTGAAGGTCATTTCTTTCTCCTGTCCCACTTTCATTTGAGGAAGCATTGCCACTGGTGTCTTTGTATCAAAACAAACAGATGGGCATTCATAACCCCACATCAAAGACAGCTAATCATTTAATAATGTCTTTGAGCTGTTAGTCAAATTGTGAACTCAACCCCCCACTCCCCCCGACTTGCCCCCCCCCCCCCCCCCCCCCCCCCCCGTGACCCCACCGGTCCCCCATCAACACTGTGATAACAATAGTTCTTGGAAAATAGGCAACAATTAACAATGCTATAATAATAGCACCGAGGGAAAATGACAACAAACAACTGTTGAAAGAGCAAGAACAGATTTTTCTGCAACCCTCTACTTTACAGGCAGGCAAATTTTTGTTCATTTTTTAAAGGGCCAGCAACTTAAATAATTTGCAAACTTTCCAGTCCTCCATATCTCATCCACCCTGTAACATCTCTAAAGATTTGTAACTCCCGCACTGGGATAAGGGCCTAGCTACAGTGAAAATAGGGGCAGGATTTTACTGACTCACCCTGCCCATCCATCGGCAGAGCAAACTGGTAAAATTGCGCGAAAGCCGAGAATTGAACCAGGGCAGAACTTACTCAGTTAATGGTAGGGCGTTGGGAAGAGTTACAGAACAAAGAGATCTCGGGGTATACGTTCATAGCTCCTTGAAAGTGGAGTCACAGGTGGACAGAGTGGTGAAGAAGGCATTCGGCAAGCTTGGTTTCATTGGTCAGGACATTGAATACAGTGATTGGGATGTCTTGTTGAAGTTGTACAAGACATTGGTAAGGCTACACTTGGAATACTGTGAATAGTTTTGGTCACCCTATATAAAAGGATATTATTAAACTAGAAAGAGTGCAGAAAATGTTTACTAGGATGCTACCGGAACTTGATGGTTTGAGTTACAAGGAGAGGCTGGATAGACTGGGACTTTTTTCTCTGGAGTGTAGAAGGCTGAGGGGTGATCTTATAGAGTTCTATAAAATAATGAGGGGCATAAATCTGCTAGAAAGTCAACATCTTTTTCCAAAGGTAGGGGTATCTAAAACTAGAGGGCATAGGTTTAATGTGAGAGGGGAGAGATACAAAAGTGTCTGGAGGTGCGTTTTTTCACACAGAGGGTGGTGAGTGTCTGGAACAAGCTACCAGAGGTAGTAGTAGAGGCAGGTACAATTTTGTCTTTTAAAAAACATTTAGACAGTTTCATGGGTAAGATGGGTATCGAGGGAAATGGTCCAAATGCGGGCAATTGGGACTAGTTTCAGGGTTTAAAGAAAAAGGGCGGCATGGACAAGTTGGGCCGAAGGGCCTGTTTCCATGCTGTAAACCTCTATGACTCTCTGACTCTAATTCAATATCACGCCCAATTTCTTGGCTCTCACGATTTCAGGAGAGCCGGATTTCCAGCAAGGTCAGTCTCTCGCTGGAAATGGGCGAGGGCTGGATAATTTATTCAGATATATTTTAATGAGGATTGCCATGTGATTAGCGAGCCTGGCGCTGAATCGTCTGTGCTCACTTGCCTTTATGTCCTCACCGGGAGAGGTTCTCCCTGGCGAGGAAAACATCTACTTCCCATGAATCACCCTGCAGTCTCTTGGCATCCTCCTCACAGCACACACTGCCACCCAGTTTAGTGTTGTCTGCAAATTTGGAGATTTGTATTCAATTCTTCGACGAAACCGTCCAGAAAAAATATCTGGAATTCGGAATCTACTGATGACCATGAAACCATTGTTGATTATCGGAAAATCCATCTGGTTCGCTAATGTCCTTTGGGGAAGGAAATCTGCCATCCTTTCCTGGTCTGGCCTACATGTGACTCCGGAGCCACAGCACTGTGGTTGACTCTTAACTGCCCTCTGGACAAGGGCAACTAGGGATGAGCAATAAATGCTGGCCAGCCAGTAATGCCCATGTCCCACAAATGAATAAAAAGAACAGTAGAGCCAGATTACCTTCACCACCAGGGCCACAGCACCAAGTCACAGTAATGAGGAATGGGTAATAAATGCTAGTGTTGCCAGGGACAACCACATTGTAAAGATAAATTTGCATTTTATTATTTGCAATTACAAGGCGAGTAAAATACATTGTGAATAACCATCAATTGTAGTAGTTCTGGATGAATGTTTGTTTTATCATTTGCTTCATAACGTTCTAAGTTACATTTCAGTGAAGATATATTGTATGTCTGATTTAAGAAAACACTGTAACCTGTTCGTAGTAAATGCGTTCAATTAAAATGATATTTTGAATGTAGTTAAATATTCAGCTATTTGCATATAATGAATAGTCTAAGCTTGCTATTCTACAGGGTCACACTCCAGGCTATTTGCTTGCATGGCATTCCATTCATCATTTTGTATTGCAGCTGTGATGGAAAATCATTACAGTAGTCTTTGTAGGAAAGATGGTTAGATACATTATTGTTCTCTTACTTCAACATGTGATATAAAAATGCACGCATTAAGCAGGAAACACTTTGGAATTTTTGGTTCTATGCATTTTACAAAAACTGTGATGGTCCTTATTTGAGCATCGCAAGGAATTTTCCCATCTATAAAACAGGACTGAAGTTGTGCACCCTCAGTGATAAGTCCTTGAAAGGATATTCCGGGATGATATCTGAGCATCCAGACAGAACTGGTGATGATTTACTGTGCAGGGGAAAGCAGTAGAAGAACCGCCGTAGTATAAGAATGACACTGTGAACCCTAACAAAATAACAGAGACAGCGTGGATGTAAAAATGGAACCTTATATTACATGGGACTTGATAACATCTTTCTCCTAGTGTCAGTATTCAATTGGTCCAGAAAATATTGGAGCAATATTTTGAGCTCAGCGGGTGCAAGAGCACTCAAAGGTTATTGAAAAGTCTTCAGAATAAAATTAATTATAATGAAATTCCCAGGTCAGTATCAGTGTATTTACATACCACAGTTTTAAGATTCACGGCTTGGATCTGAAGGATCTGAACATTTTTAATCACACAGCTGGTATTAATCCAATTTTGTCCCTAGCAAATATGTGGACCATAGTTCTTGCGAGCTCAGTAACATATAAATGGACTGATTCAAACTTTTCCAGAGATAAACATTTACACAATTTGGACTACTTTGTGTTTGACTTCTTTTCTTTTTGGTGTGTGATCATCGTATTGCTGATCTCATTACAATGAAGTAAAAGAAGCCACCAGTACACAGGCATCACAAGATATTCCAGGATTGCACTCTCTTGATCAGCAGGAGCCAATTATCATTTTGTTATTAAGGCAGCAAAAATATCTACAGTGTGTATCACTTAGAAGTCCCTTGAAAGTACTGGGCTGTTCAATTTGTCTATTTGAGTAACTGTGTATAAATGTTAATTTAGCGTATTCACAACAATAGTTCAATTAATGAAGACTGGAATGAGATCTTGAGAGTCTTTTCAATTCAACAACAACAGCAGTACAACCCATTTATACATTTTTCAACAATATGCAATTCCAAAAGTATGCATGTTATCAACAGGCAGAACAATTTACCATTGAGTTAAATGTCCCAAACTGCTTCATTGACGTGTTATCAAAGAAAATTCAATATAAAGAGACTCGAGGATCAGGTGACCAAAAAGGTAGGCATTATGGAGTGTCTTAAAGGAGGAGAGGCAGAGATATTTTGGCATGGAATTAGAACCATAGCTTCCCTGCAGTGTCGAAGGAGGCCATTTTGCCCATCAAGCCTGCACCGACAACAATCCCACCCAGGCCCTATCCCCGTAACCCCACATATTTACCCTGCTTATCCCTCTGACATCCCCCTAACACTAAGAAGCAATTTAGCATGGCCAATCAATCTAACCTGTACATTTTTGCAGTGCGGGAGGAAACCGGAGCACCCGGAGGAAACCCATGCAGATACAGGGAGAACGTGCAAACTCCACACAGGCAGTGACCCAAGCTGGGAATCGAACCTGGGTCCCTGGCGCTGTGAGACAGCAGTGCTAACCACTGTGCCACCAAATTTCTGAGCGTAGGACTCAGGGAACTGAAGGCACAGTCATCAGTGGAGGAGCAACCAACATCAGAGGTGTACAAATACGAGAAAGCTGAACTACTGGAGTATCAAAATTGCAATTTTCAACAACATTAGATAGCTCCATTCAATCTGTGGTTTCTATTTTACATGTTATCCTGTCAACCATGCAGTTAAAAAGTAAAGAAATTGCAAGCCTTAGTTTTAAATACCATCAATTGAAGTAATGATTAAGTGAAAGGTACAGCCAGTTATTAGGGTGCTGAGCAAGATTCCAACTGCACCTGTGAAGCTTTTGATGAATTTCAATAGTGTTACCCATCCACTCGGTCTGTTGTTAGCTATATCACTGAAGCTGTGAGTGACGTACGCATTCAGGATTCCATGCACTCACTGATGTCACAATCTTGACACCCTCATTGTCTTATCAGGTGCAACTACGATAGAAAAATATGACCTGAGAACAAACACTTGGACCCAAGCCGGAGTGATGAATGGCAGACGGCTGCAATTTGGCCTGGCTGTCATTGATGATAAACTTTATGTGGTTGGAGGCCGGGATGGTCTGAAAACGTTGAACACTGTGGAATGTTACAACCCGAAAACAAAGACCTGGACCGTTTTGCCTCCTATGTCAACCCACAGACATGGTCTCGGTAAGCAATTTGTGTTTTTCTAACATGGAACGTTCGAAACAGGACTGTTAACTGCTTATTGGTTTGAGCCACAAAGTATTTCTTTCAAACAAACGAAACTTGATAGTTTTCATTGAGATTTATCTTCCACTTTCATAGATTCGTAGAATTTTATAATCCCTACAGTGCAGAAGGAGGTCATGTGGCCCACCGATCCTGCACTGACAACAATCCCACCCATGCCCCATCCCCACAACCCGCACATCTCCACCCTGCCAATCCACCTGACACCAAAAGTCAAGTTAGCATGGCCAATCAACCTAGCCCGCACATCTTTGAACTGTGGGAGGAAAACCGGAGCATCTGGAGGAAACCCACAGAAACACGATAAAAACATGCAAACTCTACACAGAGAGACACCCGAGGCCAGAATTGAACCTAGGTCCCTGGCGCTGTGAGGCAGCAGTGCTAACCACAGTGGCACCGTGCTGCCCACCACCCCATTCCCACCAAAAAAAATCAATAATCGGGATGGGTGGCACGGTGGCACAGTGGTTAGCACTGCTGCCTCACAACTCCAAGGACCTGGGTTTGATTCCCGGCTTGGGTCACCATCTGTGTGAAGTTTACACATTCTCCCCATGTCTGCGTGGGTTTCCTCCGGGTGCTCCGGTTTCCTCCCACATTCCAAAGGTGTGTGCGTTAGGTTGATGGGCCATGCTAAATCGCCTCTCGTGTCAGGGGGATTTAGCAGGGTAAATGTGTGGGGTTACAGGAATAGGGACTGGGTGGGATTGTGGTTGGTACAGACTCAATGGGCCGAATGGCCTCCTTCTCTGCTGTCGGGATTCTATGAAAGCAATTGTTTGATTTGATTGCACATACAATGTCTAAAACTATTGATCCTTTATAGTAGATAGAAGATTTTCATACAGAACCTGTCATTTTCCAACCCACAGCCTATTGATTGCTTATACTTTACTTGTAACTTAGTTTATATATTAATCCTTCAATTTTCCTCATCAGAGTGTTGACTGTGGGACTGAGGGACTAACCATTTCACCACTGACAATGCCAAACTGATGCAGCCACCACCTTTAAATAACCTTTCCCAATTTGAGCAAAGTTGACAGTTAAGGACTGTTCCGAGGTAAATATAAGAATCCCCGAGGAGCATTATAATTCCTGTGGCAGTCGTGGAATAATTTCAGTTCTCATCAATCTTGATTTACGCAGACAGGAGACATATAAAATGTAGACTTTAACAGCAACTCCCAAATATCAGTCATGAATTCTCGGCTTTATTTGACAACGGGATTGAATAAAAATAAATCTATGGCTTTGCAATATGAATACCTGAGCAGTCAAGAATCCACGATCCAATCAAGGGTGTCATGTAATTGAGCATTCTTCGAGTTTTATTTTAATGCCGTTAGTTGTCTGATTAAATCACCGAAAGTGTTATGCATCGGATAGTCCAAGAAGGAGGAAGATATTTGCCAGCAAAAGTAGACACATATAAATATTACTCGATTTGCAAATGTTCATGTCTCGAGCATAGAAATTATTATCGGTGAGTACTTAATGCACTCTTGTCAAATCTATCCCTTCATTATATTAAAGAAGACATGAGCTAATTTATAATGGGACACTATCTTCTGTGTATGATCTGCACTTTCATTTCAGATGTTTGTAGGATTGTGGCCAGAATTTTACCATCCCGTCCGCCATGGGAATTGGAGTGGGTGAGGGGGCAGAGGGACGCAGGGCTGATCATGCCGGCCCAGGGCCAGTAAGATCATGAGAGGCGAGAAACCAGGCGGGAACCCGATTTCTTTGTCTCTCTCGCAATCTTACCGGCGATCGGCGTAACAAGCTGGTAACATCGTCCACCGCCCCCCCCCCCCTCCCTCCACCCCCGTATGCTATTCACTCTTGGGTACCCTGTCACAATCCATTTTAGTTCAAAATGTTTCCAGTTAGGGCTATGCTTTGTTTTCTATTTTTAAGACGATGTTCTACCTGGAACCCAACCTACTGTTCCATATCTCCATTAATCCTCAGAAAATAAGCCGCATAGTCCCCTTAAAAAGGCATATTTTAGGAACAGAAAATGGACATACCTCTACCAGTCTCGCTGCCTCGGAAAAGCAGCCAGCATAATCAAGGACCCCACGCACCCCAGACATTCTCTTTTCCACTTTCTTCCGTCGGGAAAAAGATATAAAAGTCTGAGGTCACATGCCAACCGACTGAAGAACAGCTTCTTCCCTGCTGCCATCAGACCTTGTATTAAGTTGGTCTTTCTCTACACCCTAGCTATGACTGTAACACTACATTCTGCACTCTCTCCTTCCCTTCTCTACGTACGGTATGCTTTGTCTGTATGGCGCACAAGAAACAATACTTTTCACTGTATACTAATACATGTGCACACTTGCCTCTCTGTCTCAATGTTCTGGATTCAGGTCCTGAGCATACAAGCTCAAGGCTGCTACTCCAAAGTAGTTATGGGGCAGTATTGCATTATTAGTGGTGCTGTCTCTTGATTGAGATGTTAAACTGAGGCCTCCTTGGGGTGGATATAAAATATTCCATTCGAGGAAGAGAAGGTCTTTCTCCCAAGTGTTTTGACCAATATTTATCCCTCAATCAACATCACAAAAAACAAGTCATCCCAGTCATGATCACATTGCTATTTGTGAGGGTTGACTGAGTGCAAATTAGATGCCGTGTTTCCTAGTTCCAATGGTGACTGCACTCAAAATGTACTCCATTGGCAGCGAACCACTTTGAGGTGTCTGTGAAAAAATGCTATATAAATGCAAGTCCATCGTGATTATCCTGTCTTAATAACAATGTATGGGACGTTGTTTTGTTACAAAATGGTGTTTAGATTTGAACAGTGACATTTCAGCACAGATATTTCCAATGTAGTCCAAGCTATCTACAAACAACTTAAAATGATTCATTAGGTGTATATTTGTTTCAACCACTGCTTGATATCTGTTTTGCTTTTGCAAAGCCCTTGGGATGTTTACTATGTTGAAGGTACTAATTATTATTCAGTACTCTGTTGCTATAAAGTCACTGGGGAATGACTGATTCACAGGTGCTGGAATTTCTAAGAGCATTGAAATTTGATAGTGAACGCTTAAAAAGAAACTCAGTAGGCAATGCCAAAACAATTAACAGACCATCCATTTTGGCATTTGGTTTTCCATTGGTGAAATAGGCTTGAAAGACCAAGCCATCTACTCCTACTTGGATATTCTCTGATATTATCAGTGTTTCAGTGTCCTTCTTGTTTCAGATGGCCTTCAACTGCTATGAAATGGTTTTGTACTGATAGTAGAATCAGGAAATTCTAGCCCTTTATCCCATGTGTAGATGCCAATATGGCACTGCAAGTAGTGAGCAGAAACTGAGCAGAACTGAGCAGAAACTGATCGCCAAGTTCCGCACACATGAGGACGGCCTAAACCGGGATGTTGGATTTATGTCACATTATCAGTAACCCGCACAGCTTGCCTCCTGGGCTTGTAGAATCTCACTAGCTGTTCTGTCTGGAGACAATACACATCTCTTTAACCTGCGTTGAGTGCTCCCTCCACCCACATTATCTGTACCTTTAAGACCTGGCTGGCTGTAGAGATTTGCATTCTAATTAGTATTCTGTAACTTGATTTCTGTGTCTGTGCACTGTTGGAGAACAGATATCCACCCCATCTGACGAAGGAGCTGTGCTCCGAAAGCTTATGGTATTTGCTACCAAATAAACCTGTTGGACTTTAACCTGGTGTTGTGAGACTTCTTACTGTGCTTACCCCAGTCCAACGCCGGCATCTCCACATCATGACTGCAAGTATCACCAGAGCTCATCTGGAATGCCCTGAATCTTGGAATGCCAGACTGTACTGACTTATCCTGCTGTTGCTGGCACTTAAGTGTTATTCAGTCGATGGCTTTGCTCTATCAGTCTCCAAGCTTATCATGCCTGCTTTGAGACACTGCTCCTCACTCATTCCAAGATCACCACTCTCAACTGTTACAAATCCAGCCGATGTTAATCCTGGAAGTTGGAGGTGTCTGAAAAGTCAAGGAGTATACCTTAATCAAAGTGACAACAACTCCTTGACTTAGGTAACATTTATGATTCTTGTGATTAAAATATATCAGGGATTGTTGCCAAAATGGTAGTTTAAATGAGTTATTTGATCATGTGTTTTTGGGGTGTGTAAGATTGCAATGATTGTATAACTTTTAGCTTATGCGCTCAACTCTTTTTTCAATTTTCTTTTTAATTTTTAAAATTCTAAAGGCATTACTGGAGTCCTATGCTCTTGAGGTCACTAGCTCTTCCTTCTCGCTTTCACAATAAAACAAAGGTGTTTCTGATCAGCGAGACAGACTTCGCTCAGGGGTCTGACTTGTTAAACAATAATACCAGCTATGGTCATAAGAACATTAGGATCCATCTTTCAGTTTTCTCAGTCATGTACACCGCCAGACGTTGAATTTTATAATCTCAAACCTAAAACCGTGGCTCGTTTCTCCTTCTCTCTTTCCTGCTACTCCAGGCCCAGAAATATAATTTGAGACTGGTCTTTGATGGGCGACACAGTGGTTAGCACTGCTGCCTCACAGCGCCAGGAACCCGGGCTCGATTCCTGTCTGTGTGGTGTCTGCATGTTCTCTCCGTGTCTGCATGGATTTCTTCCGGGTGCTCCGGTTTCCTCCCACAGTCCAAAGATGTGTGGGCTTGATGCATTGGCCATGCTAAATTGATCCTAGTTTCGGGGGGCGGGGGGGGGTATGAGCAGGATAAATCTGTGGGGTTACCGGGATAGGGTCTGGGTGGGATTGTTGTTGGTGTTGGCTCAATGGGTTGAATGGCCTCCTTCTGTCGTGTAGAGATTCTATGGTTAATCTATGATTTCAAGCACACTTTTGGATTGCCAATAGAAAAGTCTGGAGCCTAAAATGGCCGTCAGAGTTCTAACTATGTCAGAGGGGCCTGAAAGGAGCATTTAATCCAAAGCAGCTTGGTACTTTGTGTTGTATATTGGAGAATGATGCTAGGGAGCACAGAGGGTTTAAAACAACAGAGCTTCATTTACATGTGTGTGCTCTCTTACATAACTATTTCCTCTCTGCCTGTTTCCTACACGAGGGACTTATGACATCACATCCGGTGCATACATGAATACAGCAGAGCTCAATAAGCCAATAAGAATGAATACAAACACGTGTAATTTCCTTCCCCTCCCCCTTAATTTGAACATCCCCAACAAGTTCAACTTGAACAATAATCAGTAGGCCATCTATAATTAATATATTAATATAGGCGTCTATGGTCTGGAGGTCATTTCTCTCAGAATGATTGACAGTAAGCCTCTGGCGTCATCTTCTTTGCACTAGTGGTGACCTTGGGTGTGTTTGTCTTTTTACTCATGTCATTGATGATTGATTTGCTCGGCGTTGACATAGGAACTCGAGGTTGGCTCCTCTAGTTTGATCAGGAGATGAGATGTTGCTTTCCTCAACAGTGTCTGTTTGGTGTTGGGGTTGTAGGAAGGTTCAAGTCAGGACTTTGTATGGTTGAATCTGGATTCTCAACAGGTTCTGAATCCGGTCTGCATGTCTCCTCAAGATAACGTCATCTCTGGTTTGGACAGTATATGAGGCAGGTCTAGTCTGTGGAAGCATTATGGTAGGAATCTATTTCTCTCCTGTGGAGTAATTTCTAGCTCAAACCTCTTGTCCTTGGTGGAAAACTCTATACTTTTCTTTGCTTTCCCACCATTCCATTTGTCCTTGTTGCTGCTGCATGATCTCTTTAGTTTTTGGATGTTTCAACGGATTGAATGCCGATCGTATTTATCTCTTCATCATGAGGAATGCAGAAAAGGACTTGGTCGTGGAATGGACGCTATTCCTATTAACTGGTAGCAATTTGTTAAGACGTTTGATCAGTGAACCTTGTACCCTGGTTGCTCTCAAGATATGTTTCATGGTTTGGATGAAACATCCTGTTAGCCCATTAGTAGCAGGATGAGATGGTGTGGACCTAATATGTTGAATACAGTTCTCTTGTAAGAAACTTTTAAATTCTTGTGGGACAAATTAAAATCTGCTGTTGCTTACCAGTTGCTCAGGGAATTCAAAATGACTGAATACTTCCCCTAGCTTCTCGATGGCCTTCTTTGATTCAGTAGAGTTCATCACAGTGACCTCTGGACACTTCGTGTGAACATCGACTGTTACTAAGAACACATGTCCTTCAAAATCCATGTGCACTCATTGCCAAGCCTCTTCAGGCTATTTCCATGGATGTGGCATTGCTAAGAACAAAGAGCAAAGAAAGGCACAGCACAGGAACAGGCCCTTCGGCCCTCCAAGCCTGCACCGATCATTGTGTCTGCCTAAACTAAAACCGTATGATCTTACGGAGTCCGTATCCTTCCATTCCCATCCTATTCATGTATTCATCTAGTTGCCCCTTGAAATGCTGCTATCGTACCTGCTCCCACCCCCCCCCCGCCCCCCCGAGCAGCGCATTCCAGACATTCACCACCCTCTGTGTAAAAAAACTTGCCTCGCACATCTCCTCTAAACTTTTCCCCACGCACTTTAAACCTATATCCCCTAGTAGTTGACTTTTCTACCCTAGGAAAGAGCATCTGACTATCCACTCTGTCCATGCCATTCATAATCTTGTCAACCTTTATCAGGTCACCCCTCATCCTCTGTTGTTCCAGTGAGAACAGACCAAGTTTATCCAATCTCTCCTCGTAGCTAAGGGTGGCAGGTTTCTTACCTTCTCACAGGAAGAACATGTTCTAGCTTTCTCTTCAATTTTTGCATTCAGTCCAGGCTACCAGAATGAACTCCTCACTATTTCCATCATGCGTGCGACTCCACAATGGCCCACATGTGACATCTCAAACACCCACTTTCTGAATGGTGGCGGAATCATAGAAATCATAGAAACCCTACAGTGCAGAAGGAGGCCATTCGGCCCATCGAGTCTGCACCGACCCGATCACACCGAGCCCCCAAAGAAGACATCCCGACTGTACTGACAGCTCCAATCTCCTGGAGTAGTAGGGTTTCAGATTCTGAGATATTCCCTCGTAATAACATAACCATCACCCCTGAGAGTATCGGATCGCTTCGAATGTGCTTTCTCGCTCGTCCAGAAGTGACTGAGGTGTTGTCTTTGTTCAAAGGAGAAGATATTCCTGCTTGAGCAGTCTGACACACTATCTGATAGTGACAATCTTGAAAATCCATCCATGTTACCATGTAGACATGACTATCAATACTTAATGGTGTAAGTGCATGCAGACAAAAGCAATGCCTATCCTTGCATTCTACTTGCTGCAAGTGATGGAATTCCCTTGTATGGTTCAAAAATTGTACTGAGTAAATGATGGATTGTTAGCAATGTAAACTCTCTCCCATACAGGAACTGATGGAATTCCTTTACTCCAAAGATGATCCTTAATGCTGCCCATTCAATCTGGGCATAGTTACTTTCAGCCTTGCTCAAGGTTCAGGAAGCAAAGTCAATGAATCTTTCTTCACTAGATGATGTGGGTGACCGCTGTACCGACACTATAAGGGGATGCATCACGTGCTAATGGCAGGGGTAGAGTAGGAACAAAATGCTCTTACATAGCTGCTTCTTCCCTGCCTGTTTCCCATGCTGGGGACTTTTGATATCACTTCCAGTGAATACATTAAACAACTGAACTCAGTAAGCCAATACGAATTAATATAATAACACTTCCAACACCAGCAATAGGTCCCTTTCCACTGGAGCAGGTTGCATGGTTGATGACCCAAGTTTAGGCCATTATAGCTTCATTAACACCAAGCAGCAGCAATGAAAATTGACCCAACCCTACTTATTGCTTTATAGAGGAAGCTATGAAGCTACAGGAAGCTATTCTTTATTAATCAAGCCAATTAGCAGATTTATTGCCCCACAAGAGCTGTCCCAGATCTTGTGGTTTGCCAGGATAGTTGGCAACGAGCGGCTATCTGTTTTTCTGCTCTGACCAATGTGGATTGAAGGAGAGTGAGGTAGTTTCTGGGCCCACCGTCCTTGTTAGGAGCTGATATTATTGCAGCCAAATTTATTTTTCTTAATACTAATTATTAAATTTATGGTGTAGCTTTTAATTTGGCTTCATGTGCGCAGTTGTGGCCTATTAAACAAACTGAAAAATAGATTAGTGGAAAAAAAGCTGATGTTTTCGAACTGGAAGGTTTTATTGGTAACTAAGGGTCAATGGTTTACTTGAATGACATCTTTGTTTAAGTTTAAGTTTATTCACGAGTGTCACAAGTAGGTTTACATTAACACTGCAAGAAGTTACTGTGAAAATCCCCCAGTTGCCACACTTCAGCACCTGTTCAGGTACACTGAGGGAGAATTTAGCACGGCCAATGCACCCAACCAATCCATCTTTTGGACTGTGGGAGGAAACCAAAGCACCTGGAGTAAACCCATGTAGACACAGGGAGAAGGGGTAGACTCCGCACAGCTAGTGACCCAAGATGGGAATCAAACCTGGGTCCCTGGCACTGTGAGGCAGCAGTGCTAACCACTGTGCCTTTGCTAAAACTATGAGAGATGATAAAGCCATATAACCCATTTCATCTTCTGGCTCTGTTTCTGCATCAGGACTAAATAATTCAAAACAATCTGAAATTGGGTATGTTCATCCTATCAACCCGATCTTGATCAAGATATCAGCTGCATCAGGCCATTATCATAGAATAGAATCCCAACAGTGCAGAAGGAGGCCATTTGGCCCATAAAGTCTGCACTGACGATGATCCCACCCAGGTCCTATCCCTGCAACCCCATGTATTTACCCTAGTTAGTTCCCCTGGCAGTAAGGGACAATTTAGCATGGCCAATCAACCTAACCTGCACATCTTTGGACTGTGGGAGGAAACCGGAGCACCCGGAGGAAATCCACACAGACACGGGGAGAACATGAAAACTCCACAGAGACAGTGACCCAATGCCGGAATTGAATCTGAGTCCCTGGTGCTGTGAGGCAGCAGTGCGAACCACCGTACCACCCATTACGTTTCCATTTAACTTTGTGCACTCCACAGCATGGATCCTGCAGTGCTCAAGAAATTTGCTATGTCAGCATTCATCACCAGTTGACATGGGACTTCAAGTTCACAATTGATCCTATGACAAGCAAATATTGGTCGCTTTTTCACCAAGGTGTGTGTGTGCCACTCTATTCTTTAACTATATGAGTAGCCTGAGATAGGGAATGCTTTTTCCGCTTTTGATATTCACGTTTTTTCAATGATGAATGTGACCCATTCTTTGTGACCCTCAGGGCTGGTTCCGCAGCATTTCTGCGTTCACAGCACAGCAAGGCTTTATTTCTTATCACCTCAGGCAGAATTGACATCCGCTGGAAAAATAAAACAGGTTACTACATGTCATGAACTAGTTCCTTATCTTCCCAGAGTTCATGTCAGGTTGGCTTGTACAGAAACACCAAATCATGATAGAAATAAAGACTTGGTCCAAAACAAGAACAGATATTGCAATTGCTGTATGTCATACTGGAGGAGCCTTGGGCTGCTGTCTAAATGGAGTGGAAATTCAAAGGAAATAGCTGTTGGGAACTCAATACACTTTCAGATTGACCAAATGTAATATTGCAATACAATTTGGAAAGTTTTTTTTAATTCATTCGTGGGACATGGGTGTCGCTGGCTGGCCAGCATTTATTGCCCATCCCTGGTTGCCCGTTGAGGGCAGTTGAGAGTCAACCACATTGCTGTGGCTCTGGAGTCACAAGGAGGCCAGACCAGGTAAGGACGGCAGATTTCCTTCCCTAAAGGACACGACCAACCATAGTGTGGTAAGGTTCTTGAGCACCTATTATCACACGATATAAATTTGGCACGTCCTTATCCACCCCGAGCGTTGGAAGTTCCAGTCCCAAGTACTACTCCCTTCCTAAACTACTGGCCTAGTGAGAAGAAAGTTGAGGATTTGTGGCTTGCAACGCCTTGTGGGCTCATCATATAAGTTAAGAATTCAACTAATTTAAATCTCAGGCTAATCTTCCAATTGTGTTCCTCTTCCTTTCAAAAACCATAGTTATTGCCCATTTTCAGATGTTTGTAACATTATAACCCTATCTCCAACTTTATTTTCCTTGACTGTGTTATTAAAAAAAACAGGAAATGCTGGATAAACCCAGCAGATCTGGCGGCATCTGTAGTGACGGGAACAGAGTTAATGTTTTGATTCCATGTGTGAATGAGAGTGGCACGATGGCACAGTGATTAGCACTGCTATCTCACAGCGCCAGGGACCCGTATTCAATTCTGGCCTCCGGTGACTATCTGTGTGGAGTTTGCACATTCTCCCCTGTGTCTGTGTGGGTTTCCTCCCAGGTGCTCCAGTTTCCTCCTACAGTCTAAAGACGTGCAGGTTAAGTGGGTTGACTGTGCTAAATTGTCCCTTTGTGTCCAAGGACCTATAGGTTAGGTGGATAACCCATGGTAAATGCACAGGGTTATGGGGATAGGACAAAGAGAAGGGCCTGGGTGGGGTGCTCTTTCAGAGAGTCAATGCAGACTCAATTGGTTGGATGGCCTTTTTCTGCACTGTCAGTATTCTATCACTCCATGGAGTACATATGACCCTTCTCCAGAACTTGAACTTGCATGTTGTTTTCCAAATTGTTGCCTGCTTGTCTTGAAATTCCATCTTTGAATCTCTCCAATCAGTTTTTCTGCTCAAGTCCTATAACGGACCCAACCAAAGTTACAAATTACAGACTATGGGCACGATTTTCCAGCCCAAGACCAAAGATCCCACCCGAGGTCAACGGACCTTTCCATTGTCCATTCCCCCCAAACCCACTGCAATTCCCATGGCGGGCATGACGGGAAAATTCTGCACTTTGTGACTGGGGCAGTTAATAAATCATATGCCTTCTCAAAATTCTTGACATTTCTGCTGCCTTCGATACACCTCCACCTGCTTTCTTCACGATGCTGTCATGGTACAAGGCTTTTTAATTGTTATTTTTCTCTTACTTTTCAGTTTTTCTCTCTTTCTCTCTCAATCCAATCCACACTCGCTTTATTTTTCTTTCCGAACCTGATTTGATCCTCAGGGTGTGGGATTTTATGGCCTCGCTCATCCCAAAATTGTAAAATTCCGTCCGAGGTCAGCAGCCCTTCCCATGCTCTGTCCTCGTCCACTCCAATTCCCATGGCGGGCAGGTCGGTAAAATTCCAGCCTCATTCTCCCAATTTCTTCTCCATATTCCTCTGTGTCTTTCTCACTCCTTAAGTTCAGTTGCTGGAGCATAAAGACTGTTGGTCCCTTTGTTCACTAAGCTTCTGTTGTCCTAATTGCTACGGCATTCTCAGCTCACACTTCCGGCAGCTTACAGGGGAAAGTATTTAGGGTGAGGGTAAAGAAGTCTAACTAATGGGTCCCAATATGAGATCCTCCTTTTTCACAAAATGTGGGCCAATTTTTCATTGCTTTGCATGCAGGGGACAATATAAGCTTCGATATTTTTATCTGTTTACAGAAAATGCCATCCTTTTCAAAACTGGATCCAAATCGAAGAGAACAGTTGTGTTCATAAAAACATAAGAACATAAGAACTAGGAACAGGAGTAGGCCATCTGGCCCCTCGAGCCTGCTCCGCCATTCAATAAGATCATGGCTGATCCTTTCATGGACTCAAGCACATTCAGCAAGCACATTCTCAACAAATAAAAGTGGTTAACACTTCTTTCATAAGGTTTATTTTTCTCCGCTTTCATTCTTCACAGGTCAATGTTTTATGAATAGAAGGAATCATTTTAGGTAATATTGATGTAGTGTCGAGGGAATGTATGAAAACAAATAAGGTTTTAATACCAATTTCTATACTGAAATTTTTCTGTTACATGGACATTATGAGGAAAATATACTCCCAGGTGGACAGTAATTGAAATTATTGCTTCATTGTGCTGGAGTGATGAATGCGGTAAATACTGTACCTTGATTTAGTTAGGAACCACAGATGGGTGAAACAAATTTGGGAACATGCACAGTCGCTATTGGACTGCACAGCCTTAAAGTGGTTCTCAGTGGTTTTGCTAAGTAACTGTCTACCTTTCACAAGTGCTGCATTCAATAGCCTGGCTGGAAATGTGTCTGCGTGGGTTTCCTCCCACAGTCCAAAGATGTGCGGGTTAGGTGGATTGACCATGCTAAGTTGTCCCTTAGTGTCAGGGGGACTAGCTAGGGTAAATGCATGGGGTTATGGGGATAGGGCCTGGGTGGGACTGTAGCCAGTGCGGACTCAATGGGCCGAATAGCCTCCTTCTGCGCTGTAGGGATTCTATCTATGAAATCCTTGGAAGTTTAAGAATGTATGAAATATGCTTGTCTTTAAGAGCTATAGTTGTGTGTGGGGCAGTGGACTTTGATGTGTGAGTGCACTCAAAGATTAGTGAGTCTAAAGAGACCGACACATTAGAGGAATTAGCAGAGATTGAAGAAGGGGACTGTGGTAAGGGAGAATTAATGGTTCATAACATAAATTAGTTAACAAGGTTGTCATACTCAATAGGACAGATCTTCTAATCCAATAGAAAGAACTGGTATCAAGATAGAATCATAGACATTTAAGACTTATCTGGATAGGCATATGAACAGGCAGGGTATAGAGGGATACAGGCAGTTGGTCTAGGTTGGACAACATGATCGGCGCAGGCTTGGTAGGCGAAAGGGCCTGTTCCTGTGCTGTACTGTCCTTTGTTATTTGTTAGTACTGAAAGAAAATACAAAGTATGTTACTCTGAGTGTTAGTTAACTACTATACCAGTGAAATAAGGTACTAAAAATCATCCTGTTAATATGGTTCTATGTTTCCATTGAATTAGCTTTGTTCTAATTTTGAGGTTATGTCCTTTTACCTCTGGATTTCCCTCCAGGAGACAGTGGGGGCAATTCTCCCAAAAGTGCTGAATTGGTGGCTAATGTTCTGGATCGCGACAATACTGACAGGTCAGCTTCTCATCTGAATCTCCCCACTCTGTGTACTGAAGAGGTCCCAGGCGTGAATCTCATTAAAAACTGAGAGGGCCGGGTCTATTCGCACCAGAGTCTGACAGTTCTGGAACTCTGCGCATGCGCAGTGGCCCCAAACTGTCAAACTCCCGTTTGCTGGCCAACCCGATCGCTGGCCAGCCCAGGACCACCGCAGTGCTCCCTCTCCAACAGCACCCCCCGCCCCCCTGCCCCCCCCCACCCCCACGCTGCCCACAATAATTCCCAAGCCAGCCCTGACTCCCCCCCCAAGTCCCGAAGCGCCCTGATGCCCAGGCCTCACCCCCCAGCAGTGGCGATCCCTCCCACCCCCTCACCCCGGTAGACCCTCCCCCCCCGCTCACCCCTCCAGGGTCAGACCTCCCGGAGGCAGCCCCCACCAGGCAGACTACCCCCTCAACCCGCCCCAATCGCTGCCCTCCCTCCATCCCAGACCGATCCCAATGCAGCGTGGCAGTGGGACCCCCCACCGACTGGCCCTATGCCCCACCCACAATAGGCTACGCCCCCTTGCCCGATGTCCGATGGGCAGTGCCAAGGTGCCCCTGGGCATGGGCACTTTGCCCCTTGGGCAGTGCCAGGGGAACAGGCTGGCACTGCCAGGTTGCCCATGCCCAGGGGGCATCACCCCCCACTGCCCGACCCTCTGAGGGGCCCCGATTGCCCCCTCTTCATTTCGGCGGGGTCTCCCGCTAGTTCCCCAAATGTGGGGAGCTAATCTGAACCTCACTGGAATTAAGCTCTCCTGGACGGGTGGGAGATTCAATCGGTCCCAATAATTAACTAATCTTCAAATTTAAAATAGATTTTAAAAATATTTAAATGACTTACCTGCCTTCCTGCTGGTTTCCAGTGGTCTGGCCGGTGACTGCTCGGAGATGCATTCCCAGCCCATACGCAAATCCCCATTCAAGGCCGCAGATGCACGTCTCCCGGCCGGACCCGCCTGAAAAGTGGCAGACGCGGATGGGAGAATCGCAGCCAGTGTCACTCCCTGCCTACCTCTGGCAAAAACACTTCCCTATTTTAAATTACTAAATTGCTTCATTCTATAATTGCATAGAATTTCAGAAAGTAGGGATTAGATGGCTGAAGACGTGGGGCCAGATTTTCATGGTCTTGATTGGGACCAAAACGGAGGCGGGACTGGAAAAAATGGCCACCGAAAGGAGGGGTCAGGAATTTCCACCTCCGTTTCCACCCTCAGTTATTTCCCGAGGGTAGGAGTGGAAGCAGGCTCTGGAACCTGATGTCCCTATTAAACAGGAAGCATTGTGGGATCATTGAGAGTCCACCCCAGGTAAGGGTTTCATTTTCGTGGAGGTGACAGTCTTTAGTAGCTGTTGAGTTTTACACTATGTGGTGAACCATAGATGGTTACCACTATGAGTACTGAACCATAGATGGTTAGCACTGTGGGTACTTGTACATATGTTACACTTGTTACTGTTAGTGTTAGGGTTGGGGTGTTCTACCTGTTGGTATTGTTCTGTGGTACACTCCGGTTGGCTCCGCCTACCTGTAGGAGTATAAAGGTCACTGCACTGCCTGGTGACCCTTTAGTCTGGGATTGTATCGTTATGCAGTATGCTCCATTCTTGTTACTAATAAAAGCCTTTATTTCCCGGGTACGATCCAGCCTCCTGAGTGATTTAATCGCGCATCACACTGACTGTATGGAAATGCGAACAATGGATTGGAGGTTTAAGAACTGGATCCAAATCAAAGAGAACAGATGTGTTCAGCAAATACATTCCCTAATATAAAGAACTGGTTAATAGTTCTTCAATAAGATTTATTTTTCTGCACTTTCGTTCTTCACGGGTCATTGTTTTATGAATAGAAGGAATCATTTTAGGTAATAATTTTAGGTAATAATGATGTCATGTAGAGGGAATGTGTGAAAACAAATAGGTTTTAGCACCAATTTCGAGACTGCACTTTTTCTGCTACATGGACATCATGAGGAAAATATACTCCCAGGTGGACAGTAATTGAAGTTGTTGCTTTACTGTTCTGCGGTGATTACTGTGATAAATATCCTGATTTAGTTAGGAAACGGTTTTTACTCCTATACAGTTCATCACAAAATGGTGCAGAATGATTGTATCTGTGCTCATGAAGATGACTTATGGTAGGCTTGTGATAAGAAGATGTAAGTGCCCCCTAGACAATGTGTTTGCCAGATTGCTACTTCTGCAAACTGAAAAGATCTCACGTAAAAGATTAACATTGTAAATGTGGAAAAGTCTTCAGATAAGTTAGAATAAAAAGTTCATCTAATGGGTAAAAAGAATACTATCATATTATGGGAAGGTAACCTCGTGTGATAACATGTATAAATGTTTCATATTTTCCTATTGCTTTGATATATTCAATCCAGACAGTTGTTAAGATAGCAGTTCTGACATCTGTTTGTTTATCCATTTGAAGTCTCATGGTTGCAAACAAACTGCCTAATTTTTTAACACATGTTTGCCTGTGTTTACATGGTTGGTTTAAAGCCTCGGTTCATTTACTCAAGGAGGTTTGTGTGTTATTCAGAGGCTTCTAATAGTTATAATAGGGCTTGTGATTTCTGTTCATCAAGTGGATAATAGGTGAGGGGGTAGGGTGAGAGGGTGAGGGGTTGAGGGTGAACAGGTGAGGGTTAGAGGGTGAGTAACTGGGGGTGAGGGGAGGAGGATAGCAGGGGATTAAGTGAGAGGGAAGAGGGTGAGGGGAAAGAGAGTAAGAGGTGTGCTGAAATGGAGAGAAGGTTCTATGATAAATAGATAAGCCATGGATTTCATCAGGGCCACTGAGTTGTGGTATGTTTAGGGACGGAGATGGCCTTTTACCCTGCTTACTCTGGGGCCATTTTGGGCATAGACCCCTAGACTCCTGGCAGTCTTGAGACAATAACGGAATCGCAGCAGCAGAGTGATTTCCATTTCCCAATTCACACCACTGACATTAAAAAATAAATAAATAAATAAATAAAAAATACAGCACAAACAGGCCCTTCGGCCCACAAGCTGCGCCGGTCATGTCCCTACCTACCTAGGCTTATATATAGACTTACCTATAACCCTCAATCCTATTAAGTCCCATGTACTCATCCAGAAGTCTCTTAAAAGACCCTATCGAGTTTGCCTCCACCACCACTGACGGCAGCCGATTCCACTCACCCACCACCCTCTGAGTGAAAAACTTACCCCTGACATCTCCTCTGTACCTACCCCCCAGCACCTTAAACCTGTGTCCTCTCGTAGCAACCATTTCAGCCCTGGGAAAAAGCCTCCGAGAATCCACCCAATCTATACCTCTCAACATCTTGCACACCTCTATCAGGTCACCTCTCATCCTTCGTCTCTCCAAGGAGAAAAGACCGAGCTCCCTCAGCCTATCCTCATAAGGCATGCCAACCAATCCAGGCAACATCCTTGTAAATCTTCTCTGCACCCTTTCAATCATTTCCACATCCCTCCTGTAATGAGGCAACCAGAACTGAGCACAGTACTCCAAGTGGGGTCTGACGAGGGTCTTATATATTGCATCATTATCCCCGGACTCCTAAACTCAATCCCTCGATTGATGAAGGGCAGCACACCATACACCTTCTTAACCACCTCCTCTACCTGCGAGGCCGATTTAAGAGTCCTATGGACCTGGACCCCAAGGTCCTTCTGATCCTTTAGCATGGCCAATCCACCTAACCCGCACATCTTTGGAGTGTGGGAGGAAACCGGAGCACCCGGAGGAAACCCACGGCGACACGGGGAGAACGTGCAAACTCCACACAGACAGTGACCCGAGGTTGGAATTGAACCCGGGTCCCTGGCGCTGTGAGGCAGCAGCGCTAACCCACTGTTCCATTCTTACATGAAAACCAGGCCCCTGGTCTCTCATTTCCTTTAGTGCTGACATTTCAAATTTAGAGACAGCAACACAAATGCAGAATATACTCGCTCACCCAGGGTAATAATTATACTGCATATAACAGAAATGTGATTGCTTAAAATTGAACCACTGTCAGTAAAGCACCCTGATCAGTCTCAGCCATTCAATCCGTTTAACAATAATCATGTACAAGATTCCACTTCATTCGCTCATGGTAACTGTTTTTGTTTTGAAAAATTTAACCATCCCTAATCCCACCACCTCACCCCAAACTCTTGAGATCCCTAACCGAGGCCCAGTGTTGAAGGTCTCTTCCTATTGGCACAGTGGCACAGTGGTTAACACTGTTGCCCCACAGCGCCAGGGACCCAGGTTCAATTCCAGCCTTGGATGACTCTCTGTGTAGAGTTTGCAAGTTCTCCTCGTGTCTGCGTGGGTTTCCTTCAGGTGCTCCGGTTTCCTCCCGCAGTCCAAAAATGTGCAAGTTAGGTTGATTTGCTATGCTAAATTGCCCCTGAGTGTCCCAAGATGTATAGGTTATGTGGATTAGCTGGGTAAATATGTGGGGTTATGGGGATAGGGTCTGAGTAAGATGTTCTCTTGAGGAGTCAGTGCAGAATTGATGGGCCAAATGGCCTCCTTCTTCACAGTAGGGATTGTATTCTATGATTTAATACATGTCTTCAGTTTACAAAGGGTAATGATTGAGGATTACTTCACCTTTCGGGGGATGAAGAAATAATAAAAATGAAAGACCTGCATATATAGAGAGCTCTTTTCATAACCACTGGACATTCCATAATGCTTTTCCAGCCAATAAAGTACTTTGTTAGTGTAGTCACTTTTGTAATGAGGGAAATACATTTCCCACAAACAGCAATATGGTGATAATCAGATGATCTGTTTCTGTGAGGGGGAAAAATTTCCCTGCTCTTCTTCGAAATAGTGCCAGGGGATCTTTTTCATCTACCCAGGAGGGCTGATAGGGCCACAATCTCACTTCACTTTCGAAAGGTGGTATCTCTGGAGCCCTGGAATGGGGCTGAAACCAACAACCTCTTGACTCCAAGGCAAGAGTTCTACCAACTGAACCACGACTCACAGGCCACAAACAAAAGAAAAGGCTAAATGTGGAATCCCCAACTTTATGACGTTCAGGTTACAGCGAATGGTGCTGATGGCATGTGTAAATTGACAACCTCTTTTGAATTTACAACTTTGGTTTTTGCCTTAGAGTTCCACACCAGCAAACAAGTTCAAATATTGACACGTGCACATCAATGTTCTGTGTTACCCATCTCTCTCATTGAAGACGCTCAGTTGCTCTTTGGATGCACATAGTGAATCTCTGTGTTTCCACACTTTTTCTTGAAATTTATATATTATAATATAAATTTATTGCTTTTTTATAATTTTTTTGAGTATTAACTTCTGGCTTATTTTGTAAACATAGTGTCCGGTTGAGATGGGAAGAAGTATATTTATTTCTATATATATATATATACTCAGCCAGACTGCTATTTTAAATTATTTTTTCTCTGTTTTTCAAAATGGACAATTGCTGAGCTGGTACAACGGCTCCAGCTGATGGCGTGCTAGCTTCTGAAAGCTTTTGAAAGCGAACAAAGGCTAACATTCCACACCTCTCAGAATGTAATACTCCTTGTATCACATGAACATTCAGGCCAAGCCAACACAATGGTCCCACAGGTGAGATGTTTGCCTCAGCCAGCTATGAACAAAGGGAGCAGTTTACAACTCCTCGGGCCTGATTTTACCATTTTCATTCTAAGTGCTGAATCTGGGTGCAATTCAGATCCGACTTGGAAACCTGCTTTCAGGCGCCCCCATACGTACTTAGCCTGAAAAAAAAATCGCGGGTCCCATTCGCGCTGTGGGCGGGGCTTAGCATGCCCGAAACGTTCGGAACTCTGAACTGCGCATGCGCAGTTAGAAAAAAATTTGAAAAAGCGTGCCCGTGTCAGATCGCTCCTGGGCCGCAGAACGCGGAGAAAGTGGCCCGGGAGCGAAAAGCGGGAGCGATGGTCCCCAGAGACATCACAGCCCCCCTTATCCACCGCCACCACCCGCCCCCCCCCCCCCCGCCCCGCCACTACCCAGACAGATCACGACCCCCTGCCCCCTTCCTCCCACCGATCGCCCACAGAGCACAGTGGGCGCTCACCCTGCTTCCCACCCCCCCATCAGAGATCCATCTGCCCCCACCCCCCCCCCACCAGTGAGTGATCGGCCCTCCCCCCGCCACAACCAGAGATACATCTTACCTGACTCCCACTTCCCCCCACTCTAAGAATGATCTGGCCTCACTCCCCCCCCCCCCCACAAAGAGAATGATCTGGCTTCACTCTCCCCCCCCACAAGAGAATTATCTGGCCTCACTCCCCCGCCTCCTCCACCCCCCCCCCCCCCCGCCTGCACCAGAGGAACATCTGACCCGCCTCCTCCTCCCTCCCCCCCCCCTCACCAGAGAATGATCTGGCCCACCTCCCTCCCCCCACCAACCAGGCAACAATCGGCCCTCCCCCGCACCCCCCCCCAACCAGACAACGATCTGGCCTCATTCCCCTCCCCCCCAACCAGAGAATGATCTTACCCGCCTCCTTGCCCCCCCCAACCAGACAATGATCAGCCCTCCCCCCCACAAACAGGCAACGATTCCCCCCCCCCCCCCGCCCACCAAACAGACAACGATCTGGCCTCATACCCTTCCCCCTCTCCCCAACCAGAGAATGATCTGAGCTGCCTCCTCCTCCCTCCTCACCACCGATCTGAGTCAGAGAGCCGTTGGAAGCTCTGAACTCACCTCTTCAGCAGCTGGAGCACCCGATTCAGACTTGTATTCAGCAGGTCCGTTTCGGCGCGATTCCGGATCAGCGAACGCAGTGGTAAAGGGGAAAATGCTGATAAAGTTGGGCGGGCAGTTCATTCATTCAATTTAAATGCATGCAAATGCATTTAAATCGCCATTGCACCCGTTTCAGGTGCGAATCGGATTGCGGCCATTTCCGGGTCTCAGTGAAGTGGCCATCTGCGCGGACGTGGGCGCGGATTGTGTTAATGGCCTCACACCCGACTTTACCATGCTTTCGCGCCAGAAAACGGGCATGACGCAATGGTAAAATAGGGCCCCTAGTCTCCAATCTGTTGCTAATGGCCTAACCATTACCTGTTCCAACACACAATGGTTTTCAACCAAGGACCTCATTAAACAACCTGAATCTAGTATCACATGATTGAGGCTTGAGCTGTCTGAACTCCTTTAATTGTAAATCTTTTGGATCTTATTGGCGTCACTGTTTGACCTCCAAAGAGAAACAATAGATCCAGGTCGGCAACTTGTGCTGCCCAACATCTTACCATCAAGCAGATGGCAGCAAAAAGAACTTTGACTTGATTTGATTTATTATTGTCATATGTATTAACATACAGTGAAAAGTATTGTTTCTTGCACGCTATACAAAGCATACCATTCATAGAGAAGGAAATGAGAGAGTGTAGAATGTAGTGCTATAGTCACAGCTCGGGTGCAGAGAAAGATCAACTTAATGCAAGGTAAGTCCATCCAAAAGTCTGACAGCAGCAGGGAAGAATCTGTTCTTGAGTTGGTTGGTACGTGACCTCAGGCTTCTGTATCTTTTTCCCGACGGATGAAGGTGGAAGAGGGAATGTCAAGAGTGCATGGGGTCCTTAATTATGCTGGCTGCTTTGCCGAGGCAGTGGGAAGGGTAGACAGAGTCAATGGATGGGAGGCTGGTTTGCATGAAGAATTGGGTTACATTCACAACCTTTGTAGTTCCTTGCGATCTTGAGCAGAGCAGGACCCATATCAAGCTGTAATACAACCAGAAAGAATGCTTTCTATGTTCCTTCTCAAAACTGTGAACTCCTGGAACATTGGAACTTGTGACTTCAAGATGAACTCGACTTTATTTGCCTTCTCCCCTGATGGAAGTCTTGTTTCTGGAAAGATGGATCACTCTGCAACAGTCAACCTCCCCTCTGAAAAAAATATTCCATTAGAGTTTTGATTCTGGACCCTGGGCACAGGTAAAACTCTAATATATATTTTATTATGGGGCCATATTATTAAATAATCATTATTTTAGGTGGGGCAGCACGGTAGCACGGTGGTTAGCACTGCTGCTTCACAGCGCCAGAGACCTGGGTTCGATTCCCGGCTTGGGTGACTGTCTGTGTGGAGTTTGCACATTCTCCCCGTGTCTGCGTGGGTTTCCTCCGGGTGCTTCGGTTTCCTCCCACATTCTGAAAGACGTACTGGTTAGGTGCATTGACCCGAACAGGCGCTGGACTGTGGCAACTAGGGGAATTTCACAGTAACTTCATTGCAGTGTTAATGTAAGCCTTACTTGTGACTAAGAAAATAAAAATAAATAAATTTATTGTGGTCAGGCCCTGAACATCCTTGCTTTCCCTTACCTTTATTTGAACTGCGTGAATGTAAAAGGGAAGATGGTACCCCTCTGCAGTATGTGTGTTCGTGTGTGCGTGTATATTTTACCTTACCTCGCACTCGCTATGTAAGTTATCCATAGAGGATTGGAATATGCCACATTTAAGAGTTGGGGAAAATATGCCACCACGGGTGGTGAGAGGAGAAAGCAGGGCTGTTTAAATTAACCCTTCCACCCTCCTGTCCATAAAATATGTAACAAGCCTTTTGTTCATGGGCCAATCCCCGATTTATGACATTGGTCTCATGGAAAATTCAGTTCTGACTTACAACGTTATGACTTTCTATGTGGTTTTCAGGAACCAATTGTATCATTGAGGGATCCTGCATATTTTTAGCCTTGTTTGCTTCAGTCGATGCAAAGACTTTGTTTTAAGATATTTCTGCCTCTGCACAATTACATTCAAATGCTAGACTGTAGGGGTTAACTCACTCTGGTAAGCTGACCAATTGTAGCTAGTTTGACTCCATGTAGAATCAGGAGGCATGCTGGGTTATCTAAAAATTGACTGCATTCCTGAAGGATACACAATGCAGGCAAACAATAGCTTCTCAGCAGCTACAGCAATTGTTTTTCTAGACAGAGACAGCATGCGAAAAACACTTCCAAGAATGTGATAAGGGTTGAAATATATTTTGGAGTGTGTCAGTTCGGTTCAGTGCATTCAAGTTCAGTTGAGAAGCCAATATCCAAGTTCACTTTCTGCTTCTGTCATGTTAATTTTTTAAAGTTCTTTTCAGTAAAAGAAAACTATTTTAAAACTCATGCCAGTGTGATCCTCTTGGTCTCTTCAATTGAATGAACAATCGTATGTCCGAGGACTGCCTGGAATCATGTTGGTTGATCTCAAGAAATCTTTGGGTGATTGGTAAAAATGTGCATTTGACTTTGCCTCAAACCTGAACCTGACTAGTCACTAGCAAGGGAAAATGATGGATGTTGTGAGCCATTATTTACAGGCTGTCAAACATCTCAGTGCGCATTTGCTTTGGCAATAAAGTAGCCATTAAGCAATTGTCTTACTAAATTGATAACCATGTGATAAGTTACTGGTGGTTAGTAACCGCATCAACTGTAGAGGAGAATTCCTCTGAGGCTCCAAAGTCTGGTCTATTAAATTTATTTGATGTATGATTAATGACAATCCCACAATTTCCATGTTTCAAAATCACCAGAGAAAGCTGCAGATTATACTGCTGTGCTTTCTGCTCCAGTTTCATTTGTAAAATTAGTAACTTAATTTTATTCAGTCAAATCTATGTAATTTATGCCCACATTTTTATGTAGTTTTTCACCAAATATAAAAGTGTATAGGAGTGACAAGTTGTCAAACATGAATATAGCAGGCTTTCAACATTGCTTGTAAAATTGCTGTCACGGCCTAGATTCCCTGATGAAGACACACTTGACCATACCTGCTCTTCCACAAAATGGTGGACGGGATATTAACCCGCAGAGCGATGCGGGTATATAAAATTAAGTGACAGAAGTGGACTGCATAGATCCTCGAGATTTTGCCGACCCTTTCAAACAGGAGTCATAAAAAGAAGAAGAAAAGAAATCCTATTCCAATATCCAAGCGTAAATAATTCAAGACTTTGGAAACCAATTAAATGTAATAGAATTTTCCTGCTCACTTTGTAAGAATGATTCCCTGAAGGCAGGCCTGGTAATTACAGGGAAAGCGAGTCTGACCTTAGATGGCACAGTCTTTCCTTGCAGGCTTTTGTTTTGGAAATAGTATCATTTATCATCTTTGTAATGTCTTGATTGAAGTCCATATTGAGGGCATTCATTTTGGCATTTTTCTTATTAAATTTGGAACATGCTGTCACTGGAGTAACTGATACAACCCTGTCTCATTTGTCCTTTATATATTACACAACTGTGTACTTTTTAACTCAAAGAAGTTATCACTTCTGTCCACTCAATGCCAGGTGCAACAAATGTTCTAAGACTTGAAGACAATGTTTCATTAAGAATTGATAATTAGGTAAGATGCAAAGATCTGATAGGAGTGTACAAGATTATGAGGGACATGGAAAGAGTGGATAAAGAGCAGCTGTTCCCCTTTGCTGAAGTGTCAGTCATGAGGAGACAAAGGTTCAAGGTGAGGGACAGGAGGTTTATGGGGAGATGTGAGGAAAACCTTTTTACCCAGAAGGTGGTGACGGTCTGGAATGCACTGCCTGGGGGGGGGGGGGGGGGGGGGGGGGGGGATGGTTGAGGCAGGTAGCCTCACATCCTTCAAAAACTATCTGGATGAGCACTTGGCACATCATAACATTCAGGGCTATGGGCCAAGTGCTGGCAGGTGGGATTAGGTGGGAGTTCAGGTGTTTTTAATGTGTCAGTGCGGACTCGATGGCTGAAGGACCTCTTCTGCGCTGTATGATTCTATGAAGAGTTGCACCTGATTAATAATGTAACAATTAAAACTTTAAATGAATTGTGAAATACATTTCCCAGTGACACCAGGTAAGTATTACAGTAATGAAGCTTTGGGATTTCTGAAAATACTGATGTTTCGACGCTGGAGTAAAGTGTCAATGCTACAGTGCTTTATAGTTTAAATATGAGTTATGTGCAATCATACAGAGCTAACGTTAATGCAAAGCCATTTTGACCAAGCCTTCAATCACTGCTCCTAATCGCCACCTTTCAGCCCCAATCTTCATTTTCCTTGCAAGTCATTTGTGAAACACCTTGGGACATTTTCTTAGATTAAACAAGCAATATGAGTGTAAGTTGTTGTGAAACTGCTTTGCATCGCTTCTCGGCCATTTGGATAAGATTAAGTGTCAGATCAGGCCAAAGATGGAGTGCAGTGCCTCATCTTGTCAGCTTGGATCTTGATTGTCTCCCTTGTGGGGACCATGAATTAGATTCAATTGGATTTTGAATTTGGTTTTTGGAACCCGGTCCATTCTGAGCATTGGCTTTATAACTTCAAGAATGGAGTATAAACATTTTTAAAAAATGCTACAGTTGCATTTTGAGTGGACCTTTAACTTCACCCAGTGAGATCACAGACCTCGGCAGATTATCGCTTATATGCTTTCCTTTAATTGTTTGCATTGCTAAAAAGAAATGCCAATTTTCAACTGGATTGATTTAGTTTTAACCCTAATAATATTATCAAATGTTGATGTTGTAACTTAATTATTGATGCCTCCCGCTCCTCCTTGCACCTCCAAACGTCGTGATTTTCGCCCCTGTGAATTTCGAATCACAATGCTGCTATTTGGTGACACTTGCATTTCCTGGTAGTAGGATTAGATTGACATTGGGTTGGTACCACATTAATTGACCTCAGCCACTACGCCATAGTTAACCACAGAACCCGGGGAAGGAACGTCATGCGGGCTTCATGGTTCACAACTGTCCAGGTAGCATGTTGGTGTGGATACTGATAGGGATGGGATTAGGCATGAACTAAATAACCCATTGATGTTCACAGAAGGTGCTCCAACACTTGAGTGAAAAATTTTACATGAGTTAAATGCTGGGGATCCACTTTGATCATTGAACTGGACTTTAATAAAGAAGTCAACACCTTGAAGACTGGAGGAAAACTGTACAAAGTTATATCACTCCTGAAAAATACACAGCGAGGGTGGGGGAGCTGGAAAATCCTCACCAGTGAGGGGGTGAGACTGAACTAAAACCAAAACAGAAACAATTCATCTTAAAATCGCATTCAACGTCTTACCTGTGGAATGACCACTGCAATGCAATTATTTAGATTTTCCCTGATGTGTGGCAATTTGCAGATGCCATGGCAGTAGAGATCAAATTAAAGTATGAAAAGGTAGATTTTTAAAAAATTAAAAATCCACTTGATAAATGATAACATATGCAACATAACATTATTGATATAATGCAAGACAGAATTGGAGCACATACATTGTAAGAAACAGCTTTGTTCTAACAGTAAGTTGATGGAACGATTCTCTGAATCATTACTTCCAACATATGAATAATTGCAAACAGAAAGAGGTCCCTTTGGTACATCCAGGCTGTCCCACATCGTTGCAAAGCCTGGAGTTCCACGATTCATAATTCTTGTCCACTCTATCATCAAGTTATTAAAGTAAAATTTATTTATAGTCACAAGTAGGCTTACATTAAAGCTGCAATGAAGTTACTGTGAAAATCCCCTAGTCTCCACACTCCGGCACCGGTTTGGGTATACTGAGGGAGAATTTAGCATGGCCAATCCACCTAACCAGCACGTCTTTTGGATTTCTATGTTTTTCAGGAGTTGCTGTACTGGAAGGACCCATGTATGCAGTCGGTGGCCACGATGGTTGGAGTTACCTAAACACAGTAGAGAGATGGGATCCACAAGCGCGCCAGTGGACTTTTGTGGCCAGTATGTCCATTGCTAGAAGCACAGTGGGAGTGGCAGCATTAAATGGCAAGTGAGTAGGGCATACACTTCTCAGAGTATATTCCATTCTGAATAGGTTGTGACAGTCACACTAACTCAGTCTGATATCTGCAATATATTCCGGATTGTAAATGAGAAAAGGTGATTGAGGTGTAACAATGCTTACAAAGAGGGAGGAGGGAAAACTTCTCATGAATGCTTTCAGTAAACTGCATTCCCTACATGTACAATTGAAGTAGGATCTTTACATCCCCTGGAGTTTCAGTATGGGTCTTGTGGAGAATCATAGAATCCCTACAGTACAGAAGGAGTCTGTATTGATCACAATCCCACCCAGGCCCTATTCCCGTAACCCCACACATTTACCCTGATAATCCCCCTGACACTAAGGGTCAGTTTAGCATGGTCAATCCATCTAACCCGCACGTCTTTGGACATCTGTGGGAGGAAACTGGAGCACCTGGAGAAAGCCCACGCAGACATGGGGAGAAAGTGCAAACTCCACACAGACAGCCACCCATGGCCAGAATTGAACCTAGATCCCTGACGCTGTGAGGCAGCAGTGCTAACCACTGTGCCACCATTCCACCCTGTGCTGAACATAGAGCATCTCCCTGACCACATGAAACTCGGGGGAAAGATGAGAAGCTGGGGCCATAAGCTGGGAGCGTGAAATACACCAAAAACACTAATGGTAATTTTTTCAGATGGGAAACAGGGGCACCATTCACTTTTGTAGCAGAAATGGACTCTCCTCAGGCCTGTTATGTGGCTTTTTAGATTCCTGACAAAGAGGCACTTTGTCTTTCCATTCTGGGAAGCAGTGGGATGAGGGTAGGAAAGGATTGAATCCTAGCCTTGAGGACGAGTTCATAGAATGTATCCACGATAGCTTCCTTGAACAGTATGTAATATAACCTACGAGGGAGCAAGCTATCCTAGATCTGGCCATGTGTACAGGAATAATTAATGATCTTACAGTTAGGGATCCTCTCGGAAGAAGCGATCACAGTATTGTTGAACTTAAAATACAGATGGAGCGTGAGAAGGTAAAATCCAATACCAGTGTCTTGTGCTTAAACAAAGGAAACTACAAAGGGTTGAGGAAGGAGTTGGCTAAGGTAGACTGGGAGCAAAAACTTTATGGTGGGACAATTGAGGAACAGTGGAGGACTTTCACAGTGCTCAGCAAAGGTGTATACCAGTGATAAGGAAGGACTGCAGAAAAAGAGATAATCAGCCATGGATATCTAAGGAAATAAAGAGGGTATCAAATTGAAAGAAAATTCACACAAAAGTGGTAAAGATTAGTGGGAAACTAGAGGATTGGGATATCTTTAAAGGTTAACAGGAAGCCACAAAAAAAGCTATAAAGAAAAGTAAGATGGATTATGAGAGTAAACTAGTTCAGAATATAAAAACAGATAGCAAAGGTTTCTACAAATACATAAAACGAAAAAGAGTGGCTGAAGTAAACATTGGTCCTTTAGAGGATGAGAAGAGAGATGTAATAACTGGAAATGAGAAAATGGCTGAGGCATTGAATAGATATTTTGTGTCGGTCTTCACAGTGGAAGACTCATATAACATGCCAAAAATTGATGACAGGAAGGCTATGGCAGGTGAGGACCTAGAAACTACCATTATCACGAAAGGGGTAGTGGTGGGCAAGCTAATGGGGCTAAAGGTAGACAAGTCTCCTGGCCTTAATGAAAACATCCCAGGATACTAAAAGAGATGGCGGGGGAAATAGCAAATGCACTAGTAGTAATTTACCAAAATTCGCTGGAATCTGGGGTGGTTCCCGCAGATTGAAAAACAGCAAATGTGATGCTACTGTTTAAAAAGGAGATAGACAAAAGGTAACTATAGGCTGGTTAGCTTAACTTCTGTAGTAGGGAAAATGCTTGAATTTATCATCAAGGAAGAAATAGTGAGACATCAGGATATGATTTGTCCCATTGGTAAGATGCAGCATGGATTCATGATGAGCAGGTCATGTTTGACTAATTTGGTGGAATTCTTTGAGAACATTACACATGCAGTGGACAGTGGGGAACTTGTGGATGTGGTGTATCTGGATTTCCAGAAGGCATTTGACAAGGTGCCGCACCAAAGACTGCTACATAAGATAAAGGTGCATGGTGTTACGGGTAATGTATTAGCATGGATAGAGGATTGGTTAACTAACAGAAAGCAAAGAGTGGGGGTAAATGGGAGTTGTTCTGGTTGGCGCTCAGTGTCTAATGGTGTGCCTCAGGGATCAGTGTTGGGACCGCAATTGTTTACGATTTACAGAGATGATTTGAAGTTGGGGACCCAAGTGTAGTGTGTCAAAATTCACAGATGACACTAAGATGAGTGGCAGAGCAAAATGTGCTGAAAGTCTGCAAAGGGATATAGATAGTCTAAGGGCAAGGGTCTAGCAGATGGAGTATAATGTTGGTAAATGTGAAGTCATCCATTTTGGTAGGAATAACAGCAAAATGGACTATTATTTAAATGGTAAAAGATTGCAGCATGCCGCTGTGCAGAGGGACCTGGGTGTCCTTGTGCAAGAATCACAAGGAGTTGGTTTGCAGTGCAGCGGGTAATTAAGAAGGCAAATGGAATTTTGTCCTTCATTGCTCGAGGGATGGAGTTTAAAAACAGCGAGGTTATGTTGCAGCTGTCTAATATGCTGGTGAGGCCACATCTGGAGTACTGTGTACAGTTTTGGTCTCCTTACTTGAGAAAGGGTATACTGGCACCGGAGGGGGTGCAGAGGAGACTCACGAGGTTGATTCCAAAGTTGAGAGGGTTGGCTTATGAGGAGAGAGTAGACTCGGGCTATACTCATTGGAATTCAGAAGAATGAGGGGAGATCTTATAGAAACATATAAGATTATGAAGGGAATAGGTAAGATAGAAGCAGGTAAGCTGTTTTCACTGGCAGGTGAAACTAGTACTAGGGGGCATGGTCTCAAAATAAGGGGGAGCAGATTTAGGACTGGGTTGAGGAGGAACTTCTTCACCTAAAGGGTTGTGAATCTGTGGAATTCCTGCCCAGTGAAGCAGTTGAAGCTACCTCATTGAATATTTTTAAGGCAAGGATAGATAGATCTTTGAACAATAAAGGAGTTAAGGGTTATCGTGCATGGGCGGGTAAGTGGAGCTGAGTCCATGGAAAGATCAGCCATGATCTTATTGAATGGTGGAGCAGGCTCGAGGGGCCAGATGTCCTACTCCTGCTCCTAGTTCTTATGTTCTGATGTTCTGAAACCAAATGATTTTCAGTGCCACAAAGTCCTTTGCTCCCGAACGGAGCTTCCAAATGCTACATCGGGAGAAGTCATTTGCTTCCTTATTCCTTGTGAAAATCACTGCAGGTAATCTGAAAATATGCTGGAAAATCTGAATTTGTTGATGAATGTTTCTCTGTGAGAGGGCCTGTACATTTGACAATCAAATGAGGCTTGGATCTTTCGCAGTCTGACATCTGATTTTCAGCAGGTGTTTGAGTGGGAAAGGATGGGATCTCAATCCATCCATAAAGCCATTACATTTTCTGCTGATATTTCTACTGCAAACTGAAGCAATCTGCCCTGAAGTGTTGCCCGATGCCTCTATAATGCCCAGTTATTCACTTACCCCGAACGTGGGCATCCAGAACTTGAAAGTGTTGCAAGAAAGGGAGTAGAGCATTTGAAGAGGACCGAGTATAGAGACAGCACTTTTCCTGCCCAGAATAAAGATAATTGGGGAATTCATCCATCAATCACATCTGGAGAACACAATCCCATAAGTGACTGGGATTGATTTTAGGCACATCGTTTGTGTTATGCTGCTATTCTCTATTCACTGCTGTTTTCCTGAAGGAATCAGCCTGCTTCTAATGGGCAAAGTTGCTGTAGTTTTGGGCAGGAGTTCTGTGTGTGGTGGTTCACAAAGACTTTTTTTTTCCGAATGCTTTCTTGTGAACAGACATTGGTTGCTTTGCTGTTTGCTAAGGAAGCTTCAGCATCAGTCTGGTGCACAGGTCTCAAGACCAGCAGCCCGGCCGTCTACAGAGGCTCTTAGAATCTCTGTCATGTGAATTTCCAGGACAGGTGTATGTGGAGCAGACAAATACTCCAGGGTACACTTCCGGTCTAACAATGACTCGATTTAAAAATTCTCATTTTGGTTTTCAATCCCTCTGGGGTTTCACCCCGCCCTATCTCTGTAACTTCCTGCAGCTCTCCAACCCACTGAAATCTCTGCACTCCGCTAATTCTAATCTCTTGCAGAGCCCAGATTTTCATCACTCCAACAGGCCAATTTCTTCAGCTACCTGAACCCATACCTCTGGACTTCCCTCCTTAGATCTCTCCAACATTTTGAATCATGGCTGGGCTTCTTCCTGATTTTTTCAGATTCCTGATCCTTCCATTGGGTGGGTGATGACCCACAGCTGACTAATGTCCCAACTTGTGTTTTTGAGTTCAGATCCAGCAAAGACTAACTGGCTGAAAATCTCTATATCTTTGGCCCAAATGTTTGCTCCTAAATTGGGAAAATTCCTGACTCCTTGAACCTGACCTGATAGAAGGTGTATAAATGGACAGATTTTAGCTGGGACAGACGGGAGGGAGAGGGGTGGAGGAGGGGAGGGATTCGTTGCCCCTGGAAACAGTGCGGAGGTGCTGCTGGGTGCCAAGGTGGGCTGTTTCAAAGGCTTGCCGAGATGCTCTCGGACTTCATTCCAGCTGTGAAAAAAAACACAAAAAAACCCTCAAAACAGCCCACAAGCCATCATTTCTCACCCCCTCATCCTCCACACAATCCCCATGCTCCATCTGTGCCAACCTATGTCATCTCATTACCCTACCCATTCCCAATTGCCCTTCATACCTTCCATGCCAAGCTATGACTTCCTACTCATCCCCATGACGCTTTGTAACTGCCACACCAACTCAATGTCAACTAATGTCAATAAGAGTTTTAACAACACCAGGTTAAAGTCCAACAGGTTTATTTGGTAGCAAATGCCATTAGCTTTCGGAGCGCTGCTCCTTCGTCAGATGGAGTGGATATCTGCTCTCAAACAGGGCATACAGAGACACAAAATCAAGTTACAGAATACTGATTAGAATGCGAATCTCTACAGCCAACCAGGTCTTAAAGATATAGACAATGTGAGTGGAGGGAGCATTAGGCACAGGTTAAAGAGATGTGTATTGTCTCCAGACAGGACAGCCAGTGAGATTCTGCAAGTCCAGGAGGCAAGCTGTGGGGATTACTGATAGTGTGACATGAACCCAAGATCCCGGTTTAGGCCGTCTGAGAGAGCAGATATCCACTCTATCTGACGAAGGAGCAGCGCTCCGAAAGCTAATGGCATTTGCTCGCAAATAAACCTGTTGGACTTTAACCTGGTGTTGTTAAAACTCTTAATGTGTTTACCCCAGTCCAATGCCGGCATCTCCACATCATAACTAATGTCAACCCATGATTCCCCCACTCATCTCCATTGTCCTTTAAATGCCATGTTAATTTAGTGCCAACTCATGCCAACCCATGAACCTTATCCACCAATAATTACCTTTACACGCTCCATGCCAATTCACCCAGTATCCACCATGGGCAGACCTCAGGAGCCATGTTGTGATTAAATGAAATAAAGTTGTAAGTGTCTAATGATGACTTCACTATTGTTACAACTGGTCCTCAGGTGAGATTCCCCAAGTTTGTTAACATGGCAAAATCTCTCAATGTATTATTATCCATCTAAGATACCTTCAAATTGTTCTGCGCTGGTTAAAGAGGGATGAACTGCCTTCCTTCCTTTATTCAACCCCCTCTTCTGGTCTCAACAAGATTTAACCTAAAAAGGATCCCTCCCTTCACAGATACCTTTCCCAGTCCCAATATTTATATCTTAAAAGGAGCCAATTTAACCAGGCTTTATGGTGTTAAAGACGTAATGAGTTTATTAACTACTAAAGGCAAGAAAATGATAAAACATATGCATATACATTCATACAGATTAGAAATGAGAATTGTCTCCAAAGTAAGTCAGTTAGAAAGGTATACAAAACAGTCTTTGACCTGTGAGGAGTAATTGATTGAGCATTGTAACCATTGTGATTCAATATTCCAGTAACACTGATTTCAACATGTGAATGGTCAATTTGGAGATTCCGGTGTTCTACAGTTTGGCAGAGAAGTTTCCCTGTTTCTCTTTCAGCCGCAGTCTTTGCTGACTTGGCTGACTTCGAAAGTCAAAGCGAGAGATGGAGATGCCCCTGCAAAGATTTTTTTATGGAATGCTATTGCTGCTGGCTATTATCTTCTTCCGACACACACGTTCCAACACCCCAGCACCAGTTCACATGCACACCTAGGGCAGCTTTCCAGCTGGCTCCTGGAAGTCAAAATTCACAAATCTATCTGGATCATAGAATCATAGAATCCCTACAGTACAGAAGGAGGCCATTCAGCCCATCAAGTCTGCACCGACCACAATTCCACCCAGGCCCTATTCCCGTAACCTCACATACTTATCTTGCTAACCCCCCTGACACTAGTGTCAATTTAGTTGGATACATTTAAATTCCCTGAACCACTGAACTCTTTATGAAAACAAACATGTGTGTACTTAATCCCTTACGAAAACAAATATTTGTATTCATTGCCCCATACCAAAGACTTTCTAACCACTTGGGGCTGTCAATCAAACTGTGAAGTTACAGGCGCCCCAGTGTTTTCATGATAGGTTGTGGAATTAGTCATGCAGCACCAATCCTATAACGATAACTTGTGTCAACAGGCAAGTGAAATTGCAAACAGCGACAGTAGGCTGATATCTTACAGGGTTTGAGGTTTTAAATGTATTGAGAGCTTGACATTCCCAATGGACTTATTCTCTTGTCTATTTTTAACAATCCCAAAGGGCAACTTATTTCTCCCAAAGGGGCACTTGTACCTTTCCCAAAGGGTCCCTTACCACTCCAAAAGACTCCTGGCAGCTTTAGACCTTTTGCTGAAATGTCTAAAGCCCAAGTCATGTTTCAGCAAAAATTGCATTTGTTTGAAGGCATGTTACATGTATAGTTGCCTTCATGAACCACAGAGATGCAAATACAAACCCGCCCCATTCGCCATCTTGGAGAAAATGGTGGGTGCCAGGCGTATGTGTGTGTGTGTGCGTGTCTGTGTGCATGTGAGTGTGTGTGTGTGGGGGAGGGGTGTGGGCGGCAGGACTTCCCAAATTGGGGCTCGAGTGCCATTTTGTCTAAATCTGAGACCCAAATAGCAAGGGGACCAATTATCTTGCAGGCAATTTGCTACTGCTATTGGGAAGGGTTTGAACTAACTTGGCAATGGTGTGGGAATCAGGAGGTAATACTAGTGAGGAATACCATGGTGCACAGAATACTGAGAGAGATGGATAGCACTAGGATATAATAAATTATTAGGTGGGTTCAGGGTAAGGGAGAAAGTAATAAAGTCAAAGACAAGGTTAATGTGCATGGATATGAATGCACGGAGTGTGGTCAATTAGATTGGTCAGTTACAGGCATAGACAGCCATGAGGAAATATGGGCTCAGATTTTCAGGCTAGACCCAACACGAGTCGGCGGGATGGAAAATTCTGAGAGGCACCTAAATGTCCATTGACTTTGGGCAGGACTGGTGGGAACAGGAAACCCTGGCCTTGATGTTGTGGCTACAATACGGACAGGGCGCAAGGAAGGGCAGGACTAGATGTTAAAGATTCCTGATGACATGATTTTCAGGAATGATGAGAATGGAGGAGGAGTGGCAGCATTGATCAAGGAGAACATTGCTGGAGAGAGAGAGAATGTCTCGGAGGGGTAAAGAACAGATTCAATTTGCCTGGAGCTCAGGAACAAAAAAGTTGCAATTACATTGCTTACTGTTGCATGTAGGCCACCAACTAATAGGAAACATGTCGAGGACTAAATTTAGAAGGAATTACAGAGAAGCACAAGAATTATTGAATGTTATGAAAGGGGACTTTAATTATCTGAACAAAGGTCAGAACAGTAGTAGTTTAATGGATGGAGAGAGGCAAGAGTTCCAACACTGTTTGAGAGAATTTTTTACAAGTGTGTTTCCATTCCAACAAGGATTCACAGAATCACAGAATGCTACAGTGCAGAAGAGGCCCTTCAGCCCATCGAGTCTGCACTGGCGCATGAAATGCCCTGACCTGCCCACCTAATCCCACTTGCCAGCACTTGGCCCATAGCCTTGAATGTTATCACTCATCCAGATACATTTTAAAGGATGTTAATCAGAGAAACCCTGCAGTGCAGAAGGAGGTCATTCGGCCCATTGAGTCTGCACTGACAACAATCCCACCCCAGCCCTATCCCCACAACCGCACACGTTTACCCCGCTAATCCCTCTAATTTAAACATCCCAGGACACTAAGGGGCAATTTATCATGGCCAATCAACCTAGCCCGCACACCTTTGGACTGTGGAAGGAAACCGGAGCACCCGAAGGAAACCCACGCAGACACGGGGAGAATGTGCAAACTCCACACAGTGACCCAAGCTGGGAATTGAACCCGGGTCCCTGGAGCTGTGAGGCAGCAGTGCTAACCATTGTGCCACCCTGATGCGAAGCATCCCACCTCCACCACCCTCCCAGGCAGCGCATCCCAGATCGTCACCACCCTCTGTTTTTCCTCAAATCCCCCCTAAATCTCCCACCTCTCACTTTTAACTTGTGTCCCCTTCTAACTGACCCTCAACCAAGGGGAAACAGCTGTTCCCTATCCATCCTGTCCTTGCCCCTCATAATCTTTAACACCTCAGTCAAGTTGTCCCTCAGTCTTCTCTGCTCCAGAGGAAACAACCCAAGCCTACCCAACCTCTCTTTTGTCCATTGCTGGACTCGCTTGGCGTATTGTGTAGAACTTTGGACGCCACTTTCGGAAGGATCTCAAATCTTTGGAAAGAGTGGAGAGGAGGTGAACCAGTGTGGTTGTGGGGATGAGAGAATTCTTCAACCAGAGAAACTAGGATTCTCCTCTTTACAGCAAAGAAGGCAAAGGGAAGATTGAGCCGGTGTTCAAAATGATGGAGAGTTTCGATGGAACAAGAAAGCCTGTTCCTGCTGGCTGATGGACAGCAGAAACAGGCTCCTGATCTGCCCAAGACCACAAGGAGCTACAAAAGGTCGTGAATGTAACCCAATCCATCACGCAAACCAGCCTCCCATCCATTGACTCTGTCTACACTTCCCGCTGCCTCGGCAAAGCAGCCAGCATAATTAAGGACCCCACGCAACCCGGACATTCTTTCTTCCACCTTCTTCCTTCGGGAAAAAGATACAAAAGTCTGAGGTCACGTACCAACCGACTCAAGAACAGCTTCTTCCCTGCTGCTGTCAGACTTTTGAATGGACTTATCTCACATTAAATTGATCTTTCTCTACAACCTAGCTATAACTGTAACACTACATTCTGCACTCTCTTGTTTCCTTCTCTATGAATGGTATGCTTTGCCTGTATAGCGTGCAAGAAACAATACTTTTCACTGTATGTTAATACATGTGGCAATAATAAATCAAATCAAATCTAATCTAAAGGAGAGGAGCTGTGGGTGTAGCAACATGTGACGGTTTCCTTTTTGTAGTTTGAGACCATGATGGAGGTCTTGATGCCCTGAGCTCGAACCACTGTTCTTGGCTTTCAGACATTGTAGAGAGGTAAAAGATACAATTATACCAGATGACACAGATTTAAGATAATTGGCAAATATGCAGTGGGAAACTGAGAAGAAATTTGTTTATATATTGATTTATTCTGATCTGGGAAGACCTGGCTGAATGGACGGTGAAAGCACATTCAATAGCTTGTCGAAAGATTATGGAGTGGAAAGTTGAAGAGGAGTTTGCTGTGCTGTTGAAAAGAGCACTGATAGTTTCAGAGTCAGTACATACACAATGAGTCAAATTACCTCCTCCTGGACTGTATGATTGTCGTTCTACTTTAAGCACTGTTCGCCACACACAGGCTATCAGACAATCTTCATAATAGTTGTTTTAATGAGTATCTTTTACTTTGCCGACAGGTTGTATGCCGTAGGAGGGAGAGATGGAAGTGCTTGCCTCAAATCTATCGAGTGCTATGACCCACATACCAATAAATGGAGTATGTGCACTCCAATGTCCAAAAGGAGAGGAGGCGTGGGTGTGGCAACATGTGACGGCTTCCTTTATGCAGTTGGAGGCCACGATGCCCCAGCCTCGAACCACTGTTCTCGACTTTCAGACTGTGTAGAGAGGTGAACGATGCAATTCCTTCCTGTGGCAATGCATGTTTAATGTTTCACACAAAAACTGTGAAGGGTGAAAATCCAGGGAAATTCCAAATCTTGAAGGAATATGACTCCTAGGGCAGGATTTTCCAGCCCTTCCTGCTGGTGGGATTTTCCAACACTTTTATTTTATGTATTTATTAGTCACAAGTAGACTTACATTAACACTGCAATGAAGTTACTGTGAAAATCCCCCAGTCGCCACACTCCGGCACCTGTTCAGGTACACTGAGGGAGAATTTAGCATGGCCAATGCATCTAACCAGCACGTTTTTCGGACTGGAAGGAAACCAGGGCACCCGGAGGAATCCCCCTGACACTAAGGGGCAATTTAGCATGGCCAATCCACCTAACCTGCACATCTTTGGAGTGTGGGAGAAAACCAGAACACCCAGAGGAAACCCATGCAGACACAGGAGAAAGTGTAAACTCTGCAGTTACCCAAGCCGGGAATCGAACCCGGGTCCATGGCGCTGTGAAGCAGCAGTGCTAACCACCGTGCCACCCTGCCGCCCCAAGTGCATATCTGTCTCTTCCTGATGGTGGGATCTTATGGTCCCACCGATGTTGACCCACTTGCCCTACCTCCCAGCGGCAGGTTCCCTGGCAGCAGGATGGGTGAGTCATGTGAAATGCAAAACACCAATCACATCGGTGGGACCGGAAGATCTCGGTGGTGGCCAATGGTGAGCTGCCTCCACAGCGGGAAGACATGCCGCAGGGGTGGGGGGTGGTGGAGGGTGATGGGTGTGGGAGGGGTGGCAGAGAATCCCACCCCAATTTTCTGCTGCTATCTTAGTACTGAGCAATTTGACAACTTGTGTGTCTTTACACTGGATAACTTTTCAGGTTTTAACATAAATATTCCCTGTAATTCCATTCAATATCTGTCTCTGGCCCAATATAGATGAGTTTGGGGTAATATCAGTCGTCGGAATTTCATGCCTCACTCTAATACCGGGTCTGATGGCAGGGCCATTTAATCAGGCAGGACTGTGGCAGGAGGGAACCCAGCCACTCATCCATCTCCACTCTGATTAGGTCCATGGTGGGAAGGTTCGTGGGCAGTCTTCCCACCCCATTATTAATTGAGACCCTTCGGTCATCAATTAATTTAAGGACCTCATTCTTTCGCTGCTGGCATTTACCCAGTGGCGGGTGAGGGACTCACCATGTGGGAAGCCCGAAAAATAAACTGTGTTGTGGTTGCTTATGGGCATCCAGGGGAGGGTCTCTTGTTCAAAGCACTCAGTGCCCAATCAATAGATCCAAAATCAGCAACGGGCTGGGAGAAGGGGGACTGAGAACCAACCCCCACCCCTTGCTAAACTTTCCTCTGTTCCCCATACTGCAATTCCCCTCCTGCCGTCACTTACCTGGATCCATCAGCAATGCTGGGCCTCAGGTGAGTGCTATACTGGCAACAGCCACTGCTTCACTGGTGGCACTATTGAGCAATGAAGAGCTGCTGGTCTCCAATTGGCACAGAGCTCTTGGCAGGTGGGACTGCCATCCCCGGGGTCCTTGATTTTGGGGAAGGCCCACTGCTACCCAGTTAAGTGCCTGAATGGCACTTAACGTGATGGGCCCTCCCAAAAGGAGGCACAGGGGCTTTCGCTGGCACATGTGGACAACCCCCTGTTGCCTACATTAAATCCTGTCAAATCTATATCACCATGTGAACTTTCTTCTCTTTACAAAAAAAACCAATCTGATTAAGCGCTGCACTGAGAACAGTTTATGCACAATCTCCATCTTTGTATATTTGACAGTACATATTTTGCCACAATCAGTGTACATATGGTCCCTTACAATCCAAGTTATTAGGATCTATAATTAAGGATGGGGTGACTGAGCACTTAAGAAAAAATTTAACTAATTAGAGCAAGCCAACATGGATTTGTAAAGAGTAGGTCATGCTTAACAATCCTAATTACATATTTTGAGAAAGTAACTGGGGTCCCAATGAACAATTAATTAAAGTAATAGGCAGGGGAATATCTATGGATGTACTTTATATGGACTTCCAGGAAACATTTAATAATGTGCCACTTAAAATGCTGTTAGCTAAAATTAAAACCCCTGGAGTCCAAAGAGATTTACTGATCCCTGTACACAGATTCTTAAAATAATCAAATAGGTTAAAGATGAACTTGTATTGTTTACTCGCTCAATGATACAGTACAGTAACAACTTTTCTGATCACGTGTTACCCCATTTTCACACATTAGATATGACCCAAAGACGGACACCTGGACAACAATAGCGTCGGTGAGTGTCCCCCGAGATGCTGTTGGAGTCTGTCTCCTGGGAGACAAACTCTATGCAGTTGGTGGATATGATGGACAAACCTATCTAAACACGATGGAATCATATGATCCACAAACTAATGAATGGACACAGGTAATAAACCTTGCCGTTTTTAATACTGTTAATCTTTAATAGTCCTTTTGCTTCTCAAAGTGTTGTTTTTTTGTTACGCACAAATTCATCGATCATTATTTGAAGAGTATTTTCATGGAACAGTTAATTATTTTGTGAAATGTAATGATGCACAAGCACTCAGTGTCACTAGTTAGTGCGAAGTTACCTTTACAATTTTGTTGTGCGGGGAAGTACTGAATAATCTCGCTAAATCTGAGTTTGATTCAACGCAATTTAATTGGAGGTCATTAACCTCACTTAGTATTTAAAGACTGGGGATGGGCTTTTCCGGCCGTGCTCGCCCCAAGCCCGGAAATTCCCGTCCGAGGTCAATGGACCTTTGCATGGACTGACTCCGCTCACTACGATTCCCGCGGTGAGCGGGACAGGAAAATTCCACCCTGGAAATGTGTCTGGTACAAATAGGTTGACATGCATTTTATTTTATGCCGCACAATTCTTTTGTTAAGTAATTCCAAAATTACATTGAATATCACAGTGGTTAGCACTGCTGCCTCACAACACCAGGGACCTGGGTTTGATTCCTGGCTCGGGTCACTGTCTCTGTGGAGTTTGCACATTCTCCCTGCGTCTGCGTGGGTTTCCTCCGGGTACTCCGGTTTCCTCCCACAATTCAAAAGATGTGCGGGTTAGGTGGATTGGCTATGCTAAATTGCCCCTTAGTGTTAGGGGGACTAGCTAGGGTAAATGCATGGGCTTGTGGGGATAGTGCCTGGGTGGCATTGCAGACTCAATGGGCCAAATGGCCTCCTTCTGCACTGTAGGGATTCAATGATTCTATGATTCACATATATGCTTTGTCTTAAAGGAAACTAGTATCCAATCACACAATTGTTACAGTGCAGTTGGAGGCCATTCGGCCCTTCGTGTTTGTCCCGGCACCCTGAATGAACAATTCACTTTGTCCCATTCTCTTGCCTTCTCCCTGTAACTGCCTGTTCTTCCTTTTCAGATAACTGCCTAATTCCTTTTCGAATGCCTCAATTAAACTTGCCTCCACCACACTCTCAGGCAGTGCGTTCCAGATTGCAACCACTCGCTGCGTGAAAAAGTTTTCTCACCTATTGCTTTAGCTTCTTTTTCTAATTACTTTAAATCTGTTCCTTCTCATGCTCAATCCTTTCACTGGAGTAGGAACAGTTTCTTCATATCTACTCTTTCCAGACTCCTCAAGATTCTGAATACCTTTATCAAATCCCCTCTCATCCTTCTTTTTTCCAGGAAAAACTTTTCCAATCAATCTGCATGACTAAAACTCCTCATCCCAGGAACCATTCTCGAGAATCTTTTCTGCTCTCTCTCAAATGCCTTCACAAATGTCAGGAACAATAGATTAAGAAGACAAATGATATTGTACAAGGACTTGAGTACAGGAACAAGGATAACTTACTGTAGCTGTACAGGGCCTCAGTGAAACCACACCTGAGTTGCGTCTGCAGTTTTGGTCTCCATATCTAATAAATGATTTACTTGCCATGGAGGGAGTGCAGCAGAGGTTCACCAAACTGATTATTGTCCTGATTGGACAATAATAAGGTCCTGAAAATCAATAGATGACAAATATTTGTACAAACAGGATTAAGTTAAAATTAAATGCAGGAAACATTATTTATATCAATGATTTTAATATTTCTGAAATATGATTATTAGTTGTTGATCTGTACTATGCATAATTTGGTAAATGAGGAAGAAGGTTTGGAGAGACGGGGATGACAGGGTCTGTCAAGTCATGGAACAACAGGTCACTGATAGATTCAATGTTGAACAAAATGGTACAGTATTTTTAATATGGTTAATTAGACTGGGAGAGAGTAAAATTGTTGACCTAGATAATCATATAAATGGAATTTGCAGATTGTAAATACTCATGAATGAGAAACCATAGTGTGGTGAACCACTATTACTACAAGTATGTACCTGGACACACCCATGCTGCACCTGGCCCGAGACTCCTCCCTTTCCACCTGGGACTCCTCCCTTTCCACCCAGAGTGGGGTATAAAGGTGATGGTCCCTCCTCCTTGCCTCAGTTCAGACCAGGTCAGCTACAAGGGTGTGCTCCTGTTCTCAGTGAATAAAAGCCTACTAGTTTTCCCTCACTCTCAGAAGTCTCCGCGTTGTAATTGATAGTGCATCACATAGGAATCAGAGAAACCCGACAGTGCAGAAGGAGGCCATTCGGTCCATCGAGTCTGCACCGACTCTCCGAAAGAGCATCCCCCACAGTCTCACCCCCTGCCCTTTCCTGCAATCCTGCACATTTATCATGGCTATTTCACCTAACCTAAACATCTTGGGAGACTCACGGGCAATATAGCGTAGCCAATCCACCTAACCTACACATCTTTGGACTGAGAGAGGAAACCGGAGCACCCAGAGGGATCCCACGTAGACACGGAGAGGATGTGCAAACTCCACACAGTCACCCAAGGCCCTAATCCAACCTGGGTCCCTGACACTTTGAGGCAGCAGTGCTAACCACTGTGCCTCCGTGCCACCCATGCCACCATGCTGCCCATAACAGAAAATTTCTGTGAAGCAGAATGGCAGAAGTTTGGAAAATGTTGCCACTCATAGAGTCATAGAGTCACCGCGGTTTACAACATGGAAACAGGCCCTTTGACCCAACTTGTCCATGTCACCCAGTTTTTACCATTAGGCGAGTCCCAATTGCCCGTGTTTGGCCCATATTCCTCTATACCAAAGATTGTACCCGCCTCTGCTACTACCTCGGGTGGCTTGTTGCAGACACTCACCACCCTCTGTGTGAAAAAATTGCCCCTCTGGACCCTTTTGTATCTCTCCCCTCTCACCTTAAACCCTCTTGTTTTAGACTCCCCTACCTTTGGGAAAAGATGTTGACTTCCTATGTACCTTAACTATGCCCCTGCATAACTCGGTGACTCGATAAAATTAAATAATGAATATTCCCGCCAGTTGATTTAAAAAACGAAATACTTCAGTTTTGTCAATATTTTGGAGAAAATTCAGTGATTTGTATTGTGAATAGTGATGCTTCAAATTAAACAGCTGCTTTTATTATTGTTTTAGAGTTGAAAAAAAAGCCTAACAACAAAAGTGAGGAAAAGTTGGCTATATCCACAGAGACCGCTACCCATTAACAGTATTTACATGCTTACATTTACATGATATTGGAAGAAAATCACAATTAGAAATTAATGAGACTATGGCAAGTTTTAGTGCGGTTAGGAGTTTGAGAACGAGACGTCTTATTTTTCAAAGATAATTCTTGTGGTGTGGACATTGTTAATGAGGCTGTTATCCATTGCTCCTCCTATTTTGAGGTGGTGAGGGTGGGCCCTCTTCTTGAATCACTGCAGTTGGTGTTATGAAGCCACTCACACAGTGTTGTCTTGTATGGTTTCCTTGGACTTTGACCCAGTGACAATGAAGGCACAGTGATGTATGCCAAAAGTATAGATCCCTTCACACTAGTCAAATTGTGCAGCATGGTGGCACAGTGGTTAGCACTGCTGCCTCACAGCACTGGGTTCAATTCCGGCCTTGGGCGACTAAGTGGAGTTTGCACATTCTCCGCATGTCTGCATGGATTTCCTCCGGGTGATCCAATTTCCTCCCACAGTCCAAAGGTATGCGGGTTAGATGGATTGGCCATGTTAAATTGCCCCTTCGTGTCAGGGAGATCAGCAGGGTAAATCCGTGTGGTTACATGTTAGGAATGGGTTAACAGACCTTCCGATTAAGACCTAATTTGATGTCAATTATTCAATAGAAGTCACTGATATATAAAGGGGCTACAGGTGGCACTGGGTGGTGAATTGTAGGTCAACAGGTTTATTTGGTAGCAAATACCATAAGCTTTCGGAGCACTGCTCCTTCGTCAGATGGAGTATGGTATTTGCTACCAAATAAACCTGTTGGACTTTAACCTGGTGTTGTGAGACTTCTTACTGTGTTCACCCCAGTCCAACGCCGGCATCTCCACATGGTGAATTGTATGCAGAGTTGGATCAAAGAAAGAAAGGTGGTTTATGAAGAAGCAAAACTCGTGTCTCCTTTGCTGAACAGAACCTGGAGGCTCAAACAGCAGGGATAAGGCCTGAGTGGGATTGTGATCAGTGCAGGGTCGATGGTCCAAATGGCCTCCTTCTGCACTGTAGGCATTCTACGATCTCTATTCTCAAAGTTTTGCTTCCGACTGAAACTTAAGATCAAAATGTGTATCCCAACAACAAGATAGCAGAGTATATTGCTGTGACTCCCTGCAATCATTTTTAATGTTGATGTGGCTTGCCCCAGATATTTTTATTTCCAGAAAGTAGGTGACAATGTTTGCTTATTTATTTAAAGCCATCGCTCTCAATTAGTCCTTAATCAAAAGCAGCCATTTGTTCCACTTTAGTTGAAGTCAAGGATATTCAAGATTATTCAGTCAAGGATAATGAGGTCATTATTTTATGGACACATCTTCACAGGTGCTGACTTTTTTTAACCCTAATGTATTTAAACTAGCGTTGATCAGCTTCTGAAAGGAGATAATCTGATATGTTACCTTGTTCTGGATAGAGTATCTAACTATCTATTGCTACTATTTATTTGCACGCTGCCACTTTTAATTATTAAATGCCTCAGTTCAAACCCTCAAACCTTTGCCCAGCAGAACCAGAATATTGCCCTTAATTCAGCAGTAATTGGAAATGTCATTCCGCAATCGATAGAACGGTTGGAGTCAGGAAAGGGAAATGTCACCTTGGTGCGCAAGGGTTACTGTTCTTAATTAGCATCTGGGCAAACATGACTCTGCTTCTAATTGTTCTACATCTGACCTCGGAGTGCTTGGTATCTCAGTGTCAATTCCCTCAGCCTCATCAGCAAATTTCCATGCAAAAATGACAGTATAGAATAGAATCCCTACATTGCAGAAGGAGACCATTCAACCCATCCAGCCTGCACCAACATCAATCCCACACAGGCTCTATCCCCGTAACCCTACGTATTTAAATTGTGAGTCCCCCTGACACTAAGAGGCAATTTTAACATGGCCAATCAACCTAATTTGCACATCTTGATAGGGTAACATGGTGGCACAGTGGTTAGCACTGTTGCCTCATGGCACCAGAGACTGAGTTCGATTCCCGGCTTGGGTCACTGTGTGGAGTTTGCAAGCCCCCCTCCCCCATGTCTGAGTGGGTTTCCTCCAGGTACTCTGGTTTCCTCTCACAGTCCGAAAGACGTGCTGGTTAGGGTGCATTGGCCATGCTAAATTCTCCCTCAGTGTACCCAAACAGGCGCCGGAGTGTGGCGACTAGGGGATTTTCACAGTAACTTCATTGCAGTGTTAATGTGAGCCTACTTGTGACACTAAGAAATAAATTTTATCTTTGGACTGTGGGAGAAAACCAGAGCACCCAAAGGGAACCCACACAGACACGAGAAGAATGTACAAACTCCACACAGACAGTGATCCGAGGTCAGGATTGAACCTGGATCCCTGGCGTTGCAAGGCAGCAGTGCTAACCACTGTGCACTGTGCCGCCCAGTGCACCAGGAGAAGGATGAAACGTTTTTGACATTTATGCTGTAACGTTCTAATTTCAAAACAATTGCACTTTTAGACCAATGCCAACTTTGGAAAGTCATGATGTGGAGATGCTGGCGTTGGACTGGAGTGAACACAGTAAGAGTTTTAACAACACCAGGTTAAAGTCCAACAGGTTTATTTGGTAGCAAATACCATAAGCTTTTGGAGTGCTGCTCCTTCGTCAGATCTCTGACGAAGGAGCAGAGCTCCGAAAGCTTATGGTATTTGCTACCAAATAAACCTGTTGGACTTTAACCTGGTGTTGTTAAAACTCTAACTTTGGAAAATGCCATATAAATGAGAATAGTCTCCTTCTGCACTGTCGGGATTCTATTCTATTCTATTCTTCTGAACTCTAGTAGATACAACCTAACCTCTCCAACCTTTCCTGATAAGACAATCTGCCCATTCCTGGTGTTGGTCTTGTAAACATTCTCTGAACTGCTCCGAATGCATTTACATCTTTGCTTAAATAAGGAGACCAATACTATACTTGCATTCTTTAATTCTTTCAACCCATTGACACTGAGAATTTGAGTGGAGCTAAATGGAAGATTGAACATATTTTATCTTTTCTATTTTACATTTTATCTGCAGTTTAATGTCACTGGCTAGTAATCCAGAGGCCCAGGATCTCTGAGCACAGGAATTCAATTCCCACCAGAAAGGAAGCTGGAATTGAAAGGGAGTCTCCATAATGGTGACTTTGACAACTATCATAATTTTTTTGAAGAAACCTGTCTGGTTGCACTAATGTCCCTCAGGGAAGGAAATCTGCCATTCTTATCTGGTCTGGCCTATATGTGATCCCAGATCCACAGTGATATGGTTAACTCTTAACCACCCTCTGAAATAGAACATAGAACATAGAACATTACAGCGCAGTACAGGCCCTTCGGCCCTCGATGTTGCGCCGACCAGTGGAACCAATCTAAAGCCCCTCTAATCTACACTATTCCAATATCATCCATATGTTTATCCAATAACCATTTGAATGCTCTTAATGTTGACGAGTCCACTACTGCTGCAGGCAGGGCATTCTACTTACTACTTACTACTCTCTGAGTAAAGAACCTACCTCTAACATCTGTCCTATATCTCTCACCCCTCAATTTAAAGCTATGTCCCCTCGTGCTAGCCATCACCATCTGAGGAAAAAGGCTCTCACTACCCACCCTATCTAATCATCTTGTATGCCTTTATTAAGTCACCTCTTAACCTTCTTCTCTCTAACGAAAACAACCTCAAGCCCCTCAACTTTTCCTCATATGATTTTCCCACCATACCAGGCAACATCCTGGTAAATCTCCTCTGCACCCTTTCCAACGCTTCCACATCTTTCCTATAATGCGACGACCAGAACAGTACGCAATACTCCAAATGCGGCCGCACCAGAGTTTTGTACAGTTGCAGCATGACCTCCTGGCTCCGAAACTCAATCCCTCTGCCAATAAAAGCTAGCACACCGTACGCCTTCTTAACAACTCTATCAACCTGGGTGCCAACTTTCAGGGATCTATGCACACGGACACCCAGATCCCTCTGTTCATCCACACTACCAAATGGCCTAGAAAGCCATTCAGTTCAAAGGTAAAGAGGGATGGGTAATAACTGCTGGCCTTGCCAGCAACATACACATGCCATGAAATAGAAAAAAACACCTTCTGCACATCCCAGCCAGTTGCCTGCCCTGAACAATGGGAGGAAAATGAAGTCGAAGGCATTATTCCTATTTCATTTTGAATACAATTATGTTGCTTGTGACTGCCCTAGACAGAAGCACTTCATTTCCACCCGCCTCTCCCTAATCCCACCACCTCACCCCAAGGAAAATGCATGAGATTCCTAAGGGAGGCCTACTGTTGAAGGCCTCTTCCTATTGGCACGGTGGCACAGTGGTTAGCGCTGTTGCCTCACAGTGCCAGGGACCCGGGTTCGATTGCAGCCTTGGGTGATTCTCTGTGTGGAGTTTGCAAGTTTTCCCCATGTCAATGTGGGTTTCCTCCAGGTGCTCCGGTTTCCTCCCACAGTCCAAAGATGTGCGGGTCAGGTGGATTGGCCATGATAAATTGTCCCTTAGTGCCCCAGGATGTGTAGGAATAAGTGGGTGGGATGCTCTGTTGGAGAGTCGGTGCAGACTCAATGGGCTGAATGGCTGTCTTCTGCACTGCAGGGGTTCTATGGTTCTATGATTAGCTGGCATCCATTCCCTGAGTAGTGCAAAAGTGGGTGAGACTAACGAACGACAAATGAGAGGAATGCTGAGAAGGAAATTGTATTTTTTAATCTATCATCCTAGTGCTGATAACTATATTTTAAATGCGATTTGGTGACATGACTAAATCGAGCATAGAGTGTATACCAAACTTGGAGAGGTGTATGCAACCGGACCGAATGCACCTTCTTTGATTGCGGTCTATAGAACATTAGTGCTTCAGGCAGAGAGAAACCAACCTTCACTGGTTTCAGTTGTACTCAACGCCAGTCAGTAATGTCTTGATATGTGCTTTCAAAATATTGGCACTTAAATGTTAAACTTGCACTTTTCAATGAGAACCTCTTCATATATTTTGAAGTTAATTTTCCCATCACTTTAACACATGTAGAATAAACAGCTAAATACTGCTGTTAAAATAGCAGACACAAAAAATTATAGAATCCCTACAGTAGAGAAAGAGGCCATTCAGCCCATTGAGTCTGTACCAACCACAATCCCACCCAGGCCCCATTCCCGCAATCCCACACAATTACCCTGTTAATCCCGCTGACACTACAGTCAATTCAGCATGGCCAATCAACCTTACCCGCACATCTTTGGACTGTAGGAGGAAACTGGAGCACCGGAGGAAACCCACGCAGACAGGGGGAGAACGTGCAAACTCCAGACAGTGACCTAAGCTGGGAGTCGAACCCAGGTCCCTGTGAGGCAGCAGTGCTAACCACTGTGCTATCGTGCCACCCTGCAGGTTTCCTGCCGATATTTGAATATCTGAAGAGTCGAATAAGTCTTTGTTTCCATAAAATGTGTTATTCTCAAAATCAATGTTCATCATAATGGAGGATGTATTCTTAACATCGTTCCAAGGTATCTCTGTATGTGTCGTTTTAATGCAGATTTTGCATTTTAAATTTTTAAGAGTTAAAGCCATGGGTAAAGCCGTAATCATCTGCTTTTTTGTGCCAACAGTAACTTCCGGACATTAAGTCTTTGTTTTGCTTTGAACCAGCAGTGTCTAATTACTATGAATGACCTGGGGCGAGATTCTCTGCCTTCCCAGCTGTGTGTTTCCCTGGCAAGGGGAGGTGGCACGTTGTTTGCTAACAGTGGGATTCTCTGGTCATAGAATCATAGAATCTACAGTGCAGAAGGAGGCCACTCGGCCCATCAAGTCTGCACCGACAACAATCTCACCCAGGCCCTGTTCCCGTAACCCCACACATCCACCCTCCCAATCCCCTTGACACTAGGTGGCAAATTAGCATGGCCAATCCACTTAACCTGCACATCTTTGGACTTTGGGAGGAAACTGGAGCATCTGGAAGAAACTCAGCCAGATTTGGGGAGAACGTGCAAACTCCACGCAGACAGTCACCTGAGGCCGGAATTGAATCCGGGTCCCTGGCGCTGTGAGGCAACAGTGCTAACCACTGTCTCACCGCGCCGCCCCTGTCAATGGGAATTCCCATTGGCGTCACCCCATGCGCGGGTTGGGGTGCGCAGCTGGCGGGTCTGGAGAATCCCGCCGGTGTGAACGGCCTGAGAATTCTAGCCCAACTGTTTACTTCAATTTGGACAAGGTACACTTAATTGGACGCATATCAAGCCACTATATACAAACAGTTTGCAGTCACGCAGCAATCTTAAAGAGAAGGAACAGTGCACAACAAAGAAATTTTAGAGAGAATATTAGGTATGAACTATATTTCCAGTTTCCTCAAAGTGAATGTACTGACTTTGGTTTCTCCGCCAACAGGCAGCCTCCCTGAACATCGGAAGAGCCGGGGCCTGTGTTGTCGTTGTCAAAATGTGAAGCCTGCAGTCATTGCGTGAAGCTCTCCCTTCTATTGCTTTGGACTGATAACCTTACATACTTTTTCCTCACTGATTCTAGTTAGCAATCATTGGAGACTATACGCAGGCATCAACCGCACACCTGTTTCCTACGAAGAAATGTCCGTGATTGATCAACATGGCAACTGAAACAAGCCAGGCGAACTTAAAAAGAATCCAAAACATTCAATGGTCGACCTCAATCCTCCTCGACAACTTAGCAATCAGCACAAAACCAAACCAAGAAGAAATTCAAGACAAGTCCTTTTTTTAAGGGGAAAAAATATCCTGACCCCATTGACATATTGAAATTGAGACTTTAGGATTGCTACGCTGCCCAATGCATCCAAGCACTTAACGAGTAAACTGCCAAGTCAGTATTTGAATTTAATGGATTTGTTCACCGCAGTGAAGATAAAATGTTTGGAATTTGGACACGGAATGGCCTCCACCACTAAGGAAAAATGTTATTTGTATGAAGAATTGTCCAGTATACATTCCAAATGAGGCTTCTGTAACCAAACATCGAAAGCACACATGTCATTTTCCACTGCGTCTCTCTGTGATAACTGTGTATAGATATGTTGAATCAGCAACTTTAGACAAGAAAGACTGAGTTTGAATTTTTGGTACTAATATGCCATGTCATATTCCCTCGAGAGTTGCCATTACGCCCACACTTAAAGTATAAGCAAGGTGTATAATATTAAACAATCAACTTATTGGAACCTCATGATGGTGGGATATTTCTTCTTATTTCACTCTTCCTTCATCTTCTTTACAGAACCTTTAGAAAAGCCCTCTTGAAGTGGTCATTATGTTTAATTTCCTACGCCTGACCTCTTTGGTAAAATTGAGATAACTTTGGAAATCTTCTTATTCATTGTTATTCTTAAATCACTCACATTGATGAAGGCACCTAGGCGAGTTAATTGCTTTGCACAGTGAATTAATTTTGAGGCCCTGTGAGTATGATATGGTCAAAAGCAGTATTACCAGTATTGGATACCACTACTCACCCTATAAGTCAGAGGTCATGGGTTCAAGTCCCACTCCGAAGACTTGAGCACAAAATCGAGATGAGTAAAGTACTGAGGGATTGATACACTGCTGGAGGTGTTGTCCTTCAGATGTTGTATTGACACCCCAAGGATAAAGTAAAGTAAAGAATAAAGTTTATTTATAAGTCACAAGTAGGCTTACATTAACATTGCAGTGAACTTACTGTGAAAATCCCTGAGTCGCTACTCTCCAGTGCCTGGTCGGGTACACTGAGGAAGAATTTATCATGGCCGATGCACCTAACCAACGCATCTTTTGGATGGTGGGAGGAAACCGGAGCACTCAGAGGAAACCCACGCAGACACGGGGAGAACGTACAGACTCCGCACAGATAGTGACCCAAGCTGGGAATTTGAAACCTGGGTACCTGGCATTGTGAGGCAGCAGTGCTAACCACTGTGACACCATGCTGCCCACCCATTCATAAGTTCATAAGGTATAGAAGCAGAGTTAGGCCATTCAGCTCATCGAGTCCGCTCCGCTATTCGATCATGACTGATACGCTCCTCATCCCCATTTTCCTGCCTTCTCCCCATAACCCTTCAACCCATTACCAATTAAAAATCTGTCTAACTCCTCCTTAAATTTACTCACTGTCTCAGCATCTTTGGGGTAGCAAATTCTACAGGTTCACAACCCTTTGGGAGAAGTGGTTTCTCCTCAACTCTATTTTAAATTTGCTACCCCTTATCCTAAGACTATGACCTCTTGTCCTAGAATGCCCCACCAGAGAAAGCATCTGCTCCATGTTCACCACCCAGTTGGTGAAAAATAACTAAATTATCATTCATGGACCGGGCAGATCATATGCATTCAGCCTTATCATTCAGGTAATACACTCCACTACACATGTGACTCATCATCGTGAAATTTCCCACTGCGATTTCTATGATAATGATTTTGGACTGTTGGCTGAATCTTCAGGACTACAGCTCCGCACCTCTCAGATATTGTTCCTGGGGTTCCTCTGGCCAGATTAGTCATTTTTGCATGCCTTGGAATTGTTTAAGTTCCAAATGGATCATAAGAGATCATAGAACTGTGCCCTGGCGTTATCATTTCACCCAATATAAATAGTTAACTTTTGCTATTTTTTTCTCATTTGTTTTGTCTGAGCTGTAGATATTTACTTAAACATATTTATTTAAATTAATTTGTGAAATTTCTGTCCAGTGACAGACAAAATTAATAAGCAGAGAGTTAGTCATTTAGTGATTTCTAGATAATTTCAAAATCCTGATTCCAATGTTATTTCCCTTCCTTCTACCCTGAAGGCGTTGATTCCCTTGCTAGATTACAATCCTGGATGAGCCAACAACTCCCCAATACACCTCTCAAGTAGTTCCTCTTGATGTGTGAGCCTAAATTAAGTAGGGAATGCCGTCAGGCTATTTAGCAACGGAAGGCATCACACACAGCCTGATTCTGTTCCTTACGGACATCCATAAATGCCCAGTTTCTGGCAGGATTCCCTGGCTAGTGATCAGTGCTGGAAATTCTTTTCCATCTCTTAACTTGTTGCTCTTCAGGGAACCTCAAAATCATTGAACAAGATACCATGCAGCCCATCCTGCCCTGTGCTGTTTCTTTGAAGGAGCTATCCATTTAGCTCAGTGTTATCCACTGTTCTTTAATTACACTGCTATTTAGTATTTATCAAATTCCTTTTTGAAAGTTACGATTAAATTTTCTTCCAGGACCTTTTTTGGTCAATAAATCATAACTTGCTGCTTTAAAAAAATGTGGAGATGCCGGCGTTGGACTGGGTAAACAAGTAAGAAGTCTCACAACACCAGGTTAAAGTCCAACTGGTTTATTTGGTAGTGGCTTTTGCGACCAAATAAACCTGTTGGACTTGAACCTGGTGTTGTGAGACTTCTTACTTAAAAAAATGACCCTTTTATCAATCATCTTAAATCTTCATCCTGTTTACTGACCCTCCAGCCACTGGCAAACAATCTTTCCTTCGTTACTCTTTGAAATTTTTTGTATGTGTTTGCTGCAAGCAGGCACCGTTTCCAAGAAAACTTAAATTTCTATTTTCTGTCATGGGGTGTTGGCATCCCTGGACAGGCCAGTGTGTATTGTCCATCTTTAATTGTCCCTGAACTGCACAGCTTGCCAGACCATTTCAGAGGGCTGTTCAGAGTGAACTGCATTGCTGTGAATTTGGAGTCACCTGTAGGCCAGACCGAGTCAGGACTTCCTCCCAGATGGGTTTGCCCAACAATTGATGAGAGTTATCATGCTCACCATTACTGAGACTATGGCCGGAATTCTCTGGCCGTTCACGTCGGCGGGATTCTCCGGTCTTGCTAGCGGCACACCCCCACCCATGGGTTTCCCACCATCATGGGGTGATGTCAATGGGAATTCCAATTGACAGCAGCGGGACCAGATAATCCCGTCACGAGCAAACAATGCGCCACCTCCCGCCGGCGGGAAACACCCGGCTGGGAGGCCAGAGAATCTTGCCCTATCATTCCAGAATTGTTAACAGCAATAGATGGGATTTGAATCCTTGTCCCCAGAACATTAGCCTGGGCCTCTGGATCACAAGTCCGGTGACATTACCATCACACCACCATCTCCCCTGAGTCTATCAGGAAGGGCCATCCTGGCTGTTTTATTTGGTCTCATCTCCAGTGAGTGGTTTCTGTTATTGATTTTAAACCCATCCACTCAAACTGAGAGTAGCTAATCCACCATGGGTAAGGAGTGAACCTAGCATGTGTTTATGACTGTATGGATTGCCCTATGCACTTGCCTTCTGGAACATCAATGAGGCTTATAATTACTATTCCTACACTTCAGATTTACTTCACTTCTGTGCCTGTTTGCCTGTTTTATGCTTTGATAAACACAACAAGTGGGCCTTTGGCAGCATCATATATTAAACTTTGTACTTACAGTTTGACTCCCTTATTGTCCATGTTTTTTGTTTAAGCCAATAATGTGAAGCTGTGATTATTATATAAAATCACCCGTGCACTGCCACTGCATGAGCTCACTCCTACACTGTTTCTGCTGCATTGAGTTCTGATATGTGTGTATATATAAATTTCAAGAAAAAAATATAATTGTACAGATACGTTGCAAAGAAAAAGGGTCAACGTTACTGTGTTGGAAGACCAAAAAAAAATGCACATTAAGCCGTTAAGTGTCAAGCTTGACTAATGGAATGACATGTACAGATGTTGTAAAATGTTGCACTAAATCAAGATAAGAAACATGCAAGCGCGTCGCTGCACAAGTTTTATACAATGCTCTGTACCAGCCTTTCTGTGTGCCTGGCAAAAGCTTGGAAATGTTTCAGCGTTGTCGTATATGAGAATTAGTATGAGCAATCTGTGAAATATGGCATGAACTATACAAGTAAACTGGCTTGTTTCACTCCTTTCACCACCCGACTGTTGTCACTTTATGCTTGTTTTCAAGTTTCACCATATTTTGTGTTTGTTTTGACCGGTAAAATCCATGCATTAAATAAATAAAATGCATAAACGGCATGGGCGGCATGGTGGCACAGTGGTTAGCACTGCTGCCTCACAGCTCCAGGAATCCAAGTTCAATTCCAGCCTCGGGTCACTGTCTGTGAGGAGTTTTCCCTGTGTCTACATGGGTTTCCTCCGGGTGCTCCGGTTTCCTCCCGTAGTCCAAAGATGTGTAGGTTCGGTGCATTGGCCATGCTAAATTGACCCTAGTGTCAGGGGTATTAGCAGGGTAAAATGAGGTTTACGGGAATAGGGCCTGGGTGGGAATGTGGTCAGTACAGACTCGATGGGCCGAATGGTCTCCTTCTGTACTGTAGGGATTCTATGATTCCAGGAGTTTCTGCATGAGGTCTGGCTGAATATCAGCTAAATCTGTGGGGGAATTGAACAAATGTTGAAGATGGAAGGGATTATGGCACTGTGGCACGGTGGGCAGCACTGCTGCCTCACAGCGCCAGAGACCCGCATTCGAATCCAGCCTTGGATGACTGTCTGTGTGGAGTTTGGGGCTGGGATTTTATAGCTTCGCTCGTCCTGAAACTGTAAAATCCCGCCCGAGGTCAACGGACCTTTCCAGTCTGCCCCTCGCCTGCTCCAATTCCTGTGGCAAGGAGGGAGGTGAAATTCTGGCCTACATGTTCTCCTCGACTCTACGTGGGTTTCCTTCAGGTTCTCCGGTTTCCTCCCACAGTCCAAAGAAGTGCGGGTTAGGTTGATTGGCAGTGCTAAATTGCCCTTGGGTGTCCATAGATGTGTATGGTAAGTGGATTGGCCAAAGTAAATGTACGGGTTTATGGCGATAGGGCAGAGGGAAGGGCCTGGGTGGGATGCTCTTTCAGGGAGTGGGTGCAGACTCGATGGGCCAGATGGTCTCTTCCTACACTGTAGGGATTGTATGATTCTATTTAACTGCAAGTGAGCTGCTCCCGTATCTATGTTATACTGGAGAATCCGCGGTATTTTACACTGGTTCCAAAGTCCATTCACTGAAGCAGTCCCGGCCAAGCAAACCCTCATTCCTGGGGGAGGGAGGGGGGGGGGGCGGTTCACCACATTATGTTCAGATTCACAGGTGTCTGTGGTCACATGATTGCAATCTTAATCACCTGGCCAAAAGCAAAATGCTGCAGGTGCTGGAAATCTGAAATTAAAAACAGAAAATGGTGGAGATACTCAGCGGGGCAAATTTTCCCGTTCCACTTGCCATGGGAATCGGAGCGAGCGAGGGGGCAGAGCACGGAAAGGTCCGTTGACCTCAGGCAGGATTTTCCAGTTTTGGGGCAAACAAGGCTGGAAAATCCCGCCCAACAGCTCTGGGAAAATTGGTGGAGAGAGAAACAAGGGGCGGAATTCTCCAGTCGTTCATGTCAGTGGTATTCTCTGGTCCTACCGGCGGCACACCTCCTGTCGTGGGTTTCCCCGTGGTGTGGAGTGGCTTCAATGGGAATTCCCATTGTCAGTAGCAGGACCAGAGGATCCTACTACTAGCAAAAGGCACGTCGCGTCCCATTTCTGAGAAAACCGCTGAGGGGAGGCTAGCGAATTTGGCCCAGAGTTAATTGCCGGAATTCTACCAGTACATTCGCCCCGGGGTGGGTGAGGCTCGCAGAATGGCATTCTCCGTTGGCCTCGGGCGGGATCTTACGAGCCTTGGGCATGCAAGGCGGTAGAATTCTGGCAAACGTTTCAAGATGTCATCTTTCATCAGAAGTGGATAAAGTTAGAAAAACAATCAGGTTTAAAGTGGGTCACATGGTAGAAGATATTAAAAGACTAATGGGGAAAGTCTGTGATATAATGGAAGGCATGGCACATAAGATAATGAAAACAGTTGGTGGGACAGAGCCTATTCTAATGAAAGGTCTTTACCCTGAAATGTTAACTCACTTTCTCTCTTCACCTGCTGAGTATTTCCAACATTTTCAGTTTTGATTTCAGATTTCTAGCATCTATATTATTTTTCCATTAGGCCACATAGGTGTTTAGTTTTGTTCTTTTAATGATCCAGGAGAATGTTAAATAAGAGACAGACTGGAATTCTAATCTCTACACTATTATAATTGTTTATTGAAAAATGAGTAAATAATACCCAAGAAATACAAGCAACGAGTCTCACGGCCTTTTGCCCATTGGGGATCCCAGTAACGATGGGATAAATCACATGGGATCAGGGATGAACTAGCCAGATGGATTCAGAACTGGCTTGGCCATAGAAGACAGAGGGTGGCGTTGGAAGAGTGTTTTTCTGAATAGGGGTCTATAATTAGTGGTGTTCCGCAGGGATCAATGCCGGGACCTCTGTTGTTTGTAATATATATAAATGACTTGGAAGAAAACGTAGGTGGTCTGATTAGCAAGTTTGCGGATGATACTAAGATTGCTGGAATTGCAGATAATGATGAAGATTGCCAGAGAATACAGCAGGATATGGATAGGCTGGAAAATTGGTTGGAGAAATGGCAGATGGAATTTAATCTGGACAAATCCGAGGTGATGCATTTTGGTAGATCCAATTCAAGTGGGAGCTTTAAAACAAAAGGCAGAACCACTAGCAGCATAGACACACAGAGAGATCTGGGAGTACAGGTCCACAGATCCTTAAAAGTGGCAGCACAGGTGGGAAAAGTGGCGAAGAAAGCATATGACATGCTTGCCTTCATCGGATGGGGCATCGAGTATAAAAGTTGGCAAATTATGTTACAGTTATATAAAACGTTGGTTAGGCCACATTTGGAATACTGTGTCCAATTCTGGTCATCACACTACCAGGAGGATGCAGAGGCTTTGGCGGGAGTACAGAAAATTTTTTATCTGGATGTTGCCTGGTATGGAGGGTATTCGCTATGAGGGGAGATTGAATAAACTGGGATTGTTCTCCCTGGAAAGAGAGAGGCTGAGGGTAGATGTTTATAAAATTATAAGGTGAACAGTTGGAAGTTTTTTTTTCCCAGAGCAGAAATGACAATTACAAGGGGGCACAAGTTGAGGGTAAGGGGGGAAAGGCTCAGAAAAGATGCGCGGAGGAAATTTTCTACATAGGGGTTGGTGGAGGCCTGGAATGCACTGCCAAGTGAGGTGGTTGAGGCAGACACGTTGGCAACACTTAAAACTTATCTGGGTTGACACATGAACAGACAGGGAGTGGAGGGATACAGGTGGTTGGTCTAGATAGGACAACATGATTGGCACAGGCTTGGTGGGCCGAAGGGCCTGTTCCCGTACTGTACTGTCCTTTGTTTTTTGCTCTTTGATTAATTGGAGATGGAGTCCTGAGATAACAAACCGAAAAGTCGGGAGCGCCCATCCTCAAGCTGTCTTCTTTTGGACGTATTACACAAGACCCATAAACAGAATTCAATTCAAACAGCGCGAACTGCAGGGTGTGTGCTGCCCTGTTGCAGTAATCAGTTAGTAAAAGACAGTAATGATCGGCAGACAACTTAAGCCAATTAAACAATAAGGCTGAAAGAATTAAGAGCAGTCAATTGATCTGCCCTGCTTAAAAAGTTGAAAAATGGCTCACTTCCTGACAATCCTACTCGTCATGCTGGAGGATATTGTTCTCATCATCAATCAATGATGCTGAGTTGCTTAATGAGGCTTAATCAAGACTACTGCACCGAAACTGACTGCTCGGCTCAATTCTTCACTGCTGCTGCTTATCCTCTACATGAGCCTCAGGCCACTCCTCATCATGTTTTAAGTTTATTTATCCGTGTCACAAGTAGGCTTACATTAACACTGCAGTGAAGTGACTGTGAAAACCCCCTAGTCACCACACTCCGGTGCCTGTTTGGGTATACTGAAGTAGAATTTAGCATGGCCAATCCACCTAACCAGCACGCCTTTCGGACTGTAGGGGGAAACCAGAGCACCCGGAGGAAACCCACGCAGACACGGAGAGAATGTGCAGACAGTGACCCAAGCCGGGAATCGAACCCGGGTCCCTGACGCTGTGGGACAGCAGTGCTAGCCACTGTGCCGCCGTGCCACCCCAGTCTTCAACCTAATTCATGGGAGAGTTTGTGGCCGGGATTCTCCTCGTGCTCGAGCAGTGCTGTGGGAGACAACAGCGGAGGGGGTGGGGGCAGGGGGGTGGGGGCTGGGCAGAGGCAGGGGCAGGGGCAGGGGGGCGGCGTCGGGGGGCGGGGGGGTGGAGGTGGGTGGTTCTCGCAAGGTTTGCAACCGGCGTCCAGCCAATCACAAGTCTCCCGGGGGATTGATTTAAGCGCCATCAGCTCCCCAGCAGAAACCAGCGCAGAGCTGATTATCATATTGAAATTTGAATTTCAATGTGATGAGCGAGCCTGGGCCACTATTCTTCAGGCCCGTTAGCATCTCCCCCGCCCGCCGGGAGTGGTTCCATCCAGTGGCGCTTTTTACTGCTCCCCACTAATGGCTAACAGATGCCCTGACCCTATTGGAGGGAACAGAGGTCATTGAGCTTCCCCAAGGAAGGTCAAGGATAAGGGGTTGATTGCCCAAGGGGCAAACCGGTACTGCCCACTGGGCACCTTGGCACTGCCATCTGGCAAGGGGGCATGACCAGAGGGCGGTGGGATCTGTTGGGGGATCAATCAGTGGCTGGGCAGGGGGCCTACTGACGCTCTGAAATGGGGATCAGTGGAGGAGGGAGGAGGCGATCAGGGGATAGGGGCTGGTCATCGTGTGGTGGGGGGCAGGTCTGTCTGTTGTCGGGGGCGGGGAGCGGGATAGCAGGGAGGTCGGGGAAGAGGGGTTAGGGAAATCAGGGTTGACTGAAGGGGGGACCTGAGATTGGCATGGGGAGGTCCAGTAAACCAGTGATCAATGGGGAAGGGAGAGGGCTGAAAGACCAGTGATGGGTGGGTCATGGGGCTGGCCAACAACAAGGAGGCCAGAAATGGGGGGGCCACTGTGCATGCGCCGAACCCCGCTCTGACAGGTTGGCACATGTGCAGTGGCCTGCTCAGCACTATGCTGCCGACCTCTCGGGTGGGAATGGACCCCGCCCACTGCTTACCAGAATGAATCAGGCTGTGGCACTCTGCAATGCAAAGAATGTCGGAGACTCGCTCTAGTAAGGACACCCAAAATACTCCCGTTTCCCACCTGTATGCTCACATTTATCACCCCTTGGGTCACTGTCTGTGTGGAGTTTGCACATTCTTCCCGTGTCTGCATGGGTTTCCTCAGGGTTTTCCCATTTCCTCCCACAGTCCTGAGATGTGCGGGTTAGGTGGATTGGCCATGCTAAATTAACCCTTCGTGTCAGGGAGACTAGCTAGGGTAAATACGTGGTGTTATGGGGGTAGGCCTGGATGGGATTGTTGTCCATGCAGGTTCGATGGATCGAATGGCTTCTTTCTGCATTGTAGAGATTCATTGTAAAGATTCGATATGTCGTCAGAAGCAGACAGATTTAACCTAAAATCTCAGGAATTAAGGTTACCACTTTTATATTCCATCCACTATTTCAAAGCATTAGATTGTTCGCATTCACCCCAAAATTTCCACATTCCTGCTCAACTGCCCAAAGTGCAATCGACGCCTGTGTGTGTGCAAACAGGGACATTGATCCCATCTCAAACAGTTTGAACAGAATCAGTCCAGGTTCCAGATTATGTGGCCACTCCCCTCCTTGGAAAAGACATGGACGCAACTCTGTTAAAGTCTTTTCTTTTTAATTTTTAAGCAAAAGCTTTCCGATACAGCATCACACTGAGCTACAAGAAGACCAATGGTAGTTACAATGCTGGATGAGCAGTCCTTTCCGAACCCCAAGCAATGAGCAGTTCATTAGGCATGCCTGGCCATTCAGAAGGACATTCAGAAGGTCGTTAGTGCTGCTGCCTCACAGTGCCAGGGACCCAGGTTCGATTTCTGGCTTGGGTCACTGTCTGTGTGGAGTTAGCATGTTCTCCCCGTGTCTGTGTGGGTTTCCTCTGGGTGCTCCGGTTTCCTCCCACAGTCCGAAAGACGTGCTGGTTAGATGCATTGACCATGCTAAATTCTCCCTCAGTGTACCCTATTAGGCGCCGGAGTGTGGTGATCTGGTAGATTTTCACAGCAGCTTCATTGCAGTGTTAATGTGAACCTACTTGTGACTAATAAATAAACGTTAAGACATTATGTTGTGATTTGTTGCTGTTTATGGATGTGTAAGATCAGTCAATCAGCCGTATGCATGTACAGAATAAACACAGCACTGAAGTAGGCCATTCATTCCATCATAACTGTGCTGGCTCTCTGAATGAGTAATGCAACCAAGTGTCATTCCCCCACCTTCTCTCCGTATTCCTGCACATTCTTCCTCCAGAATCCAATGATTTCACTTATGAGCTGGATGCAAGGACATGGTTGTCCATTCAATCCACAATCTCCAGGAGAGCAGCAGAACATGCCTTCCAGGAACTGATGACCACAGCCAATGTTGTGTACACCGCTGGCATGGCCTGGGAGCACACGGTAAGATGGTACACCAATGGGAAGTTGCCATGCTGAGACTACTCAATAGTGCCAGTTGTCAGATGGGTGAGCCAGGCATGCCTGCATAAATTGTTATCTGTAAGTCAGTACCGCACTCATTCCTGCCTCCTACCAAACTCCCACACAACCTTTCTGTTAGTTTGCTGTTTAACATAGGTCTCCGTACATCAGCAGGGCAAATATTTAAATGAAAACAGGGGCACAGTGGTTAGCATTGCTGCCTCACAGCGCCAGGGACCTGGGTTCGATTCCCGGCTTGGGTGACTGTCTGTGCGGAGTCTGCACATTCTCCCCGTGTCTGCGCGGGTTTCCTCTGGGTGCTCCGGTTTCCTCCCACTCCAAAAGATGTGCTGGTTAGGTGCATTGGCCAAGCTAAATTCTCCCTCAATGTACCCGAACAGACGCCGGAGTGTGGTGACTGGGGGATTTTCACAGTAACTTCATTGCAGTGTTAATTCAATCCTACTTGTGACACTAATAAATAAACGTAAAAACCTTGCACAAGAGTGATAATTTTTATTTATATTGTTGTAAATTTTCTGGTGGCTCTGCACACCGGGGGAACCGTCGCAGACAGGATGGACAAGTTGACTCTGACCATTGAAAATTCCGTTGACCCTCCCATTGAATCTACTCCACACTGCGGATGTCCAAAATAGTTTCATATCCAATCAATTACTTTTGAAGTGTAACGATTGCTAATTAGGCAAAGACATTCATAAATATGCACACCAGCAAGCATGGCAGAAATGACGAATTCCTGTTTTTACATCTCATGCCAATGAGTATAAAAGCAGGGAGATCTTGCTGCAATTGTACAAGGTACTGGTGAGGCCGCAACTGGAGTACTGTGTGCAATTTTGGTCCTCTTATTTGCGGAAGGATATATTGGCCTTGGAGGAAGTACAGAGAAGGTTCACTAGGTTGATACCGGAGATGAGGGGGTTAGCTTATGAGGAGAGATTGAGTAGATTGGGCCTGTACTCGTTGGAGTTTAGAAGGCTGAGGGGAGATCTTATAGAGACGTATAAGATAATGAAGGGGCTAGACAGGGTACAGGCAGAGAGATTCTTTCCACTTAGAAAGGAAACAAGAACTAGAGGACACAGCCTCAAAATAAGGGGGAGTCAGTTTAGAACAGAGTTGAGGAGGAACTTCTTCTCTCAGAGGCTAGTGAATCTCTGGAATTCTCTGAAGCAGTGGAGGCTACCTCGTTAAATATGTTTAAGTCGCAGGTAGATAGATTTCTGATCAATAAGGGAATTAAGGGTTATGGGGAGCGGGCGGGTAAGTGGAACTAAACCACTATCAGATCAGCCATGATCTTATTGAATGGCGGGGTAGACTCGAGGGGCTAGATGGCCTACTCCTGCTCCTATTTCTTATGTTCTTATGTTTGTGGTGGACCTCAGTTGTGCCTTTGTCCTATATGGACCACCGTTGTGTGTGTTTGTCATACCTGGACACATCCCCTTCCAGTTTGGTTCCTCCCCTCGGCACCTAGTATAAAGGTGGCTGTCTCCTCCCCCTTGTTCAGTCCAGGTTGGTTATTTGTTGGGATCTGCTCCTGATTCTGTTGTGAATAAAAGCCTACACTTATATTGGCATATCGGTAGTCTTTCGCCTTATTGATAGCGCATCAATGTTATTATTCCTAAGTGAGTCACAAAGGATGATGAGTTTAAGAGCCAGTTGAGACAGACTTACACTGGCATTAATGTTCCAAGTTGCCATTCCTTATTTCCCAATCTTGTGGGTGGATGGGGGTTGGTGTAGCCGAACCCCATTAAAACAAATACAGACTGTGCGATTTGTTCATTTACTTGCATGACTGCCAGCTACATATGAATCTGCATGACGTTTATCTAATTTCGGGATTCCTGGCATCTGTTCTCAAGGATATTTATGGAGCTAAGCTTCATTGTAAACTTGAGAAGAGTTGATTCGAAGCTGAATTGAGTCAGCTGGAATCAGCTAGAATCATTGACACGTTAGTTTGGATTAGCAAACTCCTACAGTTAGAAAAGATTGTGTGAGGAATAATAAACACATAAAAATGGTAATTACAAAATTGTAGTTCAGTACATAGAATGCAAGCATAATCAGTTCTTTTGTTCATTTGAATGGTTAATGTGTCTATCATAAACAATTGTCTTACTGCTTTTATGTGCTTAACTTCTGTTGAATACATTTTCTTGATAATTGAATATATTAAAATGAGACCTGACATTAAAGTTAAAGTTTATTTATTTATTCGTCATAAGTAAGGATTACATTCACACTGCAATGAAGTTACTGTGAAATTCCTCTACAATCCAGCGCATGTTCAGGTCAATGCACCTAACCAGCATGTCTGTCAGACTGTGGGAGGAAACCAGAGCACCCGGAGGAAACCCACGCAGACACGGGGAAAACGTGCAAACTCCACACAGACAGTTACCCAAGCCGGGAATCGAACCCGGGTCCCTGGCGCTATGAGGCAGCAGTGCTAACCACTGTGCCACCCCGTTGTGAAGATTTTGCAAAATAATGGCCGGAATTTTACCGGCACGCCCGCCCTGATTCCAGGGGCGGGCAAGGCTCGGAGAACGGCATTCTCTGTTGGCTTCAAGCGGGATCGTACGAACCTCGGGCGGGCGTGCTGCTAAAATTCCGGCCAATGTCTGAAATCTTATGGTCGGTCACGCCAGCAGGATTTTCCCATCCCGCTGCAATGAACGGAGATTTGACTTGTTGCCAAATTCTCGACCTCACTGCAATGGGACCGTGGCGTGAATGGCTGGTAAGATTGTGCCCAAAGGTTTTGCGGAAGGGAAGGATAGATTTGTTCTGTGGGATTTCTGACTCTGCAATCTCCGCGCGCGAGATCGGCGGAGTGGGTTCAAAAATTCCATGAGTTTTGAAAAGCATGGATCACTCTGGTGTGAACGTGCTTCCCGATTTTCATTGGCCTTCACTGATGACATAATTAGGTCCATGGCCATACAGGAGAGATCCTGATTTTAATACATTTGAATAAATTTCAAGGTAATTAAGTAGTCTCCTCGCCAAATTATCCCCACTCACTGAATATTTATACCTCACAGATGTGACGTCACATTGGCGAAGTTCTGGACAGGTTTGTAAAAACGTAAACCTCCTGGGGGGGGTTGCGAGGGTAAATATAGCCCCCGGGGGGAAGAGGGGCGTGGCCAGGCAGTGCCTTGGCAAGAACAGAAAATGCTGGAAAATCTCAGCAGGTCTGACAGTATCCTTGGGGAGAGAATAGAGCCAACATTTCGAGTCTCGATGACCCTCCTCTCATTCTTTTGTTTGTTCAACATGTTCTGCTTAAATCTTGACGACTGCTTCAATTACTGTTGGTTTTCCAGACAATAAGTGAGTAATATTTGACAAATTAGAATCTACGTGAAAGTGTAGCACCATGTAACCAGTCCAACTTGTGGAAGTGGATTTCTTAAAAGCGGCTTCCCACTAATTACTTTTTGGTTGGAAGGTTGGTTTTTGTTTATCTGTGTTTGTAATGGCGCATTATTGTCAGTTGTTGTTTAATTTTTCTTTATTTTTTCCTTGCCAGGATTTTAAGGATTAACTAATTAATCAAGTAAGGCATGCAAAAGGAAATTCTTCACTCAGGAACTCACTTCCACATGCTATGGTTATGAGGAATAACGCCAATGCTTCCAAGGGAATAGCTAAGTAAGAACATGAGAGAGGAAGGATTAGAAAAATTTCATAGAATCCCTACAGTGCAGAAGGAAGCCATTTGGCCCATCGAGTTTGCACCAACTTTCCGACAATCATCCCACCCAGGCCCTATCCGCGTAGCCCCACGTATCTGTCCTGCTGATCCCCCTAATCTTTACGTTTTGGGACACTAACGGACAGCATGTAACTCCACGGATTTATCCTGCTAATCCCCCTGACATGAAGGGGCAATTTAGCATGGCCAATCCACCTAACCTGCACATCTTTTCCGACTGTGGGAGGAAACAGGAGCACCTGAAGGAAATCCACGCAGACACGGGGAGAATGTGCAAACTCCACACAGTGACCCGAGGCCGGAACTGAACCTGAGTGCCTGGTGCTCTGAGGCAACAGCGCTGACCACTGTGCCACTGTACTGCCCCAGATATGTTGATAGAATGAGATGAAGTAAGATCGGAGGAATTTTGTATGGAGGATAAGCACTGACATAAGCCTAATGGACCAGATAGTATACTTCAATGCCCTAATTCCTATGTAGTTCACAGGGCAGAATTCAATGCTTTCCCCCATAGCAATTTTGGTGTTGAGGGGGCAATTAATTGGATGGAAAGTTCGCAGGTGAGAACCCTATCATCTTCTTGGCTTCATTCCACCTCTGTTGGCATGAACCCAGTGGTGGACAAGAGACCAGCCATGCAGGGCAGAACTTAAGCAAACCCATGTGAGTTTGACCCCTTTGCACACATACATCTTTAAATGGTTTCCTATATAAAATTACAAGATGTGCTGCCTACTATATGGTTGTAACGGTGGGATCATAAAGATCACACCACCAGCAAGCAGAGCGCCACCTCCCGCCATCGCCAAACATGCCGCAGAGAGGGAGAAAAACCCTGCCCATGGTGTACAGGCTGGAGTAGCATAAGGAAGTGGCCTTTGACTTAATACACAGCAGTGCAATCGCTCATCTAAGTACCAGTACATTGAACAACTAATCAGATAAAAATACAACACACGGCAGTGTTATAATTTTACGAGTCTCTCTGTGGTAAGTCTAGCTTCACAATCTAAATGATTACAAATAAAAGCAGAAAATGCTGGATAAACTCAGCAGGTTGGGCAGCATCTGTGGAGAGAGAAACAGAGTGAACAATTTGAGTCCGTATGACTCTTCAAATTTTTCATTTAACTGATTACAAACTTCTGTTGTTACAAAAAAATTTTTATTAAAATTTAAAACTACACCCAATCAATCTTAAGGATTAAACTGCAATAAAGAACACACAAATGTTCCAAAATTGAACTCAACCCTCATTACATGTATTATATCTATCCTAATCATAAATAATGATGGAAATAATAACATTGTAATTTGGGTCGATGCATGGAGTTATACCACTTTTTTCTATCAGCAAAATCAATGTGAATCTTAAGTTAACAACTGTCTGGAATACCTTAATCACAGTCAGATCTATACCTCAGGTAAGCATCTTTCATTACTTGCTTATAATGATACAATGAAATTTTAAATGGAAATATATCAGCCTATCAAAATCAAATGAATGAATAGGAGACACCGTGTAGAGGTTGTAGCAGCACAAGGGAGTGACACGATGGTCACTTTGGAGAGCAGTAGTTCCCACTCCTGAATAGACTGGCCAATTGTCTCTATGGGGTGCTTGGTTGTGAATTGACCTTTAAGAGAAAAAGCTAACAGAAGGTATGTTTGCAACCAATTACATAGAATCCTACAGTGCAGGAGGAAGCCATTCGGCCCATCGATTCTGAACCCGATCACAATCCTGCCTAGGCCCTATCCCCATAACCACATGCATTTGCCCGAGCTAGCCCCCCTGACACTAAGGGGCAACTTAACATGGCCAATCCACCTAACCTGCATATCTTTGGACTGTGGGAGGAAACTGGAGTACCCCCACGCAAACACGGGGAGAAGGTGCAAACTCCACACAGTGACCCAAGCCTGGAATTGAACCCATGTCCCTGGTGCTGTGAGGCAACAGCACCAACCCCTGTGCCACCATAAACTCAAATCAATTCTGGCAACAGTGGGATTCGAACTCACGCCCCCACAGACACTGGAGCCTTAATCCAGCCCCTTAGACCGCTCGACCACACTACCACATACTGAACACAGAGGGCAAAATTTTCCCATCCTGCCTGCCACAGGAATTGTAGCAGGCAGGACATGGACCGTGCAATGGTCCTTTGACCTCAGGCGGAATCTTCCGGCCTTGGGGTGAGCACGGCTGGAAAATCCTGCCCAGGATGCTGAATAAACAAAATGATAGGAAACAGAGATAAATAACTAAGAAATGAGTGGGGAGGTGGGGGTGGTGAATGATTTCTTGGGGTCTCACAATAATATATAGTTAGAATATAAGGGGCAGGATGGAATTAATTTGGGATTTCAAGGGTGCTCCTACATTTTGAGGGCAACTAGCATTTCTGGCAAGTGCAACTGTACTTCAGATATTATATTACAAAGCTTCTATAATACAGAAATAGATCATTCAGCGTAACCACATCCAAGTCAAGGTTTATGCACCACCCGAGTCCCTTCTCATCTAAACTCACCAACATATCCTTCTATTCCTTTCCAGCTCATTTGCCTATCCAGCTTCCCCTTAAATAATCCGATACTATTTTCCTCAACCTGTGGTAGTCAGTTCCACGTTCTATCCACTTTCTGCAGCGGGTAAAGAGATTTCTCCTGAATACCCTTATGGATTTAAGAGTGGCTCACTTATATTTATGGCCTTTAGCTTTGGGTTTGTCTGCAAGTGGAAAAAGCTGTTCTGTGTCTAGCCTTTAATAATCTTAAAGATTGCCATCAGGTCAGGCCTCAGTCTATTTCCACAGCAATTAGACCCAATCAGTTTGATCTATCGTGATGTGTGCATCCTCCAAATTCTGGCACGATCTTTCTTCTCAGCTTCTGTACTGTTTTTAGAATATGGAGACCATGGGCGGAATTTTCTCAAAGAAATTCTAAGTGCAAAACGGGCGAGAAAACGAGAGGTTTTCTTGCCTGTTTTTTTCAGCAAGATAGGTAATGTTAATTTATGGCAGTCTGTGCAATACATAGCCCGTAATGTGATTCGCGCCAGTAGCAGGAGGGGTGGAGCCTATTCTTGCCAGGAAGAGCACTTGAGCTCCAGTGATGCCACTGCGCAGGCGCCCAGATCTCTCAGTATATTGTATGCACAACAATGTACGTTGTGTACTAGTAGATCTGTCACCAGCCCCCCCCCACCACCAATCACCCCCTCACTGATATTGCCCCCACTCCTCCTGACCCTGTGATTGCTGCCCCAGCAAATTGCACCTCCCCTGATCACCATCCAGGCCGATTGCACCCTGTCAGTCAATGCCCTGAATGCCGACCACTACCCCCCCACCACTGCCCAGGCCGATCGAACCCTCCATCAGACCTCCACCCTGGCAGATTGCTGCCTCCCCCCCCCCCACCGCCACATCACTGCCCTGCTGGTCAGTCTTTCCCCCTTCCCACCCCATCCATTTTGGTAGGAATAACAGCAAAATGGACAATTATTTAAATGGTAACAAATTGCAACATGCTGCTGTGCAGAGGGACCTGGGTGTCCTTGTGCAGGAATCTCAAGGAGTTGGTTTGCAGGTGCAGCAGGTAATTAAGAAAGCAAATGGAATTTTGTCCTTCATTGCTAGAGGGATAGAGTTTAAAAACAGCGAGGTTATGTTGCAGCTGTATAAGGTGCTGGTGAGGCCACACCTGGAGTACTGGGTACAGTTTTGGCCTCCTTACTTGAGAAAGGGTACATTGGCACTGGAGGGGGTGCAGAGGAGATTCAGTAGCTTGATCCTGGAGTTGAGAGGGTTGGCTTATGAGGAGAGACTGAGTAGACTGAGGCTATACTCATTGGAATTCAGAAGAATGAGGGGAGATCTTATAGAAACATACAAGATTATGAAGGGAATAGATAAGATAGATGCAGGGAAGTTGTTTCCACTGGTGGGTGAAACTGGAACTAGGCGGCATAGCCTCAAAATAAGGAGAAGCAAATTTAGGACTGAGTTGAGGAGGAACTTCTTCACACAAAGGGTTGTGAATCTGTGGAATTCCCTGCCCAGTGAAGCAGTTGAGGCTACCTCATTAAATGTTTTTAAGGCAAGGATAGATAAATTTTGAACAGTAAAGGAATTAAGAGTTATGGTGAGTGGGCGGGTAAGTGGAGCTGAGTCCATGAAAAGATCAGCCATGATCTTATTGAATGGCGGAGCAGACTCGAGGGGCCAGATTGCCTACTCCTGCTCCTAGTTCTTATGTTCTGATGCTGAAACCCCATCCCCACTCCCCTCAGGCCCTTCCCTCTCAGGACCCCCTTTGGCAGTATCCAGTGCCCCGTGTGCAGTGCCAGACTGGCACTGTCCCATGGACACAGCCCAGCCCTGCCCCCGGACACCTGGGGGCTTCAATGGCCTCTGGTCCCCCGAATGGCGGGGACCATCTGTGATCCTCACTGGTGAGGACCTTGACCGGCGAGGGGAGTAAGATAAGTGAGCCCAGACGATTGCTCACTGGGCTTATAAGTGACATGTTAAACATGTCATTAATATCTAAATCAGCGCCGTACCCTTCGCGCGTGTGAAGCTGATTTGGCTAGTGGAATGGGGCTGGCAAGATCGTGAGAGGCGCGACATCGGGCACAAACCCAATTTTTCGCCTTTCGCTCATCTTACTGGCTCAGCACGCCAATCGACTGGCATGGTGAGCTGGTAAGATCCTGCCCCGGAACTGTTTATGTCGAGTTGCACTCAAGCAAGTCAGAGAAGACATGTCCTCGACACCTCTGCTTCACAATGACAGCGGGTGCAGACAAGTGATTTTTTAAAACTATCATTCATCTGTGGGACATGGGTGTCGTTGGCTGGGCCAGCATTTATTGCCCATCCCTGGTTTCCCTCGGAGGGCAGTTAAGCGTCGACCACATTGTTGTGGCTCTGGAGTCACATGTAGGCCAGACCGGGTAAGGATGGCAGATTTCCTTCCCTAAAGGACATTAGTGAACCAGATGGGTTTTTCCGACCATCAAGCACGGTTTCATGGTCATCAGTAGATTCTTAATTCCAGATTTTGTTTCCTTGAATTCAAATTCCGCCATCTGCCATAGTGGGTTTTGAACCCGGGTCCCCGGAACATTAGCTGAGTTTCTGGATTAATAGTCCAGTGATAATACCACTAGGCCTTCTCCTCCCCAAGTGATGCCACATATCACGGGGAAATCACATTCCTGTGGTGATGAAGGGCAATCGTATCTTCATCTCTGTGTATTTCTGGATCCCAGCATTCACCAAATCAGCTAGCTGTTTGCGGATACATCAAATATGCTCAGAGAAGACTTTCTCAACCAGTAACGGTGAGTGTTGGGGTAAGGATGTGTGGGTGGGAAATGTGTGAACAGTTCTGGTGTCCATATTTTATCAAAAAGCGACAGATGCTGTGGAGAAAGATCTCGCCAGAATTTGAAGGTTATGCACACCAGGAACTATTAAACAGGTAGATGGATGTCTGGAAGGGACAACAAGTTTATCATCTTATTCTGTTGAAAGAATTCACCAGTTCAATAGTTACAGGGATTCTCCTGGGTGTGGAGGTTCCGAAGAAAGTAGACAACTGTAGATGGTAATAATATACTGCTGACACCAACAGGCAAAGTACACGACTGCACTCTGGTGAGGATACAGTAGATGGAGTGATAAGAAGGTATTCCTCGCACCCTACCCATGCATTCGCACAACTGCTAAGTTGCTGTACTCCCCTGCCTCTTACCTCCAGAGTCTGTTTATGTCTCCTTTAATTTTTTTTGATGGGGTAACCAAGAAGGTCGATGAGGGCAGTGCAGTTGATGTTGTCTACATGGACAACATCTTCAAGGCCTTTGACAAGGTACCACATGGTAGATTGTTACATAAGGTTAAACTTCACGGGATCCAGGATGAGGTAGCCAAATGGATACAAAATTGGCCTAATGACAGAAGGCAGAGGGTGGTTGCAGAGGATTGTTTTTCAAACTGGAGGCCTGTGACCAGCGGTGTGCCTCAGGGATCGGTGCTGGGTCCACTGTTATTTGTCATTTATATTAATGATTTGGATGAGAATTTAGGAGACATGGTTAGAAAGTTTGCAGATGATACTAAGATTGGTGGCATAGCGGACAGTAAAGAAGGTTATCGAGGATTGCAGCAGGAACTTGATCAATTGGGCCAATTGGCTGACGAATGGCAGATGGAGTTTAATTTAGATAAATGCGAGGTGATGCATTTTGGTAGATCGAACCAGGGCAGGACTAACTCAGGTAATGGTATGGCGTTGGGGGGTGTTATAGAACAAAGAGATCTAGGGGTACAGGTTCATAGCTCCTTAAAAGTGGAGTCACAGGTGGACAGAGTAATGAAGAAGGCATTCAGCATGCTTGGTTTCATTGGTCAGAACATTGAATACAGGGACGTCTTGTTGAATTTGTACAAGACATTGGTAAGGCCACACTTAAATAAGAGACAGAATAGAATTATAATCTCGAAGCTATTATAATGGTTTATTACAAAAGAGTAAATAATACAAAAGAAATAAAAGAAAAATGAAAACAAGCAAAACATTTCAGGCCCTTCTACTCATCAGGGACCCCAGTATAGCAGGGGATAGAGAAATCCCTGCTTTGAAGACTATTAAAGCAAAGTAGATTAGTTTAAAATAGGGACCACAGTGTGCCTTATACAAAGTATCACAATGTGCCTCATTTATATACTATACAAAGGTGTGGTCTGTATAAACACGTATATAATGATTTTTGAACAAATATTATAGATTTAAACTGTATTTTTGTATTTTCTTGTGAGTTTTGGCCAACAAGCAATTCATTCCTTGGCATAATGTTTAATTAGACAGACCGTATTTTTTGGAACAAGGAAGCTTATGATCGGGGCAGGCCAGGCAGCTACAAGCTACCAAGGATTTCGAAATGACTAGAAAGATCCAGCTTCGAGCTGCAATGAATAGATATATTCAGCTTCCATTGATATGGGGCAGAAAATAGACAAAAGATTCCCTTCTCAGTCCCAGGACTGCGATTGGCCAAAGTAAATAAAGACTATTAATGTAATTGGACCATCCAGCTTAGATAACAGGTTGGACGGGAAGATCAAATCTTCAGAAATGTATGTCTGTTGTGCTCATGTGATGTAACATCAGAGAGTGGTTGGAATGCTCTGACTATCTCTCTCCCAATATGTGTTGATCAAATAAAGTCTTTAACTGCATAATGTCTTTCGCAAGTCTTAGTGTTAGCTGAGATCAAAGAACAAACAAAGAACAATACAGCACAGGAACAGGCCCTTCGGCCCTCCAAGCCCGCGCCGCTCCCCGGTCCAGGAATGAATCCTGAATCCAGGATCCCCGCCCAATTTTCCAGCCTATCTACATCCTAATATCCTATCCACCGAGCTGTCCCTCACAGCTACGATGCTTTGTTCATCAGCTGAATACAAGACCACCCCCCCTCCCCCAAGAGGGATGCCCCAACAAAATCCCCTCAAACCCACTATGATGGCTGGTCTGGAGCTTGAGTGGTCCTGGCACCATTCACGATCCTGGTTTGAAATAAAGTCCAATGTACCAGGGTCAAAGCTCCCTCCCCTCCCCATTACAGTGTGGTGCAAACAACTTTGGTGTGAGACTTGGTGTAAACACACCTGGAAAACAATATATAAAGTAGCAGGTCAACTTGATCTGTGATGACAGTGATAATATCATATGGTGCAAACAACAACTGCATCCCAAACTTAGATTCCCACAGCATGGCTATTGTTAAGTTGGCTGGTGTTTCATAGAATTCATAGAATCTCGACAGTGCAAAAGGAGGTCATTCGGCCCATCGAGTCTGCACTGACCACAATCCCACCCAGGATCTATCCCCATAACCCCACACATTAACACTAAGCTAATCCTCCTGACACGAAGGGGCAATTTAGCACGGTCAATCCACCTAACCCACACACCTTTGGAGTGTGGGAGGAAACTGGAGCACCCGGAGGAAACCCACGCAGACACGGGGAGAACATGCAAACTCCACACAGACAGTGACCCAAGCCGGGAATTGAACCTGGGTCCCTGGCGCTGTGAGGCAGCAGTGCTAACCATTGTGCCACCATGCTGCCCAAATTATATTAACTATGCACTTTGAGTCATAAAATCCTACAATGCAGAAGGAGGCCAATCGGCCCATCGAGTCTGCACCGACCACAATCCCACCCAGGCCCTATCGCTGTAACCCCATGCATTTACCCCAGCTAGTCCCCCTGACACTAAGGGACAATTTAGCATGGCCAATCCATCTAACCCGCACATCTTTGGACTGCAGGATAAGTGTACTTAAAATTTAAGAGTTAGACAGAACAACAAAACGCTACAAATATTTAGCACAAAGGTTTACAAGTTTAAAATGCTTTAGGGGGAAGCATAGAATGATTTTTAAAAATACAAAGCAGTAGTAATTGTAACAACAATAATTGTAGCAACATACATTTGATATATTATCCATATTTTTCCAATGAATTTAACAGAGTAGAGGTCACAGGACAGTTACCAGCCCAAACAGTGCAAACTTTCCATACGAGAACTGCAGAGGAAAAAGGTACTTTTGGTTTTCAGTCTTTGAGGGACTAAGTGCTTCCTGTTAATTTGCCAATGTATAGCAATACACCACAGGAAATCAATATTTCAGGCTGGAACACTCTCGCACATAACATCAGCGCGGTTTTGTAACACTTTGCTCAAGTATATTAGACAGCACATCTGTGAAATGCATAATTGGGCCAATCACTTCAAAAAACATAATTGATGATATCCAGTGATTAAGTGTATCTCCTGTGGTGCATTACTGTGTTTCATAATATTTAACAGTTGTTGCAAGAACTGTGGCAAAATCCTGCAGACTTCTTTGATATGGTATTTGGATTTGATTTTCTTTTGCTAATCATTATAGAAGTATATTATTACCTTTAGGTACCTTCGCAACCTCCTTTGTTATTAAGTAATGGTTTTATTTCTAGACCAGAAAATGTAAGTGTCTCTAATCTTTCCTGGGAGCTCATTAATCTGTCTGCCTTACCTGCACCTTTCAAATTATGTGACATGATAACCAAAACTCAGCAGAATCATCCAAGCGAGATCTAATCAATGGTTTTTCGTGTCACAGCTTAACTTCTATAGACTTACATTCTACAGTCCTGCCTATATATTCCAGTAATCTATTCAGTTTTTATCAATGTTTCTCCTATTATTTTTTTTAACTTGTGTCCCAAGTAGGCTTGCATTGACACTGCAATGAAGTTACTGTGAAAATCCCCGAGTTGCCACACTCCGGCACCTGTTCAGGTACACTGAGGGAGAATTTAGCATGGTCAATGCACCCAACCAGCATGTTTTTCGGACTGTGGGAGGAAACCAAAGCACCCGGAGGAAACCCAAGCAGACACAGGGGGAGATCATGCAGACTCCACACAGACAGTGACCCAAGCCGGGAATCAACCCAGGTCCCTGGTGCTGTGAGGCAGCAGTGCTAACCACTGTGTCACCATGCTACCTCTATTTGGACTGCACCTGCAGTAATTACCAGACTTTCAAAAATGCTATTAATTCAGATGAAAGTTAAATTTATTTATGATCCACATATGCACAATATTTTGTGTATATATGGGACATAAGAAGAACAATGGAGTAATGTTCTGAATCGGAAATGGAGCACATTAATAAAATAGGGAAATAAATTTACATTGATATATCACCTTTCACGTTCTCAGGAATTCCTAAAATGCTTTACAATTTATTCCTCAGAATTGTAGTCACTGGTGTAATGCAGGAAATATGGCAGCCAATTTGCAGCCAGCAAGATCCCACAGCCAGCAACATGGTCATGACCGGATAATTTTTTTGCTGCCGGTTTTGTTTGAGGGGTAAACGTTAGCCGGGAGACCTGGAAAACCTTCCCTGCTCTTTTCGATTGGCATTGTAGTATCTTCCCCATCCACCTGAGAGGCCAAAGTGGGTCTCGGTGTAATTCCTCACCTGAAAGATGGCATCTCTGACAATGCCCCACCCCACTCCACCCCACCCACTGAACCATTAGGCTGACTCCTAGGCTGGAATTCTCCAGCAGTTTGTGCTCACCACCGCTGCAGGCGAGGATGGAGAATTTGGCACTCAGCCAAATCTCCATTCACTGCAGCGGGACCGGAGAATCCAACTGGTGTGAATGCCTGGAAAATTCTGACCCTAATAGGGAAGAACGGGAGCTGTAAGTGAAGTTGGGGATCAGAGGTGAGAGAAAGATCAATTATTTGATAAGGAGCATTGGTCTTGTATCTTGTCCATGTGTTTGCAATAATAAGATTTAAGAAATATAAGCCATCGGCTAAGACATATATTTCACTCTGCATTGAGTAGCATTATTAAAATTTGTTAACTCAATATAGGCAAGCTTTTTCAGTCAGTTACCTTCTTCCACTGTCTCTGTCTATCTTCCTCTTTAAGGACATCTTGAGAAGTCGTCAATTTAAGTTCTTTATTTCTCATCCCTCGTTTGATTTTTTTTATTCATTCGTGGGACATGGGCGTCGCTGGCTGGCCAATATTTACTGTCCATCCCTAGTTGCCCTTGGAGGGCAGTTGTGAATCAATCATATTGCTGTGGCTCTGGAGTCACATGGAGGTCAGACCAGGTAAGGACGGCAGATTTCCTTCCCTAAAGGACATTAGTGAACCAGATGGGTTTTTCCAATGATTGACAATTGTTTCATGGTCTTCAGTAGATTCTTAATTCCAGATTCTTTTGTTGAATTCAAATTCCACCATCTGCCGTGGTGAGATTCGAACCCAGGTCCCCAGAATATTAATTAAGTTTCTGGATTAATAGTCTAACGATAATACCACTCGGCCATCACCTCCCCCATCACCCTCACTGAGACCCTGAACTTTAATGTTTGTCTCTGAATGTAGATATTCTGTTGCATAGCTGATCCTTCATTCTGTCAAGCCTGAACAATGATATGAAGGTAAAATCTTGTATTGAACTCAGTGTCTGAATTATGCTTACCACTTACCTTACCTACTCCACCCATTTACTAACATTCACATTAGACCTTTGAACATACAATCATAGAAACTTTACAGAGCAGAAGAAGGCCATTCAGCCCATCGAGTCTGCACCAACAGCAACCCCTCTCCAGGCCCTATCCCCACAGCCCCACACGTTTACTCAACTAATCCTCTAACCTACACATCCCGGGACACAATGGGCAATTTAGCATGGCTAATTAACCTAACCCGCACATCTTTGGAGTGTGGGAGGAAATCCATGCAGACAAGAAGAGAACTTGCAAACTTCCACACAGACTGTGACCCAAGCCGGGAATCGAACACAGGTCCCTGGAGCTGTGAGGCAGCAGTGCTAACCACTGTGCCATCCTTTAAATAGTAGCTAGTTCAGTATAAAGGGTGCATGGCTTATCTTCCCCTGATACTCCAGCACTGGGGATTGGTTAGCTCAGTTGGCTGGACGGCTGGTTCATGATGCAGAGCAACGCCAGCTGAGTGAATTCAATTCCCATACCAGCTGAGGTTATTCATGAAGACCCCGCCTGCTCAGCCTTGCCCCTCGCCTGAGGTGCGGTGACCCTCAGGTTAAATCACCACCAGTCAGCTCTCCCCATCAAAGGGGAGATCAGCCTATGGCCATCTGGAACTATGGCGACTTTATCTTTTACTGCAGTGCTATGATGAAGCTCTTTGTGAAAGAGCACTCCATGTTTCTGGGCTCAGCAGACCAGGCAAGAAATGCAGGGCAGTGTCAAAACCCAAAGAAAGTAGGAAAGGAATGGGAATTCCACAATGATTGCCGCTTCATTGCAAGGTTTGGAACGCTGTTTAGGGATGATGCTATCGTACTGCATGGTGTTGAAAATAATTGTCCCTATCAAGATTTCAGATTCACCATTGTGGTAAATATTACAAATTTATAGTTACATTTTACATAGAAACATATTTTGTCTGAAAGGATTTTCATAGATTTCTACAGTGCAGAAGAAGGCCATTCGGCCCTTTGAGTCTCAACGACCACAATCCCACACAGATCCAATCCCGATGTATTTACGCTATCTAGTCCCCCTGACACTAAGGGGCAATGTATCATGGGCAATCAACCTAACTTGCACATCTTTGGACTGTGGGAGGAAACTGGGGCACCCTGAGGAAACCCACTTAGACACAGGGAGAACGTGCAAACTCCATACAGACAGTGACCCGAGGCCGGAATTGAACCCAGATCCCTGGCGCTGGGAGGCAGCAGTGCTAACCACTATGCCACCATGCCGCCCAAATTTTAGTTGAATTGAATTCAGGGAAACAAGAAAAGTGTACTGAAGTGTAAAAATAACTGCCTGTGTTAAATATGCATCGCCACTATCCATTGATAGCAAGGTAATTACTTGGAGGAAAGATTAGAAATAAAATAGCTTCATGGAATAGCTTCAGTAATAAAACATTACAGTTAGAAATTAACATGGCATAAGCCAGCACAATCTAAAATGTCTTACATTATCTATGAATCTGACCTCTATGGCCTTCCTGAGCAGCATGAGTTTGGAGCACAGTAAAGTAAAGTAAAGTTTATTTATTAGTCACAAGTAAGGCTTACATTAACGCTGCAATGAAGTTACTGTGAAATTCCCCTAGTCGCCACAGTCTGGCGCCAGTTTGAGTCAATGCACCTAACCAGTATGTCTTTCAGACTGTGGGAGGAAACCGGAGCACCCGGAGGAAACCCACGCAGACACGGGGGGAATGTGCAAACTCCACACAGAAAGTGACCCAAGCCGGGAATCAAACCGGATCTCTGGCGCTATGAGGTAGCAGTGCTAACCACTGTGCCACTGTGTTGGTGATGTTTGTCTGCCCTTCTAGATGGATGGAAAAGACCCCATGGCTTTTTTCTGATGAGGAGCAAGAGGAGTTGACCCTCATGTCTTGGCAAATGTTTGGACCTTAAGCAACACCTAAAAATAGCCACCTTGGTCATTTGCTGTTCATGGAACCTTGTTGAATTTTTTTGTATTCATTTGTGGGACATGGGCGTCGCTGGCTGGGCCAGCATTTATTGCCCATCCCTAGTTGCCTTTGGAGGGGAGTTAAGAATCAACCACATTGCTGTGGCTCTGGAGTCACATGTAGGCCAGACCAGGTAAGGACAGCAGGTTTCCTTCCCTAAAGGACATTAGTGAACTAGATAGGTTTTTCCGACAATCGACAATGGTTTCATGGTCGTCAGTAGATTCTTAATTCCAAATTTTTTAAAAATTGAATTCAAATTCCACCCTTGGCAGGATTCTAACCCGGGTCCCCAGAACATTAGCTGAGCTTCTGGAGTAATAGTCTAGCGATAATACCACTGGGCCATCACCTCCCCTATGCATGTATATGAGATGTTGTATTTCCAACATTAGAACAGTCACTACATGATGGGATATGTCTGTTGCCTTTTTATTAAATGGTAAATGTAGATTTTTCCTGGTATTTGTTGATAGAGTTTCTTAATTTTTCCACTTTAATATGAAAGGTATAAACAAATGACGTTGATTAATTCTGTACTTTCCTTTAACAATGTACTCTATTTCATTTTTTAGATGGATGGATAATTGTTTTATTGAAAAACCATGATAATGTCAGGTGCCGAATTGTGATGATAATACAAGTAAAACCTCTAATCATAATTCATAAGATAAAATAAAATAAAGGATTCAATAATAATGATGCACTATGATTCTATTATGAACATTTTAGTGTACAAATAATTACAATATGGAGAAATGTCTCCTGCACTCTTTTTTGTATTAAATATCGTGTTAGGTTAGTTAATTAAATTTTACATTATTTGCACAATAGCTATGAGTTTTATAAAGGAAAGATTGGGCTGCCTCATTATCTATCCAGTATACGGCATGATTTTCCACTCCACTGTGGTGTAGTGAGATGGTGAAGGTGTCTCTCCATTTGCTGGTAGTGGGATCCTCCAGTCCCACCGTTGTCAACGGGTTTTCCCCTTGTTTGCACCCTCTGCCGCGGCAGGGGTGGGGTGGGGGGTCACTATTGGTGAAGCCGGAAGATCCCGCTGGTGGGAACGGCCGGAAAACTTTGACCATCTTATTCGTGGAATGGTGTCTTTTCTCCTTCATTCCATCACAGATTATTTTTTGTGTGGTTATGGCAAGTGATAGGGGCAAGAGGAGGTGAGATTCAAGAGTTTTCTCGTGAAGTCCAGTTGGTACTGGTGTTAAGGTAAGGAAGACTATTTTTTTTATTGATTCGTGGGTCATGGGCGTCGCTGGCTGGCCAGCATTTATTGCCCATCCCTAGTTGCCCTCATTCAGAGGTTAGCTGACAGTCAACCACAAGAGAAAACGCTGGAAAATCTCAGATTTGGTCTGGCAGCATCTGTAAGGAGAGAAAAGAGCTGATGTTTCGAGTCCAGATGACCCTTTGTCAAAGCATGAAGACAGAAGGTCATCCAGACACAAAACGTCAGCTCTTTTCTCTCCTTACAGATGCTGCCAGACCTGCTGAGATTTTCCAGCATTTTCTCTTTTGGTTTCAGATTCCAGCATCTGCAGTAATTTGCTTTTATAAATGAGAGTCAACCACATTGCTGCAGCTCTGGAGTCACATGTAGGCCAGACCAGGTAAGGATGGCAGATTTCCCTCCCTAAAGGACATTAGTGAACCAGATGGGTTCTCCCAACAATCGACAACAGTTTTATGGTCATCAGTAGATTCTTAATTCCAGATTCTTTTTATTGAATTCAAATGACACCATCTGCTGTGGCGGGATTTGAACCCAGGTCCCCAAAGCATTAGCTGAGGTTCTGGATTAATAGTCTGGCAACAATACTATAAGGCCATCGCCTCCCCATATTGGCCAAACACAGGCAAATGGAATTAGTTCAGTTTAGGAAACCTGATCGGCATGGGTGAGTAAGATCGAAGGGCCTGTTCCTGTGCTATATATCTCTATGACTGCAAATCTAGAACTACTTTATAGCATCATCACACAGTATTGAAGGAAGCCATTCAGCTCATTATATCATTGCCAACTACTTTTCAATCATTTTTTTCTTTCCTTCGTGTATATATCCAATTCACTTTCGAAGGACAGTTGTGAACCTGCCATCTTTTCAGATGGTCCATTCCAGACCCTGGCAATTCACAATGCAAAAATCATTCTCCTGATTTTCACTCTGGGCTCATTTGAAAATGATCTCAAAGCTGCAATCCTTCGCTAACTGACACGCCTGTGCGTGGGCATCTGTTTCATTGCATATTAACTCGATCAAATTTTATATCTGGTCAGGAGTGAATTATGGATCAAAAGCTTGGGGGAAGGAAAGAAAATCAACTGCTTCGAAATGTGCTGCTTAAAATGGATCCAGAGGGTAGCTGCATGGAGAACAAAATTAATGAAGAAGTGCGGACTGAGGCCAGAAGAACAAGAGAACCCTTAAATAACGTCAAAAGAATACAAATGGAGTTCCCGTGAAATGTTATCATACAGAAGGGAACACCAGGTGACTTAATGGAAGAAAAGAAGAGGTCACCAGCGAAGGAAGCAGCGAGGCAACATTGAACACTTGCTAATCCAAAACTCCAACAATAAGCTCATCCAGCCATGTTAAAGCCAAGGTACATCAATGCACAAGAGTTCCCCACAACCTGCTCCTGAAGATCAAGACCCCATTATTGTTTCTATGATCGGAAAGTTTAGAAGACAGTGGGTGGGTTTTTCTGGCCTTCCCACGGTGACATTTCCAGACTATGAAGGTTTATTGAAGATTGAATGAACCAGAACATACTCAAGTTCCAAAGAACACTTTGCCCCCAAAAATAGCCATATTATAGTCGAGTGGGTTGAGCTTCTCATCCTTGGCTATGATTTTACACTATTCATATTGCTTCTAGCTGTACTCTTCCAGCATTCCATAAACCCTTTCCCCACTCTCCACACCAGTCTCAATCTCCAAACTTATGGTCTTGAGATATGCAGAGAAAAATCATCGGTGTGTTATGGACAGCACGAAAAACCGTGGCTCGTTATTGGCTGCCAGCAGGATGTTCTGGTCTCGCTGATGTCTGTGATGTTTTACGTGGTTCAGCCGTCCTGCCGCCAGGGAGGCCAAGGGTCACCTTTGGTGGGACCAGAAGATCCTGCCAGCCAGAAGGGTTGGAAAATCCCACCCGAGGATGTCTATGCCACTCAGAATAGAACTTAATTAATAATTCTATCAAAACACCCCACAATGTTGAATTTAAGGACCCCATGCACCCCGAACATTCTCTCTCCCACCTTCTTCCTTCAGGAAAAAGATGCAAAAGTCTGAGGACACGTACCAACTGACTCAAGAACAGCTTCTTCCCTGTTGCTGTCAGACTTTTGAATGGACTTACCTTGCACTAAGTTGATCTTTCTCTACACCCTAGCTATGACTGTAACACTACATTCTGCACTCTCTCCTTTCCTTCTCTATGAACGGCATGTTTTGCCTGTATAGCGCACAAGAAACAATACTTTTCACTGTATGTTAATACATGTGACAATAATAAATCAAATCAAATTATCTACGCTAACTTTTATCTTATATCCTGTTAATCACTACAATCACAAATGTTGGTTCAATTTCTGGGGCATTCTCCAGTCCAACTCAAAACTGGAGACTCATTGTGGTCATTTTGGTGCATGGCTCTTTATGTTTCATGCTGGCCATAACAGACCAATGTTACCAGCGCACGCCAGTGGCGGCACGGTGGCACAGTGGTTAGCACTGCTGCCTCACAGCGCCGGGGAGCTGGGTTCAATTCCTGCTTGGGTCACCATCTGTGCATAGTCTGCACGTTCTCCCTGTGTCTGCATGGGTTTCCTCCGGGTGCTCCGGTTTCCTCCCACAGTCCAAAAGACGTGCTGGTTTGGTGCATTGGCTGTGATAAATTCTCCCTCAGTGTACAGGTGCCGGAGTTTGGTGACGAGGGGATTTTTACAGTAACCTCATTGCAGAATGTAAGCCTACTTGTGGCACTAATAAAAAAAAGCAATGATTTTTCTCTGTACATCGCAACATCATAATATTGGAGATTGAGATTGGTGCAGAAAGTGGGGAAAGTGTTATGGAGTGCTGGAGTAGTGCAGCTAGAAGCAATATTAATAGTGTAAAATCATAGCCAAGTAAAGAGGGTCACCACCTCTTGTTCAACTCACCCGACTATAAGGTGGCTACCTTTTGGGGCAAAGTGTCCTTTGTAACTTGAATATGTTTTGGTTCATTTAATCTTCAATAAGCCTTCATGTTTTTCACCATGTTTACAAATCATCCTTGGCATATAAGGGAAAGCACTGCAACATGTTGTCTATATTATTAACACATTGACATTCCTAATGCACATTGCAAGATGTAACATGTTTGTGGTGGGTACATGTAAGTGGAACCCCTAATGGGGTGGTAAGATTTTAAAACCATTAGACACTAAGGCACTGCCAGAGCTCGCAGCATTCAGTTAAGTGACTTTTAAAATAGGTTTATGAGTTAACAAGAAGCAATTTACACACATGAGATGCAATAATTGATTCAAATGAATGATTATGATTGTAAAACACACGCTGATATTTTGTATGTATTATTATTGATTTTAAGCAATTTGCTGCTCAGCATCATGGTAAGAAGACATTAGGACGAAGCCATATTTCGAGAGAATAATTGAACCTCAAGTTTTATCAGTTAAAACTTTGGTTGGAAAGAATGTTTAGAACACTTAATCATATTTCATGAATATGGGTTATTCACTGTCCGGATGAGATGGACTGGTGCCCAGATGTAATGTCACGAGTTAGTCTGGTTAGACAATGACCTTAAAGAGAGCCCACGAGAACGTTTATTTGAACTCTAAGCTGAACATCTTAGGCTACTAGGCAACCGGGGAGTGGGGTCAGTCAAGACAGGATTTAGCTTCCGGATTTCACGGACTAATAAAGTACTGTAATGCTGAGGAGTGGAATGCAATTGGCTAAAGTATTCGACAGGTATTATTGTTGATTTGTGTATCTTGAAGATGATTGAATTAAAGTTACTGAAAGGCGGGAATGGTTGATAAGAAAAAACTATAATTGATCTGTTTTTGATTATATATCTTAGATTCATCAGAGAGTTTTTGCTGCTCTATGTCAGAACTACTTAACCCTTTGATGAATTCCTGGCGGCCACTGGTTTAAATAAAGTTACGTCTTTATACAGAGATACCTACCTCATGAGCCTTTGATGCGTATCAATTGGACACGAAGCACGAAGCTTCGGTAAAAGAAGGCTTTTATTAACTAACAATGGAACTAACAGAACTTTAACACACTATCCCAGACTGAAGAGGTCCCGCCCGAGCAGGGGGTCTTATACCTCTCCCAGGAGGCGGAGCCCGACTGGGATGTGCCACAACAGTAACAACCACAGGTGTATCAATCCCACCCTAGCCCAACAACAACATTCGAACAACCCAACAACAACATTAGAACAATCCCACAGTGGGAACCAACGATGGTTCACCACAGCCTTATATTGTCTAAACTTTGTGCAGTACCGGTCACCTCGGTTACCCCACCAACAGTATCCAATGATTCACAACATTGGGAGATATAATGGGGCTCTGGAATTTGGTGCCCAAGCTCTGGAGACGTGTTGGTGGGCCTAGGTTTTAACATGACTGGAATACAGGACTTTGTATTAGGGTTAGTGTTTCCCTCGTGTCAGTTCCTAAGTGGGTGATCCCAGTTTGCAGCATAGAGAGGATATCCCAAGAGTAAACACCAAATGAAGGCCCTGCAATTTGGTAATATTTAGCAAGTTCCCCAAGGATCTGGCTGCATTGAGTGGGACTTGATGTTTTGGGGTGTAGGGAGTGGAGGAGGTGAGATTTGGTGACATTTAGGGAATAACACTGGAGGGGGGGGCTTTGTGATGGACTCTTGTGACGAAGTGAGACAACTGCAGGGAGGATGATCCTTCCTGTTGGTTTCGAGCATACTGGAAGAGGAATGTGAGGTTTGTGACTATCGGAAGTGAGGGTGGAATGCAAGGTTTGAGCAACTGGCAGGTTCCTTTGATCTGGCGGCACTACAGGGTGGAAAGGCTGGATCTGGCAGTGATAGATTGGTTAGAAATTTGCTACCTATAGGATGACAGTACGGGGGGACATTTCCTGCTGGTGGGGAACGTCTCAGCGTCTAGTGCTACTCTGGTAACTTTGGATTCCATACCACTGTCACAGGGTAGACGGAAGGATGAGAGGCTATAGAATCCGACAGGCAATGAAGGATTGTTAGCATCTGGGTAAACTGCAGTCTGGCCTTTCTTGTCCAGAGGAAACCCTGGGCTTGTCTTCATTGGGCGATAAAGTATGGCAGCACTGAAAAGACAGTAAGAAGTCTCACAACACCAGGTTAAAATCCAACAGGTTTATTTGGTAGCAAAAGCCACTAGCTTTCGGAGCGCTGCCCTTTCATCAGGTGAGTGGGAATTCTGTTCACAAACAGGGCATATAAAGACACAAACTCAATTTACAAAATAATGGTTGGAATGCGAGTCTTTGCAGGTAATCAAGTCTTAAAGGTACAGACAATGTGAGTGGAGAGAGGGTTAAGCACAGGTTAAAGAGATGTGTATTGTCTCCAACCAGGACAAGAGATGTGTATTGTCTCCAGCACACTGAAAAGAACAGACTAATGTTGGGCACGGTGTTTGGAAGACTGTCTAGTCAACAATTACTGAGCCACCATCAACTCCCAACATCTGGTATCAACTCCTAACGTCTTGTGGTGCATTCTTGGTTTTCATCATGGCACCATTAGCAGCCATGCCTTCAACTTCCTTCAACTGGGGCGGCACGGTGGCACAGGGGTTAGCATTGCTGCCTCACAGCACCAGGGACCCGGGTTCGATTCCTGGCTTGGGTCACTGTCTGTGCGGTGTCTGCATGTTTTCTCCGTGCCTACGTGAGTTTCCTTCGGGTGCTCCGGTTTCCTCCCAATGTCCGAAAGACGTGTTGGTTAAGTCCATTGGCCATGCTAAATTCTCCCTCGGTGTACCTGAACAGGCATTAGAGTGTGGCGACTAGGGGAATTTGACAGTAACTTCATTGCAATGTTAATGTAAGCCTACTTGTGACACTAATAAATAAACTTTTCTAGGCTCTTAGCTCTCGAGACCCCTCTCTTAAATCCTCCATATCTCTCCCATCCTCTCCTCATTTAAGATGCTTGTTGAATCCTTTCTCTTTGAACTATCTTATAGCCACCTGCCTTTATAGCTCCCGACGTGGCTCCGTGGCATTTATGAAAATGTTCTTGAGGATTGTCTTGCAAGTTTTATTATGTTAAAAGCACCATATAAATGTAAGTTGTCTTTGCTATACCAGGTAATGCACAATGTATTATTCTGCTGCTCAAGTTAGAGCCATGTTAAATGTGATCTATCCCTTTCATAGAATCATCAAATCCCTACAGTGCAGAAGGAGGCCATTCAGTTCATCGAGCCTGCATCGACACAATCCCACCCTATCCTCATAATCCCACATATTTACCCTGCTAATCCCCCTGACATGAAGGGGCAATTTAGCATGGCCAATCCACCTAACCCGCACATCTTTGGAGTGTGGGAGGAAACCGGAGCACCCGGAGGAACCCACGCAAGGCAAAACACTCCAATCCTCAGGTCAGCTGGAGTTGAACTACTGTGAGTGAAAACTGTTTGGGAGGCACACACATAATTATTCATGAATTGTTTGGCATGGAAGCATCAGACAGCATAAAAGAACAGCATCTACCTGCCCTTTAGATTTTTGCTGGATGTTTTAAAATATTGATTAGGAAGGGAGAAACAATTATATTATAATGGGTAATATTTAGTCATTGGTAGAAACTGAACTGGCAGTTTCTATTGAATAATTATAGGCATATATTGGGTTATAAACTGCATTGTTTTAAGATTAAATAAAGGTACATTGTCAGAGTAATTTATTTCATCTGGTGCATGCTATGTGTAAGCTAAGAACACTTAATTCAACACAGCAATCTTTCTTCCTCCAATATTGTCACAGCTCACAATGATCAACATGAACATAAAGAATTTATGAAGCTGGGGAGAAAGCAGTTTCTCATTCTTATTGCCATCTCCATACACAAGATGCAAGCAGGTGCCAAAGAGAATGAGTTATGCTTTACCGATTTAGGAGATCCCCGAAGGTGCTGCTTGTGGTTATATTGCAATGGTGCTTACTGATGTTTCTTTGAGCTTGTGTACAATAGGAGTTGGCCCGCCTCTGTATTTTTCAAACATTATTTCACTTGAATGGCAAGTAGTAGAGTTATCACACATTACTAATCCTGAAATATACACAACCTCACAGTTATGATTTATCACGGATGCAATGTTGCTAATCCCATTAATCCAGCCTTTTAGAAAACCTGCGTAAGATTGAAATAATTTGTTTTCAAATCACGCGGCATTTTGGGCTGGGTTTTGCGCCAAATCTCTGGGGAGTGCATGCCCGCCATCTTTCCACCGCATGCCATCCTGCCATGGGCAGGGGAGGCAGTGGGACTGAGCAGTGGGGGAAAATCCATGGGATGCAAGACAAAGAAATTCCACCTCAACCCATTTCAGTCCCTTGCCACCATGTTGCCAACTGTCTGTCCAAGCCACAAGCAAGCTCTAAGGATTATATGTATCCTAATACTGTCTTAAAAGTAGAATCCTTGCCCTGCAGAAGGAGGCCATTCAGCCCATGGAATCTGCACCAACTCTCAGAAAGAGCATCTTACCCAGGTCCATCACACCATGACTCCAGCGAGGCATTGGGGAGTCTGAAGGTGAGCCTCTGACCTGCTCTTATTGGCATTGTATTTATGTGGCTAGTCCAGTTCAGTTCCTGGTCAATGGTATCCCCCAGGATGTTGATAGTGGGGGATTCCTACACTGACCACTGCAGAATGCACTGCAGAGCGTAAATCACACTGAAATTCTGTGTGTGGGGCCGATTCCCACTGGAGAGGCTGGCAGCGTAGCGCTGAGGGGGCTACTGCGCATGTGCCAATCTGTCAGCGCCAAGGTCAATGCATGTGCAGTGGTCCCACACTGCTGGCCTCCCGATTGCTGGCCAGCTCAATCGCTGACCAGCCCTGCGACCCCGCATCGCCAGACGTGTGACCCGCCCCCATGCCTGATCACTGGCTCCCCGACCATACTCAGCCAAGCCTCCAACTCCCCCGCAGCCCCAATCTCCCACCACCTTGCCCCCAATTTCCCCCTCCTCCCCACTGGCAGTTCCAACAACCCCCCAGTGTCCCGACCCCCCCAGCAGGCTGATCCTGATTTCCCACCCTGATGGCCAGCTCCAATCTCTAGCTTGCCTCTCTCCCCCACCAATCCTGACTGCAGAGTGGCAGCGGGACCCCCCCACCTCACCATTCCCCCATAGACCTTGCCCTCGTGTCACTGCCCCTTGCCTGGTGGACAGTGCCAAGGTGCCCATTGGGCAGTGCCAGGGGGCCCAGGGTGGCATTAACGTGCCAACGCGCTGGAGGCACCACCCCCTCACTGCCTGACTCTCTGGGGGGCCCCCGATTGGCCCCCTCCACTCCAGCGGGTTCGGGCCACGAGCTCCCTGAAAGTGGGGAACGAAAATAATCCCCACTGTAGTGAACCACTCTGGCGGGGGTGAGGGTGGATGCTAGCGGGCCCGGAGACTTCAGTCCCAGACCCACTAATCACATTTAAAATATATTGTAATGTGTATTACCATAATTTTTGCGCCTCCCTGCCGATTCCTGGTGCGGATATGATGCCGCCAGAAATCCAACACTGGGAGTCGCGAACGGGCGGGGACACCCAGCACAGATCCCATGCATCGGATGATGCTGAAATCTCCTGGCCTGCTGAGCAGCAGGATTGGAGAATTGCCCGAGTTTACTCCTGTTCTATCTTTTTCCTTTTCCGTAATGATGTTAAATCTAATGATATGGTTAATGGTTCCCCCATCGCTACTTCATCCATTCATTCATTTGCCCAGCTTCTTTTCCGAAAACTAAATCTGGAATTGCACCCTCTCTCATTGGGCTGGTTACGTGCTACCTAAAAAGGTTCTCTTGAGTACAGTTCAAGAATTTTGTGCCCTCCATGCCCTTCACACTGTTCCTATCCCAATGAATGTTAGGGTAGTTGAAGTCCCCAACAACTATTGCCATATTGTTTTTTCACTCAACATTCTGTCTACCTATTTGCTCCTCTAACTCCCTCCCACTAGTTGAGGACCCATAGTTGACTGCTAGCAGAAGTGCCTGCCCCTTCTTAATTTCTGAACTCAAACCATAGGGTCTCATTTGATGCTTCATTTAATATATAACTCTCCCTCATAGCAGTAACTGATTCATTAACCAATAATGCTGCACCCCCAACTCTTTTTCCCCTCCCGATCTTGTCTGGAAACTCTACATCCAGGGACGTTGAGCTACCATTTCTGCCCTTCCTTAAGCCAAGTTTCTGTTGTAGTGATGATACCATGCTGCCATGTGCCTATCTGTGCCCATGTCACATGTATCACATGTGCGATAAAGACAAAGCATACCATTCATAAAGAAGGATAGGAGAGAGTGCAGAATGTTACAGTCATAGCTAGGGTGTCGAGAAAGATCAACTTAGAGCGAGGTAGGTCCATTGAAAAGTCTGATGGCAACAGGGAAGAAGCTGTTCTTGAATCGGTTGGTAAGTGACCTCAAATTTTTGTATCTTTTTCCCGATGGAAGAAGGTGGAAGAGAGAATGTCCGGGGTATGTGGGGTCCTTAATTCACTGGCTGCTTTGCTGAGGCAGCAGAACGTGTAGACAGAATCAATGGACGGAAGGCTGATTTGCATGATGGATTGGGCTACATTCACGACCTTTTCATTTGCTTTATTTACATATATTCCTTTTAACAGCATCAAAATCCTGTGCTGTACAGTTTTTAACCTGTGCTGCTTCTGTCTTCCTGATTCACTCACTCATTCTCCATCCCCTATTCCCTGCTCTGAATTTGCCCTCAGATTCCTATGCTCTAGCTAATCTAGTTTAAACTCTCTAACCCAACAGCACTAGCAAGTCTCCCTGCAAGGATGTTCACCCCAATCCATCTTCCCCAGAACATGTCCCAATGCCTCAAAAATCAGATGCCCTCCCTCCAACACCAGCTTTCAAATTTTAATCATTCATAGAATCCCTGCAGTGCAGAAGGAGGCCATTCGGCCCATTGAGTCTGCACTGACCACAATCCCACCCAGGCCCTATTCCTGTGATCCCACATATTGACCCTGCTAATCCCCCTGACATTAATGGACAATTTAGCATGCAATCAACTTAACTCGCACATCTTTGGACTGTGGAAGAAAACCGGAGCACCCAGAGGAAACCCAAGCAGACATGGGGAGAACATGCAAACTCCAAATAGACAGTGACCCGAGGCCAGAATTGAACCCGTATCCCTGGCACTGTGATGCAGCAGTGCTAACCACTGTGTCACATTCAATTCTCCTCTTTCTATATTCGCTTGCACATGGGACTGGGAGTAATCCTGAGATCACTGCTTCAGAGGTGCTGCTTTTCAATCTACTTCGTAGCTCCCTAAAGTCTGCTTTCAGGACCTCATCCCCTTTCCTACCTAAGTCATTGGTACCAATCTGGACTGTGGAAGTCAACCTACCCAGCAAAAGACCACAGTTGATCGCTCTCCATCAGGCGAACATCCCCTCTTTCGACCTTACAATGGAAGGAAGGTCATTGACAAAACAGCTGAAGATGTTTGGGCCTAGGACACTACACTGAGGAACTCCTGGTATAATGCCTGGAATTGAGAATGTTATGACCACCTCCCTGGTGAGGTTCCCTTTCCTGTGGGTAACTTATCCAGATCCAATAGTTATGTTTTAAAATTAACTAATTTAACAAGGCTCTCTTAAATTAAGACAAAGTAAGTTTATTAACCACTAAAAAGCATGGACAAAAATGGTAAAACACATGCATATACATTCATACAGATTAGAAGTGAGAATTGAGTCCAAAGTAAATATAAACAAAAAAGTATACAGAACAGTCCTTGACTTGCGAGAAGTGGATGATGAAGCATGTGGCCATTACAGTTTGAGGTTCATAGAATAGCTACAATGCAGAATGAGACCATTCGGCCCATCAAGTCTGCACCAACCACAATCCCACCCTGGCCCTATTCCCGTAATCCCACATATTTACTCTAGCTAGTCCTTCTGACATAAAGGGACAATTTAGCATGGCCAATCTACCTAACTCGCACATCTTTGGACTGTGGGAGGAAACCCACACAAATGCGAGGAGAACATGCAAACTGCACACAGACAGTGACCCAAGTCGGGATTCAAACTCGGGTCCCTGGCATTGTGAGGCAGCAATGTTAATCACTGTGCCACCATGCCGCCAGTCGAGTTGACTTCAGCAGGCCAATAGATGGTGTTTCCATTCCAGTGTTCTACGGTTTGGCAGAATAATTCTCCAGTTCTCATTCCAACTGTGATCTTTTTGCTGGGTAGATTGACTTCCACAGTCAGAAAGAGAGAGAGAGGTTTGACATATACCTGCAAAAATGGTTATTTTGAAGGGGCGCTGCTGGTTGCTTCTGTTAATGTGTCACACACCTTCAGTGTGAAAAACCTTCAGCTACTTATTCTCACAAAACACATACAGACAGGTACTGGGGAAGCTTTTCAATTGGCTTTAAACCCATTCTTTCTATATTTCATCTGGGAAGATGAATCCTCAATTCCATCTACGCATTACCCATAGGATCTCTTGAGATGAGAAAGCCATTATGTCCTTTCGTCTTTACCTGAGATGGTAATCAGTTTCTGGACAATTTTAGAAGAGTCTTGCCTGGTCACATGGAGGGGCTCAATTGACTCTAAGAGGATCACCCTTCAGCAATTCAGCCAATGATTGACTGTACATTTTTGGCCATCTTTGAGTTTAAAAAAACATAAACTCAGGTCTTATTTAAAGATCAATACTTCATGCGTAATCCAACAATTACAACTATCTTCCTTTGTGCTCGGTATGAATCCAATCAGTGGAGGGTGTTCCCCCTGATTCCCATTGACTCTGGTTTTGCTGGGGCTGCTTGATGCCACACTCGGTCAAATGTTGACTTGATGTCAAGGGCAGTTACTCTCACCTCACCTCTGGAGTTCAGCTGTTCTGTCCATGTTTGGATAAAGACTTTCCTGAGGTCAGCAGCTGAGTGGTCAGCAGCTGAGCTGAATGATCCCTGGCAGGGTCATTCCATTGGTATGTGTGAGGAGGCAATGGCCTAGTGGTATTATTGCTAGACGATGAATCCAGAAACTCAGCTAATGTCCTGGGGATTCAGGTTCGAATCCCGCCACAGCAGGTGGTGGAATTTGAATTCAATTTTTAAAAAAGTATCTGGAATTAAGAATCTACTGATGACCATGAAACCATTGTCGATTGTCGGAAAAACCCATCTGGTTCACGACTGTCCTTTAGGGAAGGAAATCTGCCGTCCTTACCTAGTCTGGCCTACATGTGATTCCAGAGCCGCAGCAATGTGGCTGACTCTCAACTGCCCTTGCAACAACGGCAACCAGGGATGGGCAATAAATGCTGGCCAGCCAGTGATGCCCATGTCCCACGATAGCGTAAAAAAAGCCCTTAACTGGCCATTTATGTGTCTCAACAGGCCTCTTGGCAGGATTTCTATCTAATCTTACTCTTGCATTCAATCCTCCACTTCATGACAGATCTTTCTATTGTGTCCTTTCCGTCTCTCTTTTTCCCTGCTTGTGCCTTCATATCCAGTCATCCAAACCCGCCGTTAAATAATTGGTGAAGATTTTTCAAGATTTTTGGAGAAAATTAACATGATTATGAATTCTCTGAGAAGCGTTACTGAATGTTACTGGCCATTGACAGTGTCTCTATGAGCACAGAAAATATCCCTCAAAAAATCCATGCTAATATTTGTATTCTATTCAGCAACTGAATAAAGCAAATGCCCATACAGATTAAACAACTGTTCGAACAATGAAAAAACCTCCCATGAATAAATCTTTAATTTGTTAAGTTCCCTGGTTCACCATTCTCTTGTGAAATGATTTATCACAGACATAGTCCTGGACCTGATTAAAGTTCCCTCTAAGCTCAATGGAACATTTCTCATTGTTTAAAAGACATTAATTGTTCTGGAATAAGGATCTATCATTGTTAAAAACCTGCAAGTTTCCCAGAGTCAACCATGTCATTCATTTGAACTTGAGCAAAGCAAATTTTGCTTTGGAATCTGAGGACCATGAGATTTATGTTAATCATTAGTTCTCCTCATGGTTACAGACTGAAGAATTCCAATTCCACTTGTAATGGCAGCAAAGTCAACGTGGCGTGGTTGGTCTGCAGGACGGTGTGTGTGGCTTGAACCAAGTTCAGCTGCCGGTTGTACGCATTTACCTGGTACCCTCGATGATAAATAGGTTCTTGATTGGTAAGTGGAAAAAGTGGGAAAATAGGGTTGAGAAACTCATCAGCCATGATTGAATAGCGGAGCAGACTCGATGGGCCGAATGGCCTAATTCTGCCTTTATATCTTAGAATCATAAAATCATAGATTCATAGAATCCCTACAGTGCAGAAAGAGGTCATTTGGCCCATCGAGCCCACAGCAACAACAATCCTACCTATGCCCTATTTCCGTAATCCCATGTATTTATAGAACATAGAACAGTACAGCACAGAACAGGCCCTTTGGCCCACGATGTTGTGCCGAGCTTTATCTGAAACCAAGATCAAGCTATCCCACTCCCTATCATCCTGGTGTGCTCCATGTGCCTATCCAATAACCGCTTAAATGTTCCTAAAGTGTCTGACTCCACTATCACTGCAGGCAGTCCATTCCACACCCCAACCACTCTCTGCGTAAAGAACCTACCTCTGATATCCTTCCTGTATCTCCCACCACGAACCCTATAGTTATGCCCCCTTGTAATAGTTCCATCCACCCGAGGAAATAGTCTTTTTACCTAGCTAGTCCCCCTGACACTAAGGGGCAATTTAGCATAGCCAATCAACCTAACCCGCACATCTTTGGACTGTGGGAGGAAATTGGAACACCCGGAGGAAACCCACGCAGACACGGGGAAAACGTGCAAACTCCACAGAGACAGTGACCCGAGGCCAGAAGTGATCCCGGCTCCCTTATGGTTTTATGAGGAGATTGATGAATCGCCTGTTTTTTACACTCCGGGGAGTTTTATGTCCCTATCTCTCCTTCCCACCCCACACCTCCATATTAAAAGGGATAAAATAGAACAGGTGGCTGGCTGATGTCTTCCCGCCCAACTGAGCTGCCCCATATCATAATGGATGGGTGAGGCATCAGCTAGTTCACCGGTCCTTAGATCTATCGAGGCCCTAAGCTGGCCACTTTATGGCCAGTGAAAGGCCTATTTCTGCCTGCATTGCAGTGATATGTCTGGCTAGGGAGCAACAGAACAAAATCAGCCAGCTCTCTACTCTATGAACTCAGGTTAATAGGCAGAGCAAAATGGGGATATCTTCACTGGGGTGTGCCCTGTGTCTGTCAGGGGCACCCAGCCCCTGAGATGGGGTTCACTCTTTTCTGCCTGCTCTCAGCCAGCCTCCAGAACCTGACACCCGCACTCCCCCCCTCCCTCTCTTCCTTAGGCTCCCTGATCCCACCCTGACCAAAAACATTGGACTCATCTGTAAGTCAGGCATCTATGGATCTTTTCCTCAGAACTGCCTGTAGTACCATCAGTGAGCATTACTGGATCTTGGTGCTGCTGGGACCATGCCCAAAAGTGACACCCCTGCAAAGCCCACTTATAAAATTTACCCAGTAGAGGGTGCAATTTTCCGGCCCTGCCCACTGGCAGGACCTTCTTGGTCCTGGCAAATGCAACCCATGCAGCGGGATGGGTGAGCCATGTCGGCAGGACAGGAAGCTCCTGCTGGCCGCCAATTGGGAACCACTTCCAAAGCTGGAAAACAGGAGGGCAGAGGGCAGGGTGTGAGCCTGTAAAATCCAGCCCTGAATCCATGGGAAAGTCGTGTATGACAATTTTGTGGGTGATGGAGGAGGAATGGATAAAGGTGCGAGGTTTGATTTTCAAATGGCAGTCCCACCCAACTGAACCATAGCAAAGAGAACTGGATCACAATAGTGTGGTCAACCATGTCAAAAGCTGCAGAGCGATCAAGAAGGATGGGGAGAGACACATTACCTTTCTCACAGTTACATAGTTTCGGTGCTTTGGAGAGATTCGAACATGGAATTCGGGGAAAGGTGGTCACAGATGTGAGCATTGACAATACAAGAAAATACTTAATTTTAACATGAAAATGAAGATCTGAAAACATTATTTTGCCATGGGTGCATACTCCTAAGTTCTTTGTATGTATCACTGTCACAAATGAACAGTTTTTGCATTAGGTACTTGGTTTTTGCATTAACTCGTCATTCCTTTAATTGGACCTCACATCCGTTATGTTCTGGAACGCACCACTGAGTAGCTAAATTATTGTATAATCTTGGATATATAACATGCATATGCTGTGATATCACAAATATTGATTCCAGGGATGAAAGTGTTGACATGCAAGGAGCGATTAAATAGTTTGGGCTTATACTCGCTGGAGTTTAGAAGATGAGAGGGGATCTGATTGAGGTACATAAAAGGGATTAATAAAGTAAATGTAGACCAAATGTTTCCCCTTGTGGAGCAATCTAGATCAAGAGGTCACAGGTATAGGTTGAGAGACAGCAGATTTAAAACTGAGATGAGGAGGAGCTACTTCTTGCAGAGGGTGGCAAATTTATGGAACTTGCTGCCCCATAGCACGGTGGAGTCTGAATCATCAAATGGTTTCAAGAAGGAGATAGATATACTCCTGATTTTAAAAATGGGTTAAAGGGATATTGGGAACAAGTAGGGAGGTGGATTTGAGACTCTACTTTCTCAGAATACTAAGGAAATTTGGCACGTCAGCCACGACTCTCACCAACCTTTACAGATGCACCATAGAAAGCATTCTCTCTGGCTGTATCACAGCTTGGTATGACTCCTGCTCTGCCCAAGACTGCAAGATACTACAAAAGGTCATGAATGTAGCCCAAACCATCACGCAAACCAGCTTCCCATCCATTTGAGTCTGCCTACACTTCCCGCTGCCTTGGCAAAGCAGCCAGCATAATCAAGAACGCCACGCACCCCGGACATTCTCTCTTCCACCTTCTCCCGTCGGGAAAAAGATACAAAAGTCTGAGGCCACGTACCAACCGACTCAAGAACAGCTTCTTCCCTGCTGCCATCAGACTTTTGAATAGACCTGCCTCGCACTAAGTTGACCTTTCTCTACACCCTAGCTATGACTGTAACACTACATTCTGCACTCTCTCCTTTCCTTCACTATGCACAGTATGTTTTGTCTGTATAGCGCGCAAGAAACAGTACTTTTCACTGTATACATGTGACAATAATGAATCAAATCAAATCAAATCAGAAGGGAGAGATCAGCCATGATCTGATTGAATGTCAGAGCAGGCTCAAAGCACTGAATTTGCCTACCTCTGCTCCTAATTCCTATGTTCCTATGTCTTCTGGTTTTAACAGAGGGTATAATTTATTGTTGACATGAAATATTGCACTAATAAGATGATTCTATTCTCGTAAAAGATTGAAATCACTCAAGTCTGTAAGTTGCAGTAATAGAGACTTTTTATTCACAAGCATGCTTGGGAGGCACAATCCTCTCCTCCAGGGTATCTGCCTGATACAAGAGCTACATAATATATTTATATCTTTTGGTTATTATCCTTACATTGTAAAATCCTACTGAGCAGAATTATACAGGCATCAGCTATCCCCTTGATCTAACTGATAGCTCCACTCTGTGCTTCTTAACACACTTTTGTTTATTCATCCTGTGAAGGCCATTTTGTTTGTGATTTTTACTTTCTCACACCATCGTGCTGAGAAAGGACTCTAACTGTTAGGATACCAGATCAGAAACTCCCAAGGTATATTATGAAGCCAGACTAGACACCGACAATTTTTCTATTTTGGCATTTGTGCGCGGGTATGATGTTTCACTCCCGGCACAATTCTACTGACAAACTGCAGAGTTTTTAATCAAAACAAATTTTATTTAACAACACACTTTAGCTATAACAAATGAATTAGCTTAACTTTTAACATTTGAACAATACTTAAGCATGAAAAGACACAATTCTTAACTGCTAACCTGTCACTATAGAGTCATAGAGATTTACAGCATGGAAATAGGCCCTTCGGGCCAACTTGTCCATGCCACCCAGTTTTTATCACTAAGCTAGTCCCAATTGCCTGCATTTGGCCCATATCTTTCTATACCCATCTTGCCTATGTAACTGTCTAAATGTTTTTTTAAAAGACAAAATTGTACCTGCTTCTACAACTGCCTCTGGCAGCTCGTTCCAGATGCTCACCACCCTCTGAGTGAAAAAATTGCCCATCTAGACCCTTTTGTTTCTCTCCCCCTATGTGTTTCAGCAAAATTCCTCTTATAGACTTAAACCCCCGCTTTAAAATTATTTAGCAAAACACAGGCATTCTTGCTTTGACTTAGGTTACCAGTCTTAGAGCTTTCAAAAAGCCTTATCAGAGAGAGATGGAGAATACAATCTTCAGGCAACCCAGGTAGCAACTGCTTTTGATTTAGAATGAAAATGAAACTCTTTATTTCCTGCAAGTTTAGCTCCTCCCATTAATCACATGACTCTGTCCCTGTCAATCAACCTAATCAAAACTCTGCGCACCCAGTCTAAAATCTCAGGGGAACCTAAATAAACAAAAGATCCATTAACTCCACATTCCAAGCTAAAATCAATTATTAGCCTACATTCTTAGCATCCGCGCCATGTTTACCAGACAAATCGACTCTTATAACAAAACACTGCCTCTTAAAGCAGCCCCATCTTCAATATAGCAAAATAACACAATATCATCACACAAATCACACAGTCCAAAGATGTGCGGGTTAGGTTGATTGGCCATGCTAAAATTGCTCCTTAGTGTCCTGGGATGTGTAGATTAGCGGGATTAGCGGCTAAAATATGTAGGGATATGGGGATAGGGCCTGGGTGGGATTGTGGTCAGTGCAGACTCGATGGGCCAAATGGCCTCCTTCTGGACTGTAGGGTTTCTATGATTTCTATGAAATAACCATGATATTAAAGTTGTTAATGCTCATAACTTCATTTGCCTATTTCAAAGATATTAATGTTCAATGTTAAATTATTTCAATTACTCCACTTTATAAGACTGTAAGACCATAAGACATAGGAGCAGAATTAGGCCATTCAGCCCATTGAGTCTGCTCCTCCATTCAATCATGGCTGATATTTTTCTCATTCCCGATCTCCTGTCTTTTCCCCACAAGAACCTATCTATCTCTGTCTTAAAGACACTCAATGACCTGGCTTCCACAGCCTTCTGTGGCAAAGAGTTCCACAGATTCACCACTCTCTGGCGGAAGAAATTCCTCCTCATCTCTGTTTTAAAGGATTGTCCCTTTAACCTGAGGTTGTGCCCTCTGGTTCTAGTTTTTCCTACTAGTGGAAACATTCTCTCCACATCCACTCTATCCAGGCCTCGCAGTATCCTGTAAGTTTCAATAAGATGCCCCCTCATCCTTCGAAACTCCAATGAGTACAGACCCAGATTCCTCAACCATTCCTCATACAGGCTCTTAATTCCAGGGATAATTCTTGTGAACCTCCTCTGGATCCTTTCCAAGGCCAGCACATCCTTCCTTTCGTATGGGGCCCAAAACTGCTCACAATACTCCAAATGGGGTCTGACCAGACCCTTATACAGCCTCAGTAGTACATTCCTGCTCTTGTATTCTAGCTCTCTTGACAAGAATGCTAACATTGCACTTGCCTTCCTAACTGCCGACTGAACCTACACGTTAATCTGAAGAGAATCTTGAACAAGGACTCCCAAGTCTCTTTGTGCTTCTGATTTCCTAAGCATTTCTCCATTTAGAAAATAGTCTATGCCTCCATCCCTCCTTCCAAAGTGCATAACCTCACACTTTTGCACGTTGTATTCCACATGGATTTACTTCGAATCCATGTTTGTTCCTGTCCTAATCATGCATTTATTTGAATGAATACAGAACTAAGCAATCAATTGCAAACAATTATTGTTAGACATTTCACCAGAAGCCCCAGTAGCATGCTGCTTAAACAATGTAGGTGGCAGTGTAAAGGCAAATGTCTTGTTGCGTTAGTGAATGAAGAGGAATAAATAGAAATAAGAGGGAGAGACGAGCACTTGTTGAAAACAATGTGCTTGAATTGACGGGGAAAAACGCAGCAATGTTATAAAATTATGAGGGGTATAGATAGGGTGAACAGTTGGAAGCTTTTTCCCAGGGCAGAGATGACAATTACTAGGGGGCACAAGTTCAAGGCACAAAGGTTCAGTGGAGAAGTGCGGGGGAGGTTTTTTACACAAGTGAGGTGGTTGAGGCAGACACATTAAGACTTATCTGGATAGACACATGAACAGGCAAGGAATAGAGGGATACAGGTGATTTGTCGAGATAGGATAACGTGATCGGCGCAGGCTTGGAGGGCCAAAGGGCCTGTTCCTGTGCTGTACTGGTCTTTGTTAACAGTGAGTTTGAGGGGAGCCCTTAAGCCACATTTAGTTTGACAGGCCTGGCTGAAAAAAAGCACTCCAAGTTTCACAGTATCTGCAAAGAAAGATGCGAGACGCTTTTGAACTTGAAGTATTCAGGCAAGAAAGCTGAACAATAGTAAATAGAATGGCACCTCATATACATGGAGGCACACAGGACATCTCTCAGCCATTTACTCATCAACATGTGGATGAACAGAAATTGGCATTTAATTTGGCAATGGGCAGCACGGTGGCACAGTGCTTAACACTGCTGCCTCACAGCGCCAGGGACCTGGGTTCGATTCCAGTCTTGGGTGACTGTCTGTGCGGAGACAGCATTCTGACATACCTTAGAAAGGTCTGGAATGTCACCTCCTTGCATATAAGGAAATGTTTGACGGCTGAACTGCATTACACCATCAACTTCATGTCATATCAAGATCTTTACTCCCAAAAATATTATTAGGGTAAATACACGACACTGAGTGAATGTTAATCTCTTTCCAAAGTTTTCAAAGAAGTTAGTCCTGGGAATTACAAGCTAAAATTTATTCATTAATACAAGGATAGTGTGATGATTAAATCTTAATGCCACATGTTATGGTCTGCAAAGAATTAACACTTGAGGTTGCAAAGACAGTTCAAGTGTTTCACTGCAATACAATGTCAGCCAGTTTTGCTTATTAAAGTTGATATTATACTCAGTGTCCATTATTGACAAAATGTCGGCAAGGATAGTTTAAATTAGAATTTGTGTATAGTTGGCACGTTAGCAGACTTAAATAAAAGCCGATGATATATTAGGAGCTGAGATGTTCAGCTTATTGCTGGCATGCTGGCAGCTTAATCAAAGGCTCGGGAGAATTTTTGACCTTGTCTTCTAAGTTATTACAGCAAAGCCGGTTGTCTCATCTCCCTTCGAGATGCTTGGGCTTGTTTCCTCGACATTTGTGTGATAAGTCTATTTATCATGGTAATTCCTCCCCCTCCTCTGTCCGTTCTTTCAATAGAACTAATCTTCTTCCTGCTGTGAAGAACTCAGTGCATTGAACTAATTGCTTCTCAGTGACTAACGGTGCCCCAACACTTCTCTGAACTCCTGTCACCTTGCGCTATCTCTTTCTCATCATCCTTCCTGCCTCTTGGCTCTTTCTCCCTGATCGGTCACTTCCATTGCCCAACTGAACTTCATGTCAAACTCACCACACTTGCTTCACAATGCATCATCTCTCATTGTCAACTCAACCAATCTCTTGTGACATGTTTGTCACCGTGACTCCCCCAGTTGGCAGGAACATAAGAACATAAGAACATAAGAAATAGGAGCAGGAGTAGGCCATCTAGCCCCTCGAGCCTGCCCCGCCATTCAATAAGATCATGGCTGATCTGACGTGGATCAGTACCACTTACCCGCCTGATCCCCATAACCCTTAATTCCCTTACCGATCAGGAATCCATCCATCCGCGCTTTAAACATATTCAGCGAGGTAGCCTCCACCACCTCAGTGGGCAGAGAATTCCAGAGATTCACCACCCTCTGGGAGAAGAAGTTCCTCCTCAACTCTGTCTTAAACCGACCCCCCTTTATTTTGAGGCTGTGTCCTCTAGTTTTAACTTCCTTACTAAGTGGAAAGAATCTCTCCGCCTCCACCCTATCCAGCCCCCGCATTATCTTATAAGTCTCCATAAGATCCCCCCTCATCCTTCTAAACTCCAACGAGTACAAACCCAATCTCCTCAGCCTCTCCTCATAATCCAAACCCCTCATCTCCGGTATCAACCTGGTGAACCTTCTCTGCACTCCCTCCAATGCCAATATATCCTTCCTCATATAAGGGGACCAATACTGCACACAGTGTTCCAGCTGCGGCCTCACCAATGCCCTGTACAGGTGCATCAAGACATCCCTGCTTTTATATTCTATCCCCCTCGCAATAGGCCAACATCCCATTTGCCTTCTTGATCACCTGTTGTACCTGCAGACTGGGCTTTTGCGTCTCATGCACAAGGACCCCCAGGTCCCTTTGCACGGTAGCATGTTTTAATTTGTTTCCATTGAGATAGTAATCCCATTTGTTATTATTTCCTCCAAAGTGTATAACCTCGCATTTCTCAACGTTATACTCCATTTGCCATATCCTCGCCCACTCACTCAGCCTGTCCAAATCTCTCTGCAGATCTTCTCCGTCCTCCACACGATTCACTTTTCCACTTATCTTTGTGTCGTCTGCAAACTTCGTTACCCTACACTCCGTCCCCTCCTCCAGATCATCTATATAAATGGTAAATAGTTGCGGCCCGAGTACCGATCCCTGCGGCACGCCACTAGTTACCTTCCTCCAACCGGAAAAACACCCATTTATTCTGACTCTTTGCTTCCTGTCGGATAGCCAGTCCCCAATCCACTTTAACACACTACCCCCAACTCCGTGTGCCCTAATCTTCTTCAGTAGCCTTTTATGGGGCACCTTATCAAACGCCTTTTGGAAATCCAAAAACACCGCATCCACCGGTTCTCCTCCATCAACCGCCCTAGTCACATCTTCATAAAAATCCAACATGTTCGTCAAGCACGACTTTCCCCTCATGAATCCATGCTGCGTCTGATTGATCGAACCATTTCTATCTAGATGCCCTGCTATCTCCTCTTTAATAATGGATTCCAGCATTTTCCCTACTACAGACGTTAAGCTGACAGGCCTATAGTTACCCGCCTTTTGTCTCCTTCCTTTTTTAAACAGCGGCGTAACATTAGCCGTTTTCCAATCAACCGGCACTACCCCAGAATGCAACGAGTTTTGATAAATAATCACTAACGCATCCACTATTACCTCTGACATTTCTTTCAATACCCTGGGATGCATTCCATCCGGACCCGGGGACTTATCCACCTTCAGTCCCATTAGTCTACCCAGCACTGCCTCTCTGGTAACATTAATTGTATTAAGTATTTCTCCTGCTGCCAACCCTCTATCGTTAATATTTGGCAAACTATTTGTGTCCTCCACCGTGAAGACCGACCCAAAAAAACTTATTTAAAGACTCAGCCATATCCTCATTTCCCACTATTAACTCCCCCCTCTCGTCCTCCAAGGGTCCAACATTCACTCTAGCCACTCTATTCCTTTTTATATATTTATAAAAACTTTTACTATCATTTTTTATATTAATTGCTAGCCTAGCTTCATCGTCTATCCTTCCTTTCTTTATCGCTTTCTTAGTCTCTCTTTGTTGTTTCTTAAATTTTTCCCAATCACTTGTTTCTCCACTATTTTTGGCCACTCTGTACGCAGCTGTTTTTATTTTAATACTCTCCTTTATTTCCTTCGTTATCCACGGCTGGTTCTCCCTTTTCTTACAATCCTTGTTTTTTGCTGGAATATATTTTTGCTGAGAACTGAAAAGGATCTCCTTAAAAATCCTCCACTGTTCCTCAGCTATCCTACCTGCCAGCCTGCTCTCCCAGTCTACCTTAGCCAATTCATCCCTCATCCTATCATATTTCCCTCTGTTCAAACAGAGGACACTGGTTTGGGACCAAACTTTCTCCTCTTCCATCTGAATCAGAAATTCGACCATATTGTGGTCACTCGACCCAAGAGGGTCCTTCACAATAAGATCCTTAATTCTACCTACCTCGTTACACAATACCAGATCCAAAATAGCTCGTTCCCTCGTCGGTTCCGTAACATGCTGTTCAAGGAAACTATCCCGACAGCATTCTAAGAACTCTTCCTCCATTCCACCCTTACCGACTTGAGTCTGCCAGTCAATGTGCATGTTGAAGTCCCCCATGATTATTGCCGTTCCGTTTTTACACGCATCCCTTATCTGCTTGTTTATAGCCCTCCCTACCTCAACATTATTATTTGGGGGCCTATATACCACACCTACTAGTGTCTTTCTCCCTCTACTATTCCTCATCTCTACCCATAATGATTCCACGTTTTGTTCCTCAGAGCCTATGTCATCCCTCAGTACTACCCTGATATTATCTCTTATTAATAGCGTGACCCCACCACCTTTTCCTTCCTGTCTATTCTTCCTAAACGCCTGATACCCCTGGATATTCATCTCCCAGTCCTGGTCACCTTTCAGCCACGTTTCTGTAATGGCCACTAGATCGTACCCACTCGTGCTGATTTGCACCATCAACTCATTTACCTTGTTCCGAATGCTTCGTGCATTCAGGCAAAGTGTCCTTATTCCAGCTTTTATCTGGACCCGCTTTGATGAGTCGCGAACACCCTCTCCCTCTACTCCCTTATCTAAATTACCGCCTTCATTCACTTGCACCCTCTCCTCTACCATTAATTTTGTAATTCCCCTTACCCCTGCATCCTCCACCCCATCAATTAGTTCCTTGATCCTAGTCAACTCTTCTAGCTCCCCTCCCCCCAACCTATCTAGTTTAAATTCTCCCCAGTAACCTTAGCCAACCTACCGGCCAGGATATTGGTCCCCGTGTGATTCAAGTTCCACCCGTTTTTTGTATACAGATCACCCCTGCCCCTAAAGAGGTCCCAATGGTCCAGGAACACTGCAGGCTAGCAGAAATCCAACACTTATAATGAAGCGAAAGGTAAATGGACCATTAGCTCCAAAACTGGTTAGTCTATTAGGTCAGAAGTACTTGTTGTTCGACAACTAAGTTTAGAATTAGCTCTCTGAGTAGATGTTTTTTGTGTTAGAACCCCATCATTTGAGAAGAGGAGTAAGGATATCTTACTGCAGCTGTACAGAGCCTCGATAAGGCCACCCCTGGAGTATTGTGTGATCAGCTAAAAAAATGAATACTCTACTCAGATTTTTTATGAATATGCAACCATATAAAATAAGAGCAGAAGTAGGCCATTTGGCCCCTTGAACCTTCTCCACATTCAATATGACCATGGCTGATCGACTTGTGTTTGGAATTCCACATTCTCATCAAACCCATAACCTTTGACCCTCTCGTGTAACACGACCCATTTTCCTCCGCCTTAAAAATATTCAGTGACCCCGCCTCCACCACCTTATAAGGCAGAGAGTTCCAAAGGTGCTCAGCCTTCTGAAAGATAAAAATTCTCCCATCTATCTCCAAAAAGGGTGACCCCAAATTTAGAAATAGTGCCCCCTAGTTCTGGACTCACCCATGAGAGGAAACATCCTTTCCACATCCACATGGGCAGCACAGTGGCACTGTGGTTAGCACAGCTACCTCACAGTGCCAGGGACCAGCGTTCAGTTCCCGGCTTGGGTCATTGTTCGCGCGGAGTCTGCACGTTCTCCCTGTGCCTGCATGGGTTTCCTTTGGGTGCTCCGGTTTCTTCCCACAGTCCAAAGACGTGCAGGTTAGGTGCATTGGCCATGCTAAATTCTCCCTCAGTGTACCCGAGCAGGTGCCAGAGTGTGGCGACTCAGGGATTTTCACTGTAGCTTCATTGCAGTGTTAATGTAAGCCTACTTGTGACTAATAGAAATGTTTTTTAAAAAACCTTGTCAAGACCATTCAGGATTTTCTCCACTCCAATGAATTCATCCCTCACTTCTCTTAACTCCAGTGAAAACAAGCTGTCTGTCCAAACTTCCCTCAGAGGATAACTCGTTCATTCCAGGTATCAATCTCGTAAAGCTCTTCCATCGGGAAAAGATACAAAAGTCTGAGAACACGTGCCAACCAACTCAAGAGCAACTTCATCCCTGCTGTCATCCGACTTTTGAATGGATCTACCTTATATTAAGTTGATCTTTCTCTACACCCTAGCTATGACTGTAACACTACATTCTGTACCCTCTCCTTTCCTTCTCCCCTCTGTAAAGTTTAAAGTTTATTTATTAGTCACAAGTAAGGATTACCTTAATACTGCAAGGAAGTTACTATGAGGTTCCCCTAGTCCCCACACTTCAGTGCCTGTTTAGGTTAATGCATCTAACCAGCATGCCTTTGGGATTGTGGGAGGAAACCGGAGCACCTGGAGGAAACCCACGCAGACATGGGGAGAATGTGCAATCTCCACACAGACAGTGACCCAAGCCTGGAATCGAACCCGGGTCCCTGGCACTCTGAGGCAGCAGTACTAACCACTGTGCCACTGTGCTGCCTGCCTCTGTACTCTATGAATGGTATGCTTTGTCTGCATAGAGTGCAAAAAACAATACTTTTCACTGAATACCAATATATGTGACAATAATAAATCAAATCAAAGAACCACCTCCACCACATTTTAACTTCCCACTCAGCCCAACCCTCATATTTTGGGAGTTTAAAGTTCCTCCAATGTGCCAACAGGTTATAGTGACACAGGATTTCCACCTTTTTCATGCTTGTATCCCTGAAAGAGTCCCTTAAAATCCTAGGATCAGAGCTTTTTTGCATATTGCAGGTGGGGGTCAAAAAATCAGCTGTGAAGTTTGGTTTCATTGCAAGCCTGCGTTGCTAGTCCAGTATTTATAAAAATAATTATTGCTGCTGCTGTTGCTTCTAAAAGCAATTGACCACTCTTGTGTTATCAAGTTTAAATTCCCTTCGCAAGGCTGGTTGTCAGGAACGCACAAAGTGTTCTGTGTGGCCATAGTTGTCAAGGTTACAAACTTTGGGATAGATGTTCCAATTGTTGGCAGGCATTCTTGCTTTTTGATGCCATTTTGGTTTCTACTGGGAGGCAACATCTGAGGGGATGGGGGGGGGGGGGGGGGAGGGGGCGGGGGGGGGGGGGTTGATATAATGTCCTATGTCAGGGGTTGTGGGTTTTAAAAAAGATGTGGTTTGCACACATAGATTCAAAATTACAAGACAGATTTATTGAAGGAGCTGCTGCCTGTACAGAGAATGAACTGAAACTAAAACAGCGGCCTGTGCAACACCCTAATGACATCATCATCAAATCATGTGATTGACTGTTAAAGCAATTGAGCAACAAGTTACTGATATAACAGAGTGAGAGGGAGGCATGAATGACACACTTTAAAATGTGTTCATACCATGAGCTATGGACATTCAAATTAAAAGTCCCTTAACAATCTCAGAAGAGCATTTTTGTACTCAGACAAGTCCACAACAACAGTAACAACAACTTGCATTTATATAGCCCTTTAATGTAGTAAAATATTGCAAGTTGCTTCACAGGAGTGAGAGCAAAGAATTGTTGCCATTATGCCATGGGTGTTCAGAGGTGACCAAAAGATTGGGCAAAGGAATGAGTTTTAAGGTGCGCTTGAAAGGGAAAGAGACAAAGGCTGAGACCAAGGGGATCCTCGAGCTTAGGCTCAAGGCAGTTCAAGGTGTGGTCACCAATGTTGGACAGCTGAAAATTGGGATGCGTAAGAGGGCAGAATTGGAGGAGCAATGAGATCTGTCGTGGGACTGGAGGAGATTACAGAGAGAGAGAGGTCAAGAGACAAGGGGTTTGAAAGCATGGATGAGAATTTTAATGTTGAGATATTGCTGGACATCAAGTCACATTGTCAGGGAACACAGGAGCAATGGTTTGATTTGATTTGATTTGATTTATTATTGTCACATGTATTAGCATGCAGTGAAAATTATTGCTTCTTCCGTGCTGAACAGAAAAAGCATACCGTTCATAGAGAAGGAAAGGAGAGGATGCAGAATGTAGTGTCACAGTCATACCTAGGGTGTAGAGAAAGATCAACTTAATATATGGTAGGTCCATTCAAAAACCTGATGGCAGCAGGGAAGAAGCTTTTCTTGGGTCTGTTAGTACATGACCTCAGGCTTTTGTATCTTTTTCCTGATCGAAGAAGGTGGAAGAGAGAATGTCTGTAGTGCGTGGGGTCCTTGACTATGCTGGCTACCTTTCCGAGGTAGCGGGAAGTGTAGAGAAAGTCAATGGATGGAAAGCTGGTTTGCGTAATGGTTTGGGCTTTGTACAGGACTCTTTGTAAATGGATAAACTTAACGCTCATTTCAAGGTTCTGACCATCGTAAAGATGCCATGTTTGCTAAATGTTTCAGCTTAAGGTGACACTTCACTGTTCTAAACCGCTGTAACATGCAAATTCAGACTGGGAATATGCACTTCCTTTATAGAGCAACAAGCAAATTCAATGCAGGATCACTGGGGAGGCAGTGGTGCAGTGATACTGTGACTGCACTAGCAATCCAGAGCCCCAGTGTAATCCTCTGGGGAATTGAGTTCAAATCCCACCACGGCAGCTGGTGAAACTTTGATTCAACCAAACCTGGAATGAAAAGTCTAATGATGACCATGAAATCATTGTCAATGTTGTAAAAATCCATCCAGTTCACTAATGCCCTTTTGGGAAGGAAATCTGCCATCCTTACCTAGTCTGGCCTATATGTGACTCCAACCCCACAACAGCGCGATTGACTCTGAAATGTCCACTGAATTGGCCGAGCAAGCCATTCAGTTCAAGGGCAATTAGGGATGGGCAACAAATGCTGGCTTAATCAGTGATGTCCACATCCCATGAACGAATAAAAGTTCATAATAAATCACTCCCTAATCCCAGGAGTCAAATTCTATTTCCCACCACCCCTTCACCAATCCAGAAATTAGAATTCCTCTCCCCCTTCCACAGTGGAATGGATAAATTGGTCTCAGCGTAATATCTAATCTGATAGACTCCAGCAACGCAGAAATCATTCAGTGCTGTACAAACACATAAAATTGGAACTTGGAGCTCGCTGACTGCTAGATTGCTACCCAGTAAAATTAGATGATTAAAGTGGCCCAAAGAGCAGTATTAACGGATCTATGACATGACTCGCATTGTGATGGCATGTGCCTACATGCATTATGATGTAAAGGTGCTCAGCAGAGCAAGGGTTAACATGGGACTGGAGAATGGCACTGTCCACAGTGTGGTCTATGTAATCACATGGCCAGAGAACAGTCCAGAACTAAACTCTGCAAGCAGCATGCCTGCATGGAATTGCTCCTTGCAAGATCATACATTGAATTGTATATAGTTAAAGCCTACCAATAAAAGTGTTTATGTTTAAACACAGAAGCCTCAAGATCTCATCAATGAACAACCACCACTGCAACAGAAATAACCTATACTAATTACATAATATAACACGAATCATCATTTCTGCTCCTAGTTTGGCTGAAGATACACTTTTTACTTTCAGACACCCTAGCATCAATTTTAATATTCTCACACAATGGGCAGTAGGATCCAGACAACATTTTTCAAAATTCATTCATGGGACATGGGCGTCGCTGGCTGGCCAGCATTTATTGCCCATCCCTAGTTGCTCTTGAGAAGGTGGTGTTGAGCCGCCTTCTTGAATCACTGCAGTCCATGTGCTGGGTTGACCCACAATGCTGTTAGGGAGAGAATTCCAGGATTTTGAACCAGCGACTCCGAAGGAACGGTGAGTGGCTTAGAGAGAAACTTGCAGCTGGTGGTCTTCCCAAGTATCTGCTGCTGTTGCCGTTCTAGTTGGAAGTGGTCATGGGTTTGGAAGGTGCTGTCTAAGGTTCATTGGTGAATTGCTGCAGTGCATCTGTGATAAATTTGAAAAGGTTACATTAACGTAAACAGTACGAAAGCTGTAGGAGAGAACAAATAAAGCAAAGTAAGTTCGTACCATCCGAGATGATTTGATTTGATTTAATTTATTATAATCACATGTATTAGTATACAGTGAAAAGTATTGTTTCTTGCGTGCTATACAGACAAAGCATACCGTTCATAGAGAAGGAAATGGGAGAGTGCAGAATGTAGTGTTACAGTCGTAGCTAGGGTGTAGAGAAAGGTCAACTTAATGCAAGGTAGGTCCATTCAAAAGTCTGACAGCAGCAGGGAAGAAGCTGTTCTTGAGTCGGTTGGTACATGACCTCAGACTTTTGTATCTTTTTCCCGATGGGAGAAGGTGGAAGAGAGAATGTCCGGGGTGCGTGGGGTCCTTAATTATGCTGGCTATTCTAAACTTAGAAATCATAGAAGAAATCATAGAAACCCTACAGTGCAGAAACAGGCCATTCGGCCCATCGAGTCTGCACCGACCACAATCCCACCCAGCCCCCACTCCCATATCCCTACACATTTACCCGCTAATCCCTCTAACCTACGCATCTCAGGACACTAAGGGGCAATTTTAGAATGGCCAATCAACCTAACCCGCACATCTTTGGACTGTGGGAGGAAACCGGAGCACCCGGAGGAAACCCACGCAGACACGAGGAGAATGTGCAAACTCCACACAGACAGTGACCCAAGCCAGGAATCGAACCCAAGTCCCTGGAGCTGTGAAGCAGCAGTGCTAACCAGTGTGCTACCATGCCGCCCGTTCCTGGGGTAATAAGTAGAACTTTGAACTATTCCTTGGATACAAATTCTTGTATCAATATTTTGATCATATTTTGCTCAAATTCTATTCTAGTCCTTGGGGTTCACCGCAGGGCAGGGGAAGTGTGGTGCATTGGTCCAGCACGAGTTAAGCTGTTGGTTCTGAACATAGAGATACAATCTTCTGGAGTTAATTACATTTCTGAAACCCCTACCACATCATAGTTTATTACAACCCGAATAATCTCAAGATCGAGCGATCTATTTCCAATGGCTTTAGAATTAATAAGTACGTTTTAAGTTTATTTATCAGTGTCACATGTAGGCTTACTTTAACACTGCAATAAAGTTACTGTGAAAATCCCCGGGTTGCCACACTCCGGCACCTGTTCGGGCAATGCGGTGGCACAATGGTTAGCACTACTGCCTCACAGTGCCAGCGTCCCAGGTTCAATTCTGGCCTCAGGTCACTGTCTGTATGGAGTTTGCACTTTTTGCCCGTGTCTGCGTGAGTTTCCATTGGATGCTCCGGTTTCCTCCCACGGTCCAAAGATGTGCGGGGATTGGCCATACTAAATTGACCCTAATGTCAGGGGGATTAGCAGGATAAATGTGTGGGTTATGGGAATGGGGCCTGGGTGGGATTATGGTCAGTACAGATGGGCCAATGGTCTCCTTCTGTACTGTGGGGATTCTATGGATACACTGAGGGAGAATTTAGCATGGCCAATGCATCTAACCAGCATGTCTTTCAGACTGTGGGAGGAATCAGAACTTGATGGGCCACTGTAGGGATTCTACGATTCTATGATCTGGAGGAAACCCACACAGACACAGGGAGAACATGCTGACTCCACACAGACAGTGACCCAAGCTTCGACCCAAGCTGCTGGGTCCCTGGCACTGTGAGGCAGCAGTGCTAACCACTGTGCCACCCCATACCATCTTAATGTATAATTGCCTCCCTTCATGGTTGTGACTTTGCTTTACCCTGATCCCGAGTTCACAAGTGTATCCCCCAATTCTCTGCCTCTCCTTGATTATCTTCTGTACCACATTCTGCCTTGACTAAGGCCCTCAATCTACCTTGATAAGCCATTTGCCCTGGCAACTCATCCAGTTGAAATGATTATTTCCTCGTCGCCTTGAAGTTTAAATGATTAATTCCTCCACTGAGGAGCCAGTTGAACTGACAATTTAGTGGGATAAAGAAAGCATAAGAGAACAATTCTGTGGCCAATGGAGTTTTTAAAAAAATTATCTCCATGGAGATGGGTCTCATTTGCCATTGCGCCACTGCAGTGATGTCGCTGTGAATTGCCCATGCATTTTGAAGTAGATTCATTAGAAACAGTAGGAAAGGTGACCTCAAATTGACCCGCAAACCACTTCATTGTTGAGTGGTTTGACTGAATCAGCACTGGCGATTCCATTAGTTTTCTGTCTCGAATGAGAAGCTAGTTAGCACAATAAAAAGTGCACCCTTTAGAATGTGATTTACCTTCAGACTTCTAACCTGGATCAAGAAACCTTTAGATTTAGAGCTCTGTGTCTAGTTGTCAGTGCGATAATCTTTCTTTAATGGTGTTTTCATTATTCTACAATCTCGGGTTAAACTGGCCTCCTGAATGATTCATGTTTCCATTTGCTTTTCAGTCCAGCACTCTATGACACTGACATTTAATTCATGATGCAATTTACTTGCCATCAAATTTGAAAGATTTAACATTTTCATATAGTTTACCGAAGAATAGCTTTGACTCGGGAGAATGCAAGTTTATTTGAGCTGAGTTGTAGCTGGCAGTGAATGAGTATTGTACATTAATTACAGTACGTACGGTCTAGACATCTTTCTTGTATGGAATGGATGCTTTAAATTTCCAGTAGGTCCTCTAATTACAAGTTTCATCATGCCTATTCATAAAGAGAGCAGAGAATAATCAGTCCTCCTAATAAATTTGTAGGGAATTACAGATCTCTTCATTGAATTTCTTGCTTTCCGTGCAAATAATATATCCGGTTATTTCGAACTTTAAGGTTGCGGCTTTCTACGTGTTACCAACATGGTGCATCAACAGGATGCTCTCCATCAGTCGGTTTTCAAGGCAACCCAAACCCGAAGTCAATGAAAAAAGTGAGTATAAAATTTGGATTGGTTCATTAAATATACATAGAGCAACATTTTCCCGAGGTTTGTGCATGTGTGTGTCTAGATTCACTGTCTGACATTTATTATCTTTCAGCCATACAGTAGGCAGCACACTCAACAACCTGAAATCTGGATGGGATTCCTTGGGCGGCCCAGTGACACAGTGGTGGGCACTGCTGCCTCATAGCCAGGGACCCGGATTCAATTCCAGCCTTGGGTGACTGTGCAGAGTCTGCACGTTCTCCCCATATCTGCGTGGGTTTTCTCCGGGTGCTCCGGTTTCCTCCCACAGTCCAAAAGTCATGCTGATTAGGTGCATTGGCCGTGCTAAATTCTCCCTCAGTGTACCCAAACAGGTGCCAGAGTGTGGCGACTAGGGGATTTTCACAGTACCTTGATTGCTGTGTTAATGTAAGCCTATTTATGACATCTTATTGGCAAGTTTGTTGCATGTTGTAATCTGAAGCTATAGACAGAGATGATGGCGGCTCCAATTTTCTTTCCATATGGCTGTCCAGGAATCTTTCATGCTCTTACCTCCCGCCACTGGAAGGATTTTCAAGTTCTTAGTCAACTTGCTGGGCCGCACCTTTCTTGGCCATCAAGCACTGGGGTGAGATTTGATTCCATATAGCTTCTAGTTCAAGGGAAGGACTGCTACTCACTGCACTACAAGGCCTCCTGTACAGTGTTTATGTGTGATTAAATATTAAAACCAGTGAGTCAAGCTCTTGAGAAAATTGTAACGTGGATTGAAACACAAAAGGAAACACAACTTCTTGAACAACGACATTGGTACATATCAGATCAATCAGTGGAACTGCTTCTCTTGTTTGATCGGTAGACTGATTCACTCTTTAGTGAGACGAGGCTTAATATAGTTTAACTTACATTTGTTAAATGGTCTTTCAGAGTAACATTCAGAGTAAATCTCATGTCTTTTCAAATTAATTCAGTCAGTCCTCAGAGTACAGAAGAATTACAAAGAGATACAAAAGGGTCCAGAGGGGCAATTTTTTCACACAGAGGGTAGCGAGTGTCTGGAACAAGCAGCCAGAGGCAGTATTAGAGGCGGGTTCAAAATTGTCTTAAAAAATGTATTCAGACAGTTACATGGATAAGATCGGTCTCGAGGGATATGGGCCAAATGTGGGCAATTGGGACTGGCTTAGTGGTTACAAAAAAGGGCAGCATGAACAAGTTGGGCTGAAGAGCCTGTTTCCATGCTGTAAACCTCTATGGGTCCGATTTTACCATTTTCATTCGAAGTGCTGAATCTGGGCGCAATTCAGATCCGACTTGGAAATCTGCTTTCAGGTGCCCCCATTAGCACTTAGCTTGAAAAAAAAATTGCGGGTCTGAATCACGCTGTGGGCGGGGCTTAGCGCAGCCAGAACGATCGGAGCTCTGAACTGCGCATGCGCAGTCAGCAAAAAATTTGAAAACGCGCGCCCGTGTCAGATCGCTCCCAAGCTGCAGAAAGCGGAGAAAGCGGCCCGGGAGCGAAATGTGGAAGCGATGGCCCCCACAGGCATCACTGTCCCCCTTATCCACCCACCCCCCTGCTACCCAGACCGATCGCGACCCTCTGCCCCGCTCCCCCCACCGATCGCCCGCAGAGTAGCAGTGGACACTCCTGCCTCTCCCCATCCCCGCCCCCCCCTGCCACCAGTGAGCAATCGGGTCTCCCCACCCTGCCCCCCCCCTACCAGAGATGCATCATACCCACTTCCCTTCTCCCCGCCGCCATTCCCGGGCCTGAGTAAAGTGGGCATCTGCGTGGACGCATGCGCTGATCGCATTAATAGCCTCACACCCGACTTTACCAAATTTCGCGCCTGAAAATGGGCGTGACGCAATGGTAAAATCGGGCCCTATGATTCTATAAATGAAAGATACCCGGCAAAATTCTCCCATCTGAAACAAAGTCCCTTGGCAACAGTTGGGAGTGTTTCACCACGGGGACCCACTCCATATCTTCCAACCCTGAGCTTGTTAATGATTCATCCGGGGCCTTTGTGTCATCTTCCATGGTGAGCACAGCTTTATGCTGCACATTCCACCATCGTATGTGGGCGCCATATTTAAAAGACATCATTACCAGCACTTATCTGTTGAGATGTCAGAAAGGGGAAGCGCCCAAGTTTAGTAATGCCGCCCTGTGCATCTTCCTCAACCATGTCAGGGTCAGGTGGAATGTTCGCTACCTGGCTGATGGTTGGAGGAGGGCCAACCGGAAAGCCAACATGGCTAGGTGCAGGTGGTCAATGCTGTCAGTGTCCAGGGGGTGCACAGGAGGTCCAAAAGAGGATGATCGATTTTATTTGCTCCGCAATGGTGAGTCTCAATGATTGGATTTGATTTGATTTATTATTGTCACATATATTGGGATGCAGTGTTGTTTTCTGTGCACTATATAGAGACAAAACATACCATTCACAGAAACTTAGGGGTGAAAGAAAGGAAAGGGTGCAGAATATAGTGGTACATAGAACATAGAACATAGAACAGTACAGCACAGAACAGGCCCTTCGGCCCACGATGTTGTGCCGAGCTTTGTCTGAAACCCAGATCAAGCTATTTCCTCCCTATCATCCCGAAGTACTCCATGTGCCTATCCAATAACTTCTTAAATGTTCCTAAAGTTTCTGACTCCACTATCCCTGCAGGCAGTCCATGACACACCCCAACCACTCTCTGAATAAAAAACCTACCTCGGACATCCTTCCTATATCTCCCACCATGAACCCTATAGTTATGCCCCCTAGTTACCGCTCCATTCACCCGAGGAAATAGTCTTTGAACGTTCACTCTATCTATCCCCCTCATCATCTTATAAACCTCTATCAAGTCTCCTCTCAACCTCCTCCGCTCCAAAGAGGAAAGCCCAAGTTCCCTCAACCTTTCCTCATAAGACCTACCCTCCAAACCAGGCAGCATCCTGGTAAATTTCCTTTGCACTCTTTCCAGTGTCTCCACATCCTTCTTGTAGTGAGGTGACCAGAACTGCACACAATATTCCAAATGTGGTCTCACCAAGGTCCTGTACAGTTGCAGCATAATCCCACGGCTCTTAAACTCAAACCCCCTGTTAATGAATGCCAACACACTATAGGCCTTCTTCACGGCTCTATCCACTTGAGTGGCAACCTTCAGAGATCTATGGATATGAACCCCAAGATCTCTCTGTTCCTCCACATTCTTCAGAACCTACCTTTGACCCTGTAATCCACATTTAAATTTGTCCTACCAAAATGAATCACCTCGCATTTGTCAGGGTTAAACTCCATTTGCCATTTTTCAGCCCAGCTCTGCATCCTATCTATATCTCTTTGCAGCCTACAACAGCCCTCCACCTCATCCACTACTCCACCAATCTTGGTGTCATCAGCAAATTTACTGATCCACCCTTCAGCCCCCTCCGCCAAGTCATTGATAAAAATTACAAATAGCAGAGGACCAAGCACTGATCCCTGTGGCACTCCGCTGGTAACCGGTTTCCAGTCCGAAAATTTTCCATCCACCACCACCCTCTGTCTTCTGTTAGATAGCCAGTTACCTATCCAATCGGCCAAACTTCCCTCTATCCCACACATCCTTACTTTCTTCATAAGCCGACCGTGGGGGACTTTATCAAACGCCTTACTAAAATCCATGTATATGACATCAACTGCACTACCTTCATCTACACACTTAGTTACCTCCTCAAAAAATTCTATCAAATTTGTGAGGCAAGACTTGCCCTTCACAAATCCGTGCTGACTAACCCGGATTAAGCTGCATCTTTCTAAATGGTCGTAAATCCTATCCCTAAGGACCTTTTCCATCACCTTACCGACCACCGAAGTAAGACTAACCGGCCTATAATTACCAGGGTCATTTCTATTCCCTTTCTTAAACAGAGGAACCACATTCGCCACTCTCCAGTCCTCTGGCACCACCCCTGTGGACAGTGAGGACGCAAAGATCAATGCCAAAGGCTCTGCTATCTCATCCCTTGCCTCCCAAAGAATCCTAGGATACATTTCATCAGGCCCAAGGGACTTATCAACTTTCAGTTTATTCAAAATTGCTAGTACATCTTCCCTCCGAACATCTACTTCATAGTTAGATTGTAGAGAATGATTAACTTAATATAATGGATGGTTATAGAATCCACAAAGACTGCAGTATGTTAGGGTCCAGTGGCATTGGCATGTCCTGCCTCACAGCCCCATTTCAGTGCAACTATGTTGTGGTGAAGTGACCACGCATGCCTTCTTCCCCTTTCAGCAGACATGGGAGACTGCATTAAACGGGAGTGAGTGTGGTCAGGGGGGACTCAGTGGGGGCGTGGAGGGAACTAGCAGCCTCCCCAAAAGACATGGATGTATGAGCGTTACCTTGGCATGTAGATGTGCTCAGTGTTCTGGAGGGAGCTGCCCCACACCCTCTGCTCAACTTGCACCGGTGATGGCCGGCCACACACGAGTGAGCTGCCTGATGACAGGAGGAGTGAGGAATGGACCAAATTCCGATGCTTCAACCCATGCAGCTATTCTCAAAAGTTCTCTTCTTTCAGCAAGAGAAGCTGCGACACAATTGTGCAGGACAGGAGAAAACCCGAGGGGGCGATCACACCTGAGTGCTCTCATGGAGCTTGAGGAGAGGGCAGCACAGCTGGTGGGAGGTGAGTGTAAAGGAACCATTGGTGATGGGGACCTTGGCCTTGGGTGTCCACTTGGTAGGGATTCATCCATTCAATGCAAACATGAGGGATGAATGTGCCTCCACGTTTGATCCAGCTTATACTGTCCCTTGCACTCTCCTGTCTTGTTTCAAGGTGTGTCCCGGAAGAAACCAAGGCCCAAAAAGGAGGAGATGGACACCCTTTCAAGTCCCAGCCCCAGACACAGTGCAGAGAGAAGCAAGGAGAGAGCGGAAACGGAGAGCTCCACACGTTTTGCGGCATCACAGCACATGCTTGCACCCTCCACACATCTCAGTGGGTATTAGTGCTAGTTTAGGAAGGGTCTCACAATCTTGTGGTCATCATAGAGTCATAGACTAGAGTCATAGAGTTTACAGCATGGAAACAGGCCCTTCAGCCCAACTTGTCCATGCCGCCCTTTTTTTTAAAACCCCTACGCTAATCCCAATTGCCCGCATTTGACCCATATCCCTCTATACCCATCGTACTCATGCAACTATCTAAATGTTCTTTAAAAGACAAAATTGCACCCGCCTCCACTACTACCTCTGGCAGCTTGTTCCAGACACTCACCACCCTCTGTGTGAAAAAATTGCCCCTCTGGACCCTTTTGTATCTCTCCCCTCTCACCTTAAACCTATACCCTCTAGTTTTACACTCCCCTACCTTTGGGAAAATATATTGACTCTCTGTAGAGTGGACACATGGACACATGTCCGCAGCTGGAGGGGCTAAGTTCAGCCAAGCTCCCTGCCCCTGCAACCCCCTCCCCCCACTCCCCCCAGAGCACCCCCAACACCTTCTCCACACTCACAGTTCAGCGGCACACAGCTGTACCACCAACAATTCTGGAGGGAGAAATATCTGTGGCGGGGCCTTTCGTAGCCTCGTGCAAGCAGTCCCCCACGGATCCTCTGTCCATCACACTCATCTGACTATCCTGAGTTTTTTCAATGATCACTGAGGGTAAAGGTACAAGGGTTTCAGTTCTTTCCTATCCCTCTCCGTAATGAAGAATGAGAAGCAGGAAATGTAAAATCAATGTTCTTCCCGAACTGCAAAGCCCAGGGATTCAAACCCCTTAAGATTTTCCCCTAGAGAGTGCCATCGTGCCACCCCCATGGTGGATGATCAGTGTAAAGTAGCCCGCGCATAGGCTTTCTCAAGCTTTTTTGTTCAGATACCAGAAATACCCAAGGAGAGCTTCCAGTGTAGTTAGTCTATATTTGGATAAAAGCCTGATTGATATTGGCAGCTCAAACACTTAACTCAATGATTAATCTATTACAGTCGAGTTACCATCTCCCTGGATAAGAAGGATTTCCTCGGATAACAAAATTACGAACATTCTGTGGATCGAAATAATTTTGGACGCATTCTTCTAGCTGTCATAGGCCTATGATCATCCTGGAAATTGAATGGGTGGCACGGTGCCTCACAGCGCCAGGGACCTGGGTTCGATACCTGGCTTGGGTCACTGTTGGTGCGGAGTTTGCACATTCTCCCTGTGTCTGTGTGGTCTTCCTCCCGGTGCTCCGGTTTCCTCCCACAGTCCGAAGGATATGCTGGTTAGGTGCATTGGCCATGCTAAATTCTCCCTCAGTGTATCCGAACAGGCACCGTGGCAACCAGGGGATTTTCACAGGAACTTCATTGCAGCTTTAATGTAAGCCTACTGGTGACACAAGTAAATAAACTTTAAACCTGTTTCACACTAAGAAACTATTGTCATCTCTGCCTTGTGTGGAGATATATGAAACAGACAACAGGCACATATTAGTGATCGTTGCTACGACATGGGAAATCCCTGAACGACTTCTACTGACATTTTGCTCCTTTCACTCAATCCTGTCTTTTTGATAAAATTATTGAACAAAGGAAAATATAGTCCCAATATAGCAGTTTGCTGCTATGTGACAGACTAGTACATGAACCTTAACTGACAGCATGTCAACCTTTGCTCACCAACCAGTAGTTTCCTTGAACCTCAGAGCTTGTCCTCAGAAATCCATCACAACCTCAAATAATCCCATATTCAAATGGAAAAATAAGTCATTTTCACCTCTCCCTTGATGAGATACATATAAATCATGTATTGTTTCGTTACTTGATATTCTTCCAGTCAACTATGTTAAGGCCAATGTATTTGGTTTTTCACGACTACCTTTGAATTTTGTCTAACTCAGTTACCAGATTCTGCCCATACATTTATATAATCTTCATTACATAGTTTCATTACAACAGGGAAGGAAGATTAAATCTTCCTGAACCTTTTAGGTGTTTTTAGTCATGACTCTCTGGATAATAACCACTAGTCCTGAAGCTGTATTTTCCAATTACAGCTTCACAATTCTGATATAATTTGTGGCTGGATCCTATTTGTGGCTTCAGGTTGTAGAGTATCATTCCCGAGGAGCTTGTAAAGACCAGGTCTGAGCTGACACCTAACCTATCGCAAAATCTTAACATCCAATGGAAAGGTATGTTATTTAAAGATGCAAAGTATCATAATCAAATCCCAGGTTTCTAGATTTTAATTTGATTTATTATTATTACATGTATACAGTGAAAAGTATTATTTCTTGCGCGCTATACAGATAAAGCATTCGAGACATAGAGAAGGAAACGAGAGAGTGCAGAATGTAATGTTACAGTCATAGCTAGGGCGTGGAGAAAGATCAACTTAATATAAGGTAGGTCCATTCAAAAGTCTGATGGCAGCAGGGAAGAAGCTGTTCTTGAGTCAGTTGGTATGTGACCTCAGACTTTTGTATCTTTTTCCCAATGGAAGAAGATGGAAGAGAGAATGTCCAGGGTGCATGGAGTCCTTGATTATGCTGGCTGCTTTTTGAAGGCAGCGGAAAGTATAGACAGAATCAATGCATGGGAGGCTGGTTTGCATGATGGACTGGGCTTCGTTCATGACCCTATGTTGTTTCTTGCAGTCTTGGACAGAGCAGGAGCCATCCAAGCCTTGACACATCCCGAAAGGATGCTTTCAATGGTGCATCTGTAAAAAGTTGGTAAGAGTTGTAGTGGAAATGCCAAATTTCCTTAGCCTCCTGAGAAAGTAGAGGCATTGGTGGGCTTTCCTAACTATGGCATCGGTGTGAAGGGACGAGGACAGGTTGTTCATGACCTGGACACCTAGAAACTTGAAGCTTGACCATTTCCACTTCATCCCTGTTGATGTAGTCAGGATGTGGAGATGCCGGCATTGGACTGGGGTGAACACAGTAAGAGTTTTAACAACACCAGGTTAAAGTCCAACAGGTTTATTTGGTAGCAAATACCATTAGCTTTCGGAGCACTGCTCCTTCGTCACATGGAGTGGAAATGTGCTCTCAAACAGGGCACAGAGACACAAAAATCAAGTTACAGAACACTGATTAGAATGTGAATCCCTACAGCCAGCCAGATCTTAAAGATACAGACAATGTGGATGGAGGGAGCATTAAGCACAGGTTAAAGAGATGTGTATTGTCTCCAGACAGGACAGCCAGTGAGATTCTGCAAGTCCAGGAGGCAAGCTGTGGGGGTTACTGATAATGTGACATAAATCCAACATCCCAGTTTAGGCCGTCCTGATGTGTGTGCGGAACTTGGCTATCAGTTTCTGCTCAGCGACTCTGAGCTGTCGTGTGTCGTGAAGGCCGCCTTGGAGAACGCTTACCTGAAGATCAGAGGCTGAATGCCCGTGACTGCTGAAGTGCTCCCCCGCAGGAAGAGAACAGTCTTGCCTGGTGATTGTCGAGCGGTGTTCATTCATCCGTTGTCGCAGCGTCTGCATGGTTTCCCCAATGTACCATGCCTCGGGACAGTCTTTCCTGCAGCGTGTCAGGTAGACAACGTTGGCCGAGTTGCAAGAGTAGGTACCGTGTACCTGGTAGATGGTATTCTCATGTGAGATGATGGCATCCGTGTCGATGATCCTGCACATCTTGCAGAGGTTGCTGTGGCAGGGTTGTGTGGTGTCGTGGTCACTGTTCTCCTGAAGGCTGGGTAGTTTGCTGCGGACAATGGTCTGTTTGAGGTTGCGCGGTTGTTTGAAGGCAAGAAGTGGGGGTGTGGGGATGGCCTTGGCGAGATGTTCGTCTTCATCAATGACATGTTGAATGCTCCGGAGGAGATGCCGTAGCTTCTCCGCTCTGGGGAAGTACCCCCACAGCTTGCCTCCTGGACTTGCAGGCTGTCCTGTCTGGAGACAATACACATCTCTTTAACCTGTGCTTAATGCTCCCTCCACCCACATTGTCTGTATCTTTAAGATCTGGCTGGTTGTAGGGATTCGCATTCTAATCAGTATTCTGTAACTTGATTTTTGTGTCTCTGTGCCCTGTTTGAGAGCACATTTCCACTCCATCTGATGAAGGAGCAGCACTCCGAAAACTAATGGTATTTGCTACCAAATAAACATGTTCGACTTTAACCTGGTGTTGTTAAAACTCTTACGATGTAGACAGGAGCATATCTTCCACTATATTTCCTGAAGTTGATGACTATCTCTTTCATTTCACTGACATTGATGGACAGATTGTTGTCATCACACCATTTCACCAGATTCTCTATCTCTTTCTTGTATTCCTTCTCATCCTTGTTTGAAAGCACAGAGATCTGTCAATGCCTCCCCCCAGCTATAGCCGGCCTTTGTGGCCAATCACCGCCCCCCCCCCTACCTGGGGCATCGCAGCCAATTACCCTACCCACCTCCCCCCATCCGGCTTGGATCTATTCAAAATAGCATTTAAATATTACAGTCAGCCTCGTGCCCTTTTCGGGCGGTGATCTTGTCGGAGATCCGATGCTGGTAAGATCGCGAAAGGTGAGTAGTTAGGTGTGAACCCGATTTCTTGGCTTCTCACTATCTTACCAGCTCATCCCGCTCATTGGCTGGTGGGGCGGGAAGGTAAGATCACCCCCTTTGTCTTTTTTTTTGCACTTCAGTCCCACTTTCCCTTAAACTCAAAATCACAGCTCTTGCTTCTGAACTCTTGATTTCTTCTTCTATACATTTCTAAACTTTTGAGTCTATTGGCCAATTCAGGTTCACTCAACGTCCATCCCTCAGTGTCTGGCAACATCCCAACATCTCACTCAGTCTATTTGCCCAAAGACAAGCATTCGGGTGAGAATTTCTTTCCTTCAGACTTTGATTAAAAGAGGACACTCACAATATGATGAAGTTAAATGGGAATGAAGGATATTAAATGGGACAAAAAGGAAGTGTGATAGTTTAGACCGAAACTCCACTGCGCAGAATGTGCTCTCGAAGAGAAGTCTCTGGAACTTCAATGATGTTGACAGGCATTGATTAGGGAGCAAGTTCAATATGACCTGTTAACCAGTCGCTCACTGAGGTGATGAGTGTCGTTAGCTGCAGGGTGTACTTCGGTGAGCAGAACACACACTGACAAAGCAGAGGGGACGAGGAAAGTAGATTGCACAAATTAAAGGCATAGAACTTTAACAATATCAAAGACAATGCACATACCTTAAATCTTAGCTTCCTAAATCATGAGGAAAGAAAAACAATAGCCATATTGCTAGTCAGTCGCTTGCATGAGTAAATTTGATCCACCCAACTTCACATATTATTTTCCATTTTTATTCCTTCATGGAATATCAGCATTGCTGGCCAAACGGCATCCCTAATTGTCCTTGAGAAGGTGGTGGTGAGCTATCCATTAGAGTATTTAAGAGTGGTTAACTCACGTGGAGACAATTAATGCGATAAATTCAGAGAAAAGAGGGATTGATTTATAACTCATTGGCTGGACTTTTACCACCCTGCCCACCATGGGAATCGGAGCGGGCAAGGGGCGCAAAATGGAAACGTCTGTTGACCTCGGGTGGGATTTTATGGTTTTGAGACAAGCAAGGCCGTAAAATCCTAACCATTGTGTCTATAAAGAATTTGGTTGAGATAGAGGGCAGGCAACTGTAGGAAGCATGTTCATAAATGAAAAGGGGAATGTTGTAGATTTAATAGTATAAATGAAGCAATTGTGATAGCATCACTTAAAAAAAACACAGTGAAATAATTATTTGGGACATAATAATTCCCAATTATTATCACAAAATGGATACCACGACATTGAAATAAAAAAAAGGTTCAAAGATCAAATGTTGATCATTGTCTGTTTTGAAAGAGGGTTGTAGGGTTGGGGGAGGCTCCAGAAATAGAAAAGGATGAGGCCATGGAGGTATGTGAAAATAAAAATGCAAGATTTTAAAATCATGACATTGCCAAAGCAGAAGCCAATATAGGCTCCGGAGTGATGGGGGAATGGGACCTGGTGCTAGTTGGAAATCAGGAAGTGGAGGTTTTGGAAAGACCCAAGTTTACGAAGGGTGCAAAGTGGAAAGTCAGCCAGGAGAGAATTTGATGGACAGTTCTTGATGAGGGTTTCAGAAGCTACTCCCAGAACAAACTGGGAATTATTTTCTGTGGAGGTTCTTTCAATTGTTCCCTGAAACAGGTGTTGGAAGAGCCACCTCGGAGAAATCTTGACAGAACAGTGCAGAGTGGAGAGAGTGCTGCATTGGCTAAGGTGCTTTTTGACGGAGGAGATGTTAAAGTAGAATACTATCATTAATCCATAATACCCTTACCAATATTATTCCCTCAACAAATAACATAGTAAATTGTCATTCATTTCACACCTCAGTGGAATGGCTAGTGCAGAGTGGGAGATGTTTGCCTGTGTTACAACTCTTATCACATTGTGTGAAACGCTTTGCGACAGTTATATGGTCAGACATTACATAAATGTAAATACGTTGTCAAAATGTCAAAATCTATGATCCATGGAGACACCACCTGCAGGAAAAATAAGTCTAGACTCATTTATTTGGAAGCCGACTAGTGAATGAAAGGAATGAATCAAATCACATCACTTCGCTAGCACATGAAGTGATCATGGCAAGATTCACTCATGGATCTTACCTGCCCTGGTGATATGAAAGCAGCAAAGGTAAGCCTGTCCTCCATCCTGGTGTGGTTGCATCAATGCTGACAGTGAGGAGGGATGGCCTCCATCTTGTTGGACTATTGCCTGCTCCTCATTAGGTTCCCTGCAATTAAATATTTGGAAAATGCTCTGCCATTGACCGTACAAATCAGGTTTGGCAGCAGGATTTTTGGGCGGCATGGTGGCACAGTGCCAAGGACCTGAATTCAATTCCTGGCGTGGGTCACCGTTTGAACGGAGTCTGCACGTTCTCCCCGTGTCTGCATGGGTTTCCTTCAGGTGCTCCGGTTTCCTCCCACAATCTGAAAGACATCCTGGCTAGGTGCTTTGGCCGTGCTAAATTCTCCCTCAGTGTCCTCGAACAGGTGCTGAAGTGTGGCGACTGGGGGATTTTCATAGTAACTTAATTGCAGTGTTAATGTAAGCCTACTTATGACACCACTAAATAAACTTAATTTATTTAAAATGGGAATAACCTTATGACATTGAAAAAGTGTGCAACATTTTAACTCTATGCTAGGCTTGCCCATGTTCAAGAGAGTCTGACGCAAATAACCAGTCACCACTTCAAGAGAAGACGAGGCTATCTATCTACGCAATCCAGCCGGTACAATGTGGGATTATTCAAGCTAGAACTGAAGATCTTTTTGATTTGATTTGATTTATTATTGTCACATGTATTAAGCTGCAGTGAAAAGTATTGTTTCTTGCATGCTATACGGACATAGCATACTGTTCACAGAGAAGGAAATGAGAGAGTGCAAAATATGGTGTTATTGTCATAGCTGGAGTGTGGAGAAAGATCAACTTAATGGCAATGGAGGTTTATTCAAAAGTCTGATGGCAGCAGGGAAGAAGCTGTTCTTGAGTTGATTGGTACATGACCTCAGACTTTTGTACCTTTTTCCCGACAGAAGAAGGTGGAAGAGAGAATGTCCGGGGTGCATGGGGTCCTTAATTATGCTGGCTGGCAGCGGGAAGTGTAGACAGAATCAATGGATGGGAGGCTGATTTGCATGATGGATTGGGCTACATTCACGGCTTTTAGTAGTTCCTTGCAGTTCCTTGGGCAGAGCAGGAGCCATACCAAGCTGTGATACAACCAGAAAGAATGTTTTCTTTGTTGTATCTGTAAAAGTTGATGAGAGTCGTAGCTGACATGCCAAATTTCCTTAGTCTTCTGAGAAAGTCGAGGCGTTGGTGGGCTTTCTTAACTATAGAGTCAGCATGGGGGTGTGGGGACTAGGGCAGGTTGTTGGTGATCCAGACACCTAAAAACTTGAAGTTCTCAACCCTTTCTATTTCGTCCCCGTTGATGTAGACAGGGCATGTTCTCCTTTACGCTTCCTGAAGTCGATGACAATCTTCTTCGTTTTGTTGACATTGAGGGAGCGATTATTGTCACCGCACCAGTTCACCAGATTCTCTCTCTCATTCCTGTACTCTGTCTCGTCATTGTTTGAGATCTGACCCACTATGGTGGTGTTGTCAGCAAACTTGAAAATCGAATTGGAAGGGAATTTGGCCGTAGTCATAGGTGCATAGGAGTATATTAGGGGACTGAGAACACAGCCTTGTGGGGCACCGGTGTTGAGGATGATCGTGGAGGAGGAGTTGTTGCCTATCTTTACTGATTGTGGTCTGTCAGATCTTCTTCCTTCCCTCCCCTAGGGAAGATGCGACCCATAGCTCCACAGCCTCCACCATGGGTAAGTTAAGGAGACAGGTCCCAAATCCATCCCAGCAAAGGTGGGGATCAAATCCTGCACTAGTGGTACCAATCTGATCCACAGCAGCTGCTCAACCAACTCTCCTATGGAGTCCAAGTTGCTATGGTGTACATGTATGTAACATGCATTCTTTACAGGCATGCTGCAGTCTAAAGCGATGGATAGTGATGGCAGCGGCTCCACTTTCTTCCATCACTGGACAGGTATCTCTCATTCTTACTTGTAGTGAGGAAGAGTTTTCCTGTGAATTGTAAATTGTCACAACTTACTAGATGATTTGGGTTGGATTACACTAGAATTAAAGTCACTGGTCAAATTTGCTGCAACTCAGCCCTCTTAACATTATGACAATTCGTAGAATCATAGAATGCCTACAGTGCAGAAGGCAGCCGTTCAGTCCATCGAATCTACACCGACCACAAGCCCACCCAGACCCTATCTCCATAACCACACGTATTTACCCGAGCTGATCCCCCTGACATTAAGCGGTAATTTAGCATGGCCAATCCACCTGACCCGCACATCTTTGGACTGTGGGAGGAAACTGGAGCACCTGGAGAAAACCCACGCAAACACGGGGCGAACGTGCAGACTCCACACAGACAGTTGACCCAAGCCGGAAATTGGTCCCTGGCGCAGCTAACCACTCTGCTACGGTGCCACCCCACAATGCCAAACAAGCTATCCAGACGAGAAAGAGAATGATTTAAACAGTTGAGTGTATTCCCACCGGTAGCGAATTCTCTGGAAATTACAATAAATATTTTCAACTTTGCATTTCTTTTTTAAACTTTCCCTTTCTGTCCCTTTATTTCTAGCTCTGTCTCTCTAATATTCCATGCTGTCTTTCCCTCTCTTTACCTGATTTGCTTTTAATTCTTCCTCCTTCATTATTTGTCTGTCTTATTCTCAGTCCTCACATTTCCTTGTTTAAGATGATAGAGGACCCCATGCACCCTCGACACACTCTCTTCCACCTTCTTCCATCGTGAAAGAGATTAAAAAGTCTCAGAACACACACCAACCGACTCAAGAACAGCTTCTTCCCTTCTGCCATCAGACTTTTGAATGGATCCACCTTATATTAACTTGATCTTCTCTACACCCGCGCTATGGCGGTCAGACTACATTCTGCACCCTCTCCTTTCCTTCTCCCCTATGGATTCTATGAATGATATGCTTTGTTTGTATAGAATGCAAGAAGCAATACTTTTCACCAATGTGACAATAATAAGAAATCAAATCAAATCAAATATGAAATCAAATCAAATATGGACTGTCCCTTCTCCCATCATTGACGAAGGTCCCAGGTAATAAAGGGAAAATACTGTGGACGCTGGAATCTGAAACAAAATGGAAAGTGCTGGAGAAACTCAGCAGGTCTGATAGCATCTATGGAGAGAGATTAGAGCCAACATTTCGAGTCAGGATGATCTTTTGTTCGAGCTTTGTCCTTGGTGTTTAGTTACCCTTGTGCCTTCCAATAATTTACAAAACATTTTTTAAGCAGAAGGGTGAGGGAAAAGTCTGACAAGTGGGGCACACTACAGAAAACTCCAAGCCATTGTGATTTTGAAGTCAATGCAAGCAATCTGTTTATGTTTTAACATTAAACCTACAGCTTGGATAATATGAATATAAAAAATTATACAACCCAACTGATTTTTTGGATGATTAATTCTTGAATCATGGCAGTTAACTTTCTGTAATCTCCAGCTGTAAGCATCTGGGATAAGTTTATCTGTTTTCCGGGTCCAATTAGAACATAAGAACTAGGAGCAGGAGAAGGCCATCTGGCCCCTCAAGCCTTCTCTGCCATTCAGTAAGATCATGGCTGATCTTTTCATGGAGTCAGCTCCACTTACCCACTCGCTCACCATAACCCTTAATTCCTTTACTGTTCAAAAATTTATCTATCCTTGCCTTAAAAACATTCAATGAGGTAGCCTCAACTGCTTCACTGGGCAGGGAATTCCACAGATTCACAACCCTTTGTATGAAGAAGTTCCTCCTCAGCTGAGTCCTAAATCTGCTCCTCCTTATTTTGAGTCTATGCCCCCTAGTTCTAGTTTCACCCGGCAGTGGAAACAACTTCCCTGCTTCTATCTTATCTATTCCCTTCATAACCTTACATGTTTGTATAAGGTCTCCCCTCATTCTTCTGAATTCCAATGAGTATAGCCCCAGTTTACTCAGTCTCTCCTCATAAGCTAACCCTCTCAATTCACTTGTCCTTTTTTAATAGTTTTCGTAACGCATTTTAAGTGCAACTTGAAAATGCTTTGGGCCAAGAGGTTTCTCTTCACTACCTGGTTGGCACTCAGATAGAGCAAATAAGGGGATATTGGGTACAGATAACCAAAAGCTGAGTTAAAGGAGACAAATAAATTTAGAGTGAATCATTCACAACCTCATGACATTACACAACACCTTACCGGCAATTCCCACTTGTGAAGTGCTGATTTTGTTGTCATGTTGTGACAACACTGTGCCTTTAAGAAATGTCTTTTAATCATGTTTCTCTGCAGTTTTTTTTAAGCACATCTGGCCTTTTGTTATTAGCACTCTGCTGTCTGTACCAGTGTCCTCTAATTGTTTCTGAAGCAATATAATGGACATCTTGTTTGTTTTTAATTTGGACTAATGCAGCATCCTGGAATTTTATGACCCTTTTTGATTTGCGAATGATTGACAGGTCAGGTGGTACCACAGGACAGTTTTTTTTACATTGGAGAAATCCAAAAGTTTACTTCAAGTTTGGCAGAAGCTGTTCAGGACAGCAGACTGAAAGTAGAGTTCTCTATTTTTATCTCTGGAGTGAAAATTCTGCTGACTGTGAGGTGCAGTGAGAAGCTAAGGCAAGCAGTGTCTCTGAGTGGTTCAAGGTGCTGTAAGTTCCAGGATTGAGAAGGCCTCAGCATTTTCAATTAAACATCCAAACAAGTAATCGATAGCAAGTGTTGGAAAGTTGCAAGGTTATTATTGTCACATAAGCTTACTTGTTTTCTGCGCCAAGCCTAGAATGGGGTGTATGTTTGTGGGGGTTGTTTAGCTTGGAACAGTAAACTTAGCCGTTAAGGTTTTTTAAAATTAATTTGTGGGACATGGGCGTCGCTGGCTGGCCAACATTTATTGTCCATCCCTAGTTGCCCTTGAGAAGGTGGTGGTGAGCTGCCTTCTTGAATCGCTGCAGTCCACGTGCTGTGGGTTGACCCACAATGCCGTTGGGGAAGGAATTCCAGGATTTTGACCCAGCGACTGCAAAGGAACGGCGACATATTTCCAAATCAGGATGGTGAGTGGCTTGGAGGGGAACTTGCAAATGGTGGTGTTCCCATGTATCTGCTGCCCTTGTCCTTCCAGATGGAAGTGGTCGTGGGTTTGGAAGGTGCTGTCTAAGGATCTTTGGTGAATTATACAATATTATAGTTGTATTTTTGTAATTGGTAAAAGTTATTGCTGATTATTCTTATTATAGTTCAACTGTATTCCTAAATAAACTTTATTTGATAAAAGCTTCCTAATGGGCCACTTGAATTATATGTGGAGTGAAACATCTCATGCTCACCTGTGCCAAGTTCAAAGTGCAAACCTTATGGTCTGGGCTGACTTCATAAAACACCCTGGAGTTTCTGACCTGGATTATAACAATGTTGGAGACACAGTAAACTCTGTCCGACAGCAATGTGACAGCAGTCTTTTGATGCAAAGGTGAGGTGACAAGAAATAGGAGCGGGGGTATACCACTCAACCCATCAAACTTGCGCCATCTTTCAATACTGTAAAGTTTCTGGGTTGTGTAGGAATGCTGACAGAGGACTACAGCTTAAATGGTTCACTATAAGAACGTCAGCAGCTTCTAATATGCAATGCCTGTAGCCACATTGTTGAAAACACCCACACTACCAACACATCACTTCCTATGTACAGGTCATGGCAACATATACATGAATACACATTCTACAGATACAATCATGGCTGATTCTGAGCTTCAACTCCATTTTCCTGTCCATTCCCTCATATTCCTTAATTCACTGAGAGACTAAAATATCTGTCTCCCCAGCCTTTAACAATGGAGCATCCACACCCACTGGGGTAGAGAATTCTAGAGATTCACAACCCTTTTAGCGAAATAATTTTTCCTTATCTCAGTCCTATATGATCAGCCCCCTTATCCTGAGACTGTGACCTCCCACTGTTTTAGATTCCCTGACCAGTAGAAACTATGGGGAGGATTTTCCGGCCCCGCTCACCCCAAATCCAGAAAATCCCGCCTGAGGTCAACTGACCTTTTCATGGTTTGTGTCCAGCCCGCCACAATTTCCTTGGCGGGCGAAGTGAGAAAATTCCGGCCTACGTCTCAACATCCAGCCTATCAAATCCCCTCAGAATCTTGTTCAGATCAATGAGGTCACATCTCATCCTTTTAAGCTCCAGAGGGAGTGACTAACTGAGCTATGTCTGACAGACAAGGAAAATCGTAAAGGAGAAGGGAGACAGATATGAGTGAGGCACCGAGGTTTAGGGAGGGACTTCCAGATCTTAAGGCCAAGGCAGCTGAAGGCACAAATGGATGAGTAATTAAAATTGAGGGTGCGCCAGATGCCAGAATTGAAAGGTCGCAGGAGGTTAGAGAGGGTCAAGGCCATGGAAGAACATGAAAACAACAAGAAGAAGTTTAAAACTGAGGCTTTGCTAGACCAGGAGCCAGGGTGGTTCAGCTAGGATAGAGGTGATGGGTGGACGAGTTTGGTTCAAGTTAGGATACAGGCAGCAGAGTCATGGATGAGATCAAGTTTATATATGATGGAAGGTGGAAGTCCAGCCATTGAACCAGTAAAGTCTTGAGGTAACAAAGGTAATGATGAGTGTTTCAGCCGTGAACAAGCTGAGGCAGGATCAGGAACACATTGTGACAAGCTTATCTAACACTTCTCATCATAGAATCCCTACAGTGCAGAAGGAGGTCATTCGGCCCAATGAATCTGCACCAGCCAAAGTCCCACCCAAGCCCTATTCCCATAACCCCACATATTTGCCCTGCCAATCCCCCTGACACTAGGGTCATTTTAGCATGGTCAACCAACCTAACCCGCACATGTGGAAGAAAACCGGAGCACCCGGAGGAAACCAATGCAAGTACGGGGAGAATGTGTAAACTCCACACAGACAGTGACCCGAGGCCGGAATCGAACCTGGGACCCTGGCGCTGTGAGGCAATAGTGTTAACCACTGTGTCACTGTGCTGCCCAATACCTGCACTGTCAGAATGCATAATACTAAGAGGAATTATTTTCATATCCAATGTCCATCAATTTAGAGAAGATTAGAGAAAAAAGAGAAAGAAAACAAGTAATTGCATTTATATTACGCTTTTTATGACCACAGGAAATCTCAAAGCGCTTTGGAACCAATGAAATATTCTGGAAATGTAAGCATCGTCGATCGCTTCTTGGCCTTTTGGCTAAGGTCAAGTGTCAGATCAAACCCAAGATGGGGTGCGATGCCTCATCTTGTCAGCTTGGATCTTGTTTGCGTCTCTTACAGAGACCATGAAATGGATTCAATTTGAATTTGGTTTTTGGAATAAGCAAGGAACGGATGTGGGTTTGCCCAAGTCCATTCTGAGCATTGGCTTTGTAACTTTAAGAATTGAGTAATTTTTTTTAAATGTAGGAAATGCAGTAGCTAATTTGTGCACAGAAAGCTCCCGCCAGCAGCAATCTGATGATAATACTTTTTTGGATGCTGATTGAGGGATAAATATTGGCCTGCGCACGGGGGGGGGGGGGTAACTCCCCTACTCTTCTTCAAAACAGTGCCATGAGATCCTTGTGGGCAGCGCAGCGACACAGTGGTTAGCACTCCTGCCTCACCACACCAGGGACTGGGGTTCAATTCCCGGTTTGGGTCACTGTCTGTGCGGAATCTGCACGTTCTTCCCATGTCTGCGTGGGTTTCCTCTGGGTGCTTCCTCCCACAGTCTGAAAGACGTGCTGGTTCGGTGCATTGGCCATGCTAAGTTCTCCCTCAGTGTAACCCGAACAGGCGTCGGAGTGTGGCGACCAGGGGATTTTCATAGTAATTGCAGTAACACTTTATTGCAGTGTTAATGTCAGCCTACTTGTGGCAATAAATAAAAACTTTAAACCTAACTGAAAATGCAGATTGGGACTTTGGCTTAATATCTCATTCAAAAGCTGAGGCCTCCAACTGTGCAGCTCTTCCTCAGCACTGCACTGGAGTGTCAGCCTTGATTAAGCTTGCTTGGACCAAGCGTGAATCTTCAATATGCAATCCAGTTTGGTGAGGTTTAATGCCTGGAGCTTAGAGTCAGAAATTTCCCACTGAGGCAGTTTTATTAATTATAACGTGTAACTTGCTACCTACTAATTAAATGCAGATGTGAAGCATCAAACAGAGATAAAGTTAATCACACAGATACGATGTAAAGACGTGCTTGTGTGCTTTTAATTGGAATTTTAATCTTGATGGACAGTAATTGATCAGTTGGCCCAAAGTAATTGTGAGTTGTTGTTAATCAATTAAAATTTGTTTATTCCGATTTCAGAGTGTAAGACTGCACACTTGTCGAGGTGAGGAGATAGCACAAACACAGACTGGAATTTGCAGTGTAAACTCCCAGCAGACAAGACTCCCTGCAAGATGCACAAATTCAGAGAATTACCCCTGTGAACTCTGCAATGTTCGCTAGCGCAGACCATTGACAAGAATCACTGAGAGAGTCCCTTTGGTTTACTTCTTATTACTGCCTCGTATTGTTAGCACAGTTGGAGCCTCATTGTGTCAATACAATTAAGGCAAATTAATCCCATCTTGATTGGGTATCTGGCCTGATCAGAGGATCATATAATCATAGAATCACTAAAGTGCAGGAGCAGGCCATTTGGCCCATTGAGTCTTCACCGACTCTCTGACAGAGCATCCCAGCTGGACCCTATCCCCGTAACCCCATGTATTTACCCCGCTAATCCCCCTAAACCTACAAATCTTGGGACAGCAAGGGGAAGTTTACCATGATCAACCAACCTAGCCTGCATATCTTTGGACTGGGGGAGGAAACCAGAGCACTCGGAAGAAACCCACGCAGGTGGGGTGAACGTACGAACTCCACACAGACAGTGACCCATGGCCAGAATTGAATCCTGGTCCCTGGTGCTGTGAGGCAGCAGTGTTAACCACTGTGCCACCGTGCTGCCATCATCTTTGCAATGGATGCTAAAACCAATAGCACAGTACTATGAACTAAAATTGAATTCTTCCATTTGTTCCAAATAGAATTGGAAGAACCAAACACCTGCAATGTACAAAATAGAAGGAGTTACAAAGTTGGGACACAGCACAAATTGGACTGTGATTTTCCCGCAATTGGTCATTTTTTGGGAGAGGTGTAAGTTTTGCGCCAGTTCAGAGAGGCGGGGCCTAAACATGCCGACAAGCCCAGCTTCACAGAGTTCAGGTGCCATTTTAAAGGGCGGCTTGATCTCAAAGTGAAATTGAAGAACCATCTCCCTCCGCCACCAAACATCGAGACCGCCCCCCCCACCCCCCCGTGAGTAAAGGCATGTTTCCCCCCCCTCCTCCCCAACATAGATCGCTAGTCTGATCTCCCCAGCCCTGAATATAGATCACTGGAATGGGGCATTGGAGCTCACACAATGGGTTGCCCTTCATGCCCCCTCCCCACTTCATGTGCGGCACCTTCATGCCTCACCCCTGCATGTCCCACCCCATCAAGCTCCGACCTTTGGCATTGCCAAGGTGCCAGGGCGTTATGTCAGATTGGCATTGTCAAGGTGCTATGGAACTGCCCTGCCATGTGCCCAAGCACCCAGGGGCATCAATGGACTCTGAACTCCCCAGCATGGTCATCATGCCTGATCCCCATTTGTTGAGGCTGGTAATGATTCACGCCGGGCTCCTGCTGCTCCTGAGGGTCGGAGAACACCGGGAGCAGGGAGAATCTGGCTTTAAATCGACTAAGCATATTGAAATGAATATTTACATATGCTAACCTGGTTCCCGCCCTCACTGGGTGAGAACCAAATTATGTCTGGGTGTGGGGGCTCAGAGAATCTAATTGGGGTTCTTGCCGGCACTAAGAGCGCTAATCCCCTCCCCTGCGATTCTCCGACCCTACGCCATCCTGACACGATCTGCACTGGGCACCACAGGGCTGGAAAATAACCCCCAATATTTTGAGTGACGGGAAGTCCGGTCTATCAAGTTCAGGTGATAACTGGTGTCATCCGTCGTTGCACACTTCAGAGTTTGAGCTTTTAGAGAAGTTGAGGCTGGAGATGGTGAAGGCATAAGTGCCAGTTTCAGCTCAATGGAGGGGGTGGGGATGAGACATTTGGGCAATGGGGGCTTCTGATGATGTTGAAAAGGGCAAAGAGGTTTGGCAGTGCCAGGCTTAGTCCAAGCGAGAAGCATTGCTTAGGATGAGAGCTTCAGTTGTGGAACTGTTCAAAGCTTTAAGAGCACAGCTTTGGGTTGGAGAAAGTTCTGCCTTAGACAAGCAGTTATAATTGTGTTGTTGGTGGTTCCCTAATAGGAGTAAGAAAATTATATCAATTATATTTCAAGGTGTATCTTGCATTGCTTTACTATTCTTAACAAAAATACCTGGAAAGTAAATGTCTATTACCACCGTATTGTCAGTGTTTGTTTGAATATAAGACATGGAAGACCCGAAGGTACAAGTACCTTTTACATTCTTTTAGAACAAGTAAGAAAACAAAGGGTTGGAAATCCTCTGGCTGTGGTTCTGGGCGTCAATTAGGGTTACTTCTACAGGTCCCGCTGAAGTTTCAAGGCCTGGAGTAGCTGCTGACACGGGCGGCATGATGGCACAGTGGTTAGCACTGCTGTCTCACAGCACCAGGGACCCAGGTTCGATTCCCGGCTTGGGTCACTGTGTGGAGTTTGTACATTCTCCTTGTGTCTCTGTGGGTTTCCTCCGGGTGCTCCGGTTTCCTCTCCAAAGATGTGCGGGCTAGGTGGATTGGCCATGCTAAATTGCCCCTTAGTGTTAGGGGGGACTAGCTAGGGTAAATGCATGGGGTGATGGGGATGGGGCCTGGGTGGAATTGTGGTCGGTACAGAATCAAAGGACTGAATGGCCTCCTTCTGCACTGTAGGGATTCTATGATTCTATCCTATTATCCCCCGTTTCCTATAAGCCAAGCTAAAGCACTGCTCCGAAGAATGGTGGGCCCATCAAAATGGCTACCATGAGGTACTGCAGGCCAGACATATCCTGTTTGGGGTGAGGAGGGGTGGAAAAGTGGCCCTCTGTTTGCTGAATTTAAATGGCCAAAAAGCGCTCCGTGATCATTAACGGTTGTGAGATGCACCCTGATAAGTGGGGACAGAGAGAATATCTGAATTTTAATGTGGACAAGAATTCAATGAAAGAACCATAGAGAATTTAGGAACTGATGTCAATTGCTTTTGAGCATGCACTTTTACATAGATAATCTACTACAAGGTTATGTCCATAAGAGCCGAGGTGAATAACACCAAACTATGCATTGGCACAGGCAACAAACTCAACACCACATACAAAGTGAAGCTGGTGTCATTTGCCTCTGCTCAGTATATCTGTTGTTCCAGTTCATGGAAGGCAACCAATGTAGGAACATTGCTGTCACCTTGTGGTTGAATGCAGCAACTGGAGTAAAAGCAGCATTACGAATCTCTGAAATTCCTAATAAAGGATTTACACGGCTTGTTCCTTTATTAATAAGCAGGAATGTTTCACGTAATAGTATATCTCATGTAGCATTGCTTATGGGAAATCCAGGTCCCATTTCTTAGCTTGGTCTCAGGGCATCAGTGGATAGTATTTACAGCCATTCGGCCCAACCGGTCTCTGCCTGTTTCTATATTCCATATGAGCCTCCTCTCACCCTAGTGCAGGTCATGCTATCTCCTCCCATTCCTTTCTCCCTTATTTACTTATCCAGTTCCCCCTAAAATGCATCAATGCTATTGACCTCAACTACTGCATGTGGTGGAGAGTTCCATATGACCCCTCACTTGGTGAAGAACTGCATTCCTCGCTGGAGTTATCAGTGACCATCTCATATTGATGACCCCTAGTTTTGAACTCATCCACAATAGAAACAGCTTCACTTTGCCTACCTTATCAAAGTCTTTCATAATTTTAAAGACCACCATTAGGTCAACCTCAGTCTTCTCTAACACTAAGGGGTACAAAGTTTTGGAATAATCCCTATTAAGGCAGAGATGAGAAGAACTGTTTTCTCTCAAATGATCATTTGTCTGTTGAGTACTCTTCCCCAGAGGGCACTGGAGGCTGGGTCATTTATTACAAAGGGGAGGTTGATCTCCTCTCTGAGAACTAACACTCAACCACTCAAAGAAAAGTGCCTCCCTTCATAATCTGTTCAAGTGTGTGTGAGAAGGGGGATTATCTGCCCTTCAACAGCTTTTAGTGATGAAATCAAAATAACTACCTGAAACTCTGAAAAATCAACAAGTAACACTTTATTCTTCTAACTAACAGTGAACAGGTTAACTAAACTATTAACAAACCGAATAAAACATTATTCTAATGGAATGCTGTTTAGATAATTACAATTCCCACTTAACAAAAAAATAGAATCTTCAGTCACACTCAAAATGCAATCAAGTTTGTCGTCTTCCAGTTTTTTTTCTTCTTTGCTGATTTCTTCTGCTTTCTGTTCTTCTGTTGGTACCTTTACGATTGAGATGAGGCTTTCTTTTAAGACATAAATGTGGCTGTTACACTGACCAAGAGCAGTTTCTGTGTGTGTCTCTCTCTCTCTCTCTCTCTAGCTGTGAACTGAACTGAGCTGTTACTCGGCAGGTGGCAGGTGGTTTTCTGGCAGTTTGGAACTGGGAGTTGTGGCCTTTATACCCCCAATGGCATACCAAAATTCACACAATAGGATTGGTTTACAGATTATCAAAACATTGAATTCAAATCCAATAGGCTGCAAATTCAAATGTCTATTTCAAATTGATTGGTTAAAATTCAAAAACATGTTCTGATTCAAATGCCCAAAGCCCGTTACCAAAACAACCCTGTCGTTTTTGCCTCTGATACATTGTTTCACTCTACGTACAACATGTACCTGCTTCTCTTTTATTTAAACTCTAAATACAGAAAAACTAAAACCACCTTTTAAACAATTTTACAACTCTGAGCATTTTTACAACTTATTTAAAATTTTGCAAACACTAACTTCACAAAACATTGAACTGACAGATTTTCAATGGACAAGGAAGTCAAGGACTGTGGGGGCGGTGGGGGCGGTGGAGACAGCAAAGTGGAGTTCAGGCCGCAACTAGATCAGCCGTGATCTTATTGAATGGCGGAGGAGGTTTGAAGGGCTGAATGGCCTACGCTTGTTCCGAGTTGTCATGTTCCAATGTTGCTGAAGGAAAGAACCCAGGCCATTAGTCGTTGCCACTAGTTAAAACCTCTCAGTTCTGGTATCATCTTAGCAAATTTTCTTTGCATCACTCCAGTAGTTGGATATCAAGTTTGGAACATGAAGACTTGAGTGGTGTGCAGTACTCGGGTCCAAGCAATGTTTATTACGGGTTTAACGTAACTGTGCAGAGACCTGTGGCATCAGGATTGAACCGCCAATAGCCATGGAGCATTACAAAAACAAGGAGAAGAATTTCAAAGGTTGGTTGGCAGGTGCAGCAGATAAATAAGAAGGCAAATGGAATTCTGTCCTTCATTGCTAGAGGGATGGAGTTTAAAAACAGGAAGGTTATGTTGCAGCTGTATAAAGAGCTGGTGAGGCCACACCTGGAGTACTGTGTACAGTTTGGTCTCCTTACTTGAGAAAGTATATACTGGCACTGGAGGGGGTGCAGGGGAGATTCACAAGGTTGATTCCTGAGTTGAGAGGGTTGGCTTATAAGGAGAGATTGAGTAGACCAGGACTATATTCATTGGAATTTAGGAGAATGAAGGGGGGATCTTAGAGAATCATCAAAAATTATGAAGGCAATAGATAAGGTAGAAGCAGGGAGGTTGTTTCCACTGGCGGGTGAAACCAGAACTAGGGGGGCGGGGTATGGCCTCAACATAAGGGGAGCAGATTTAGGACTGAGTTGAGGAGGAACTTCATGCCCAAAGGGTTGCCCAGTGAAGAAGTTGAGGCTATCTCATTGAATGTTTTTAAGGCAAAGGTAGATAGATTTTTGAACAGTAAAGGAATTAAGGGTTATGGTGAGCGGGCGGGTAAGTGAAGCTGAGTCCACGAAAAGATCAGCCATGATCTTATTGAATGGTGAAGCAGGCTCGAGGGGCCAAATGGCCTGCTTCTGCTCCTAGTTCTTATGTTCTTAAATTGGAGGTGTTGCCAGACCTGGAGCCAATGTAACACAGCTAGGATAGGGGTGAGGTGTGGATGGGATTGGTTTGAGTTAGGATCCCTGAGGACACATGTCATGATTGTCCCTTTAAGGGCAACACAGCAGAGTAAGGGTCACCTGGTCGGGGTGACCAATCAGGACTCGAAGTGGGGAATCACCTCATGGAGAAAAAGGTACGCATTTTGAGCAGCTGGCTACAGCCCTTGCGGGAGCTGTACAATTATCATTAATAAATATCTTTTTGTGTTCACTAATGGAAGTTTATGAAAATACATCTTTACTACATGCAAATCATAAAACCTGTCAGAAGCCATCCTTGTTTCAAACGAATAGATGGCACGGTGGCACAGTGGTTAGCACTGCTGCCTCACGGCACCAGGGACCTGGGTTCAATTCCGGCCTCGGGTCACTGTCTGTGTGGAATTTGCACATTGTCCCCATGTCTGTGTGGGTTTCCTCCAGGTGCTCCGGTTTCGTCTCACAGTCCAAAGATGTGTGGGTTAGGTTGATTGGCCATGCTAAATTGACCCTAGTGTCAGGGGATTAGCAGGGTAAATATGTGGGGTTATGGGAATAGGGCCGGGTGGGATTGTGGCTGGTGCAGACTCAATGGGCCGAATGGCCTCTTTCTGTACTGTAGGGATTGTTCTTCTATGAATGATGATGACTACAGACAACATTTGACATCACCATCAGGATGAAGTAACTTACTAAATTTACGGTAAATCACATGATTTATTTACAATATTTAACTCAACTGCTCTTAACTTACTTCAAATCTCACTCAGCCAACAACACCTGCAAAGTTTCCCGTTGCATAACGCCTCCATTTTAGAACCCCTCCCCCCCCTTGCCCTGCCAACTCTTCCACCCCATCTCTGTAACCTCCTCCAGCCCAACAACCCTCTGAAATCGTGGCGCTCCTTTAATTCTGGCCTTCTGTGCATCCCCCGATTTTAATTCTTCCACCATTAGCTGCTGCGCTGTCAGCTGCCTCGGCGCTAATCGCTTCTCGGCCTGTTGGCTAAGGTCAAGCGTCAAATCAAGCCCAAGATGGGGTGCGATGTCTCATCTCGTCAGCTTGGATCTTGTTTGTCTCTCTTGTGGGGAACGTGAATTGGATTCAATTGGATTTTGAATTTGGTTTTTGGAGCAAGGGATGGATTTGGGTTTGCCCGGTCCATTCTGAGCATTGGCTTTGTGTGGTGAACCATCGTTGGTTCCCACTGGATAGTACTGAGCCAGGGTCTGGCCAGTACTACAAGGATGTACATATGTTACTGTTGGGTTGTGCTATTGTTGCTGTTGGGGTTAGGGTGGGGTTGTTACACCTTTGTACTGTAGTGTTGTGGCACATCCCAGTCGGGCTCCACCTTCTGGGAGAGGTATAAAAGTCCCTGCTCTGGCTGGGACCCCTTCAGTCTGGGATAGTGTATATAATTACTGGCTGCTTCATTACAGTAAATAAAAGCCTTTCATTTACCGAGCATCAGGCCTCGTGTTTGAGTAGTGCATCACTTTGTAACTTAAAGAATGGAGTAAAAATGTTTTAAAAACTCCCTGGAATTCCTCCCTAAACGTCTCCGACTCTCTACCACCCACCGCTAATAGAGACTACCATAAATTACCTTCTTTGATCGAGCTGGACTGTGGTTTGACTCAGTGTTCAACTTGTTTGCCGACGCCCCTATGAGAAACCTTGGGTTTTTATTATTATGTGTGAAAGGCGTAGTAATTCTCTTTTAGAATGTGTGCAGTTTCACTTCTGTTGCTTTTGTGTGGCTTTGAACTGTATTGCAATGACAGAGCTGTCCAATGCACTGGAGAGCGAGATGGAGATGAGCAAAACCTGCTCCTGAACTCACAGGTTTGGGAATGGCACCCTCTGCTGGTGTGTTTCAGTTTAGAGTTGCAGCGCTCCGAAAGCTAATGGCATTTGCTACCAAATAAACCTGTTGGACTTTAACCTGGTGTTGTTAAAACTCTTACTGTGTTTACCCCAGTCCAACGCCGGCATCTCCACATCGTGTTTCAGTTTATCAGGCCGGTTAACTTGACCATCTATTGAAATATCCACTGATGCAGCACAATGCCAAGTTTTACTTAATATATCTTCATAGAGAGTAATTAGAATTTAAAAAACATACTCCTATGACAAACACTGAACCTATTTACCATTTTTTAAAGATTCATTCACCAGATGCAAGCTCATTGACAAGGTCAGCACTTGCTCCCCATCCCGAGTTAGAATAGAGAACAGTACAGCACAGGAACAGGCCCTTCGGCCTACCAAGCCTGCACCAATGCATGACGCTTTTCTAAACTAAAGATCTTTTGCCTCTACACGGTCCGTATCCCTCCATTCCCTGCCTATTCATGTATCTGGCAAGATGCCTCTTAAACGTTGCTATTATATCTGCTTCTACCACCTCTGGCAGCGCATTCCGGGCATGAACCACCCTTTGTGTAAAAAAAACTTGCCTCTCACATCTCCTTTAAACTTTCCCCCTTTTACCTTAAACCTATGTCCCCTAGTAATTGACATCTCTACCCTGGGAAAAGGACTCCAACCGTGCAGTCTATCCATGCCTCTCTAATTTTGTACACTTCTATCAGATCGTCCCTAAGCCTCCGACATTCAAGTGCAAACAAACCAAGTTTGATCAATCTCTCCTCATAGCTAATACCTTCCAATCCTTGCCCTTGAGAAGGTGATGGTGAGTCATCTTTTTGAGCCATTGCAGTCCATCTTGCCTTGTTAAACCCGAGTCCAGATATCATTCTGGTAAATCTACTCTGCATTCTCTCCTGGGCAGTATATACTTTGTGAGGTATGGTGCTCAGATTTGCTACAGGGGTTGGATTTTACACTCTGGATGGGCTCCCCACACCACTGCATAAATTTCAGAGGTGAGTCTGCCTCCTCTTAGCTGGATTGGCTGGCTTTAATTTCTCAGGCTTCGGCCCTTTATTTAGTCGCAGGTGGGGCTTCCCTGTGCTTCCAGGAGGATGTCCACCTCATTGAGCTGCTGGACAATTGGAAGCCAACAGCTCTGCACCTGTGCCAAGCAAGAGCGGTGGTCATTGCCGGTACTACAAGTAGGGCAGGAAGTGGGGTTCAGCGATGGACCCGGACATTCAGAATCTCACTGGGGGCTATGCGGACAGTGAGTGGTGAAGAGGATATGTTGGACAGGGATGGGGCAATGGTGGATGTGGGGTGACAGAACTGTGGAGGGGAGGCGATCTCTGATTGGCACTGGGGCCCAAGAAGGAGGCATGCTCCCGTTCACTGACCAGAAGCCCACATTGTTAAACCTGCTGGATTAGATGTAGCCCTCTCCCACCACTTGATATTTTATTCATTTGTGGGATGTGGGCACCTCTGGCTGGACAGCATTTATTGCACTTCCCTAGTTGTCCAACGGCAGTTGAGAGTCAAGCACTTTGCTGTGGCTCTGGAGTCACATGTAGGCCAGACCAGGTAAGGGCGGCAGATTTCCTTCCCTAAAAGACATTAGTGAACCAGATGGGTTTTTCCACCAGTTGACAATTCTTTCATGGTCATCAGTAGATTCTTAATTCCAGTTACTTTTTATTGAATTCAAATTCCACCATCTGCCGTGGCGAGATTTGAACCAGGGTTCCCAGAACATTAGCTGAATTTCTGGATTAATAGTCTAGTGATAATGTCACTAGGCTGTCGCCTACCCTAGTACCAGAATAGAGTTGAGATAGGGCCCTGAAATAAGCATTAATTATCCACTTAAAAAGGCCTCATTGGTCCACAGCTGGGCTACCTGTCTGACACCTCCCCCACCACCCGTATGATGGTGGCTGGGGATATCCCACACATTTCTTTTCATAGTTGTAGCTTTTGCTTTCTGTTTTGACACTCTTTCATGCTCTTTGCATCTTCACCATTGGCCTTGGTCTGTGTTTTCATTTGGTTTCCCATAAGTGTCGGGGCCAATGTTCCTTTTGTAGACATTATACCGCACCTTGAACCATAGAACCATAGAAAATTACAGCTCAGAAACAGGCCTTTTGGCCCTTCTTGTCTGTGCTGAACCATTTTTTACCTAGTCCCACTGACCTGCACTTGGATCATATCCCTCCACACCCCTCTCATCCATGAACCCGTCCAAGTTTGTCTTAAATGTTAAAGATGACCCCACATTTACCTGGAAGACATGACGGACAGACTTGCTGTAAAAAGGGAGTGGCAGCAGGGAGATAAGGTGGCGAAAAATTGATGGCGGAACAAAAACTGGCAAAAAGAAACCGGTTCTTAACAGGGGCCATAAAAGAACAACATGAAGGTCGATCACCCTCCCAGCAAAATGCTCCAACAGACTGTTCCCACATTCGTGCTGGGTAGGTGCATTGGCCATCCCTCAATGTACCCAAACAGGCGCCGGAGTGTGGCGACTAGGGGATTTTCACAGCTTTGACAAAGGGTCATCTGGACCTGAAACATCAGCTCTTTTCTCATCTTACAGATACTGCCAGGCCTGTTGAGATTTTCCAGCATTTTCTCTTTTGATTTTCACAGTAACTTCACTGCAGTGTTAATGCAAGCCGACTTGTGACACTAATAAATAACACCAGCATTATTCTGCAGCCTTGAAATACCAACACACACACACATCCCTCACCACCAATATGTCTCACGAGTGAAGCATTCGGAGCGAGTTAATGTCCAAAGTTATTAGCATTGATATTATTACCAGAGAATTGTGAAGTGTCTGTGGGAAAAAAAAATGTACATAAAATCCCGACGGTGCAGAAGGAGACCATGAGGCCCATCGAGTCTGCACTGATTCTCCAATGGAGCATCTTACCCAGACCCTATCCCCGTAACCCCATGTATGTACTCCGCTAATCCCCCTAACCTGCACATCTTTGGACACTGAGGGGCAATTTAGCATGGCCAGACCACCTAACCTGCACATCTTTGGAGTGTGGGAGGAAACCGGAGCACCCAGAGGAAACCCACGCAGACATGGGGAGAACATGCAAACTCCCAAGGTCAGAATTAAAGCTGTGTTCCTGGCGCTGTGAGACAGCAATGCTAATCACTGTGCCACCGTGCAGTCCACTGCCATTCCTTATACCCAAATTGTTCATTAATCTTAGTTTAATACACCGACAAAGAATTGTTCCCTCAGTTGTTGGAACTTGCGGGAAAGAGAAAAACTAGAGGGCATCAATATAAGGGAATTAAGAAGTCAAAGAGGGAATTCGGAAGAAACTCCTTTACTCAGAGAAGGGTGAAAATGTGGGACACACTGCCACAGGAAGTGGTTGTGCTTAACAGCACTGATTGGATTTGATTTGATGTATTATTGTCACATGTATTATGTGACAATAATATACATCATACAGTGAAAAGTATTGTTTCTTGCGCGCTATACAGACAAAGCATACCGTCCGTAGAGAAGGAAACAAGAGGGTGCAGAATGTAGTGTTACAGACATAGCTAGGGTGTAGAGAAAGATCAACTTAATGCAAGGTAGGTCCATTCAAAAGTCAGATGGCAGCCGGGAAGAAGCTGTTCTTGAGTCGGTTGGTACGTACCCTCAGACTTTTGTATCTTTGAAAGGCAAAAGTAGATAGGAATATGAGTGTGAAGGAGAGAGGAAGTTATACTGACAGAGTTATGTGAGAAGGGATAAGAGGAGGCTGACATGGCGGCATAGCCAGTTCAGGCCAAATGGACTGTTTTTGTGCTGTATGTACTATCCAATTCTGCCTAGCTTCAAACGCAGTCTTTATTTCAGCCATTCATGTAAATGAAATGAGAAAATAACATTTGAGTAATTACTTACAAACGTTATGTGTGATTTTTGTAATCCATTATAAGCAGATTTTGCCATTATATTTCTGTCACTTGGCATACTGTCAGTTGCTTGATGGCCTGAGCATCTATTAGTAAAAAGGTTGATCTCATTGAAGGAGAAACGTATTCACCCACTGCAATAACACTCTACTCAGCGCAATTAAACCATTAACTCCTTAAGTTGATTTTTCTATCGAAACAAAACCTAACTTTTCTGTAATTAAATGTGATGTACTTGGATTGGGATCTTGTTCAGCGCTCTCTGGTATAAGGCAACTAAATATAAGGAAAGAGGATTTGCATTTATACAGCACCTTCCACAATCTCCCAATATCCAGCCTGTTCCAGCCTATGAAATAATATTGAAATGTCATGTAGGAAACAGGGGGAGATGGTTGCATTGTGGTAATATCAGTGGACTCAGGCCCAGGCCAGTACTCTGGGACATTGGTTCAAATCCCACCATGGTAGCTGGTGGAATTTAGTATTTTAAAATAAAATAGAAAGTTTGTTTCAGTGATGAAGGCCATGAAGCATCATCGATTGTGGCAAAAACCTATCGGACTCACTAATGTCCCTGGATTTGCTGGACTCTGGGGTGGTTCCCGCAGATTGGAAAACACCAAATGTGACGCCACTGCTTGAAAAAGGAGGTAGACAGGAGGCAGATAACTATAGGCCGGTTAGCTTAACTTCTGTAGCAGGGAAAATGCTTGAATCTATCATCAAGGAAGATATAGCGAGACATCTGGATATAAATTGTCCCATTGGTAAGACGCAGCATAGGTTCATGAAGGGCAGGTCGTGTTTGACTAATTTGGTGGAATTATTTGAGAACATTACATGTGCAGTGTACAATGGGGAACCTGTGGATGTGGTGTATCTGGATTTCCAGAAGGCATTTGATAAGGTGCCGCACCAAAGACTGCTATATAAGATAAAGGTGCACGGTGTTACGGGTAATGTATTAGCATGGATAGAGGATTGGTTAACTAACAGAAAGCAAAGAGTGGGGGTAAATGGGTGTTTTTCCGGTTGCGGTCAGTGACTAGTGGTGTGCCTCAGGGATCAGTGTTGGGACCGCAATTGTTTACGATTTACATAGATGATGTCGAGTTGGGGACCAAGTGTAGTGTGTCAAAATTCACAGGTGACACTAAGATGGGTAAACACAGTAAGAAGTCTCACAACACCAGGTTAAACTCCAACAGGTTTATTTGGTGGCACAAGCCACAAGCTTTCGGAGCACTGCCCCTTCATCAGGTGAGTGGGAGTTCTGGTCACAAACAGGGCATATAAAGACACAAACTCAATTTACAAAATGATGGTTGGCATGCTAGTCTTTACAGGTAATCAAGTCTTAAAGGTACAGGCAATGTGAGTGGAGAGAGGGTTAAGCACAGGTTAAAGAGATATGTATTGTCTCCAGCCAAGACAGTTAGTGAGATTTTGCAAGCTCAGGCAAGTCGTGGGGGTTACAGATAGTGTGACATGAACCCAAGATCCTGGTTGAGGCCGTCCTCATGTGTGCGGAACTTGGCTAGCAGTCTCTGCTCAACGACTCTGCGCTGTCGTGTGTCATGAAGGCCGCCTTGGAGAACGCTTACCCGAAGATCAGAGGCCGAATGCCCGTGACCGCTAAATGTTCCCCAACAGGAAGAGAACACTCTTGCCTGGTGATTGTCGAGTGGTGTTCATTAATCCATTGTCACAGCGCCTGCATGGTCTCCCCAATGTACCATGCCTCGGGACATCCTTTCTTGCAGCGTATCAGGTAGACAACGTTGGCCGAGTTGCAAGTGTATGTTACTGTGTACCTGGTGGATGGTATTCTCACGTGAGATGATGGCATCCATGTTGATGATCTGGCACGTCTTGCAGAGGTTGCTGTGGCAGGGTTGTGTGGTGTCGTGGTCACTGTTCCCCTGAAGACTGGGTTGTTTGCTGCGGACAATGGTCTGTTTGAGGTTGTGCGGTTGTTTGAAGGCAAGAAGTGGGGGTGTGGGGATGGCCTTGGCGAGATGTTCGTCTTCATCAATGACATGTTGAAGGCTCCAGAGAAGATGTCGTAGCTCTTCAGCTCTGGGGAAGTACTGGACGACAAAGGGTACTCTGTCCGCCGTGTCCCGTGTTTGTCTTCTGAGGAGGTCGGTGCGGTTTTTCGCTGTGGTGCGTTGGAACTGTTGAGCAATGAGTCGAGCGTCATGTCCTGTACTTATGAGGGCATCTTTCAGCGTCTGGAGGTACCTGTTGCGATCCTCCTCATCCGAGCAGATCCTGTGTATACGGAGGGCTTGTCCGTAGGGGATGGCTTCTTTAAGGTGTTTAGGGTGGAAGTTGGAGACGTGGAGCATCGTGAGGTTATTCGTGGGCTTGCAGTACAGTGAAGTGCTGAGGTGACCATCCTTGATGGAGATGCGTGTGTCCAAGAGTGCAACCGATTCCGGAGAGTAGTCCATGGTGAGTCTGATGGTGGGATGGGACTTGTTGATGTCATCATATAGTTGTTTCAGTGATTGTTCACCATGAGTCCAAAGGAAGAAAATGTCATTAATGTATCTAGTGTATAGCATCGGTTGAAGGTCCTGTGCGGTGAAGAAGTCTTGTTCGAACCTGTGCATGAAGATGTTGGCATATTGAGATGCGCATTTGGTCCCCATGGCTGTTCCGTGTGTCTGGATGAAGAACTGGTTGTTGAAGGTAAAGACATTGTGGTCCAGGATGAAACGGATGAGTTGTAAATTGCATCTGGAGATTGGCAGTTGTCGACGTTGAGTACTGAGGCAGTTGCAGCAATGCCATCGTTGTGGGGGATGCTGGTGTAGAGTGCCGAGACATCCATTGTGACGAGGAGTGCTCCTGGTTCAACTGCTCCATGTGTGCTGAGTTTCTGTAGGAAGTCTGTAGTGTCACGACAAAAGCTGGGGGTTCTTTTTACAATGGGTTTCAGGATGCCCTTGACGTAGCCAGAGAGGTTCTCGCACAGGGTCCCATTGCCTGATACGATGGGACGGCCGGATGTGTTTGCCTTGTGTATCTTCGGGATGCAGTAGAGATCTCCAATGTGGGGAGTACGTGGGATGAGAGCACAGAGGGTGCTCTGAAGGTCTGGATCAAAGGTCTTGATCAGTCTGTTGAGTTGGAGAGAGGGGTAAGCACAGGTTAAAGAGCTGTGTATTTGGTTGGATCTGTCGGTAACTGTCTGTAGTGTTCCTCTTGTTCAGTTGTCAGTACACTTCTTTGCAGTAATCCGTTCTGTTCAGTATGATGATGGCCCCTCCTTTGTCTGCTGGTTTGATGACAATGTTGCAGTTGTTCTTGAGAGCGTGGATGGCGTTGCGTTGCGCTTGGGCGATGTTCGGGGCTGCCTTGTGAGTGCGGCTGATGAATCTGGTGTTGACGCACTTCCTGATGGCTTGGGCATACATGTCAAGTCGAGGGCAGCGGCCTTCCGGAGGAGTACAATTCGACTCTTTCCCCTTCGGTTCCTGCACTGTGGATCTCTCTGTCGGCTGTTCCGGTTCATTGGCTGTCTCATTGTGTTCGCTGTTGGCCTCTTGGGGTTTGTGGAAGAACTCCCGCAGCCTCATTCGCCTGATGAATTCCTCTGTGTCTGTTGCGAGACTGATGGGGTCTATTTTGGTGGTGGGGCAGAAATTGAGCCCTCGGCTGAGAACTTCAATTTCATCTGGTTGAAGTGTATAGTCCGACAAGTTGACAATGGACTTCCCTGCAGTGGTACTGTTTTCTACTGTGGTACCGGGGGAGGCTTGGTTGCTGCTTGTCTACAAGACATGCCGGATCATCGACACGGATGCCATCATCTCACGTGAGAACACCATCCACCAGGTATATGGTACATATACTTTCAACTCAGCCAACGTTGTCTACCTGATACGCTGCAGGAAAGGATGTCCCGAAGCATGGTACATTGGGGAGACCATGCAGATGCTATGACAACGGATGAATGAACACTGCTCGACAATCACCAGGCAAGAGTGTTCTCTTCCTGTTGGGGAACACTTCAGCGGTCACGGGCATTCGGCCTCTGATCTTCGGGTAAGCGTTCTCCAAGGCGGCCTTCATGACACACAACAGCGCAGAGTCGTTGAGCAGAGACTGATAGCCAAGTTCCGCACACATGAGGACGGCCTCAACCAGGACCTTAGGTTCATGTCACACTATCTGAAACCCACACGACTTGCCTGAGCTTGCAAAATCTCACTAACTGTCCTGGCTGGAGACAATACACATCTCTTTAACCTGTGCTTAACCCTCTCTCCACTCATATTATCTGTACCTTTAAGACTTGATTACCTGTAAAGACCCGCATTCCAACCATTATTTTGTAAATTGAGTTTGTGTCTTTATATGCCCTGTGGGCGGCACGGTAGCACAGAGGTTAGCACTGCTGCTTCACAGCTCCAGGGACCTGGGTTTGATCACGGCTCGGGTCACTGTCTGTGTAGAGTTTGCACATTCTCCTCGTGTCTGCGTGGGTTTCCTCCGGGTGCTCCGGTTTCCTCCCACAGTCCAAAGATGTACGGGTTAGGTTGATTGGCCATGCTAAAATTGCCCCTTAGTGTCCTGAGATGCATAGGTTAGAGGTATTAGCTGGTAAAATATGTAGGGATATGGAGGTAGGGCCTGGGTGGGATTGTGGTTGGTGCAGACTCGATGGGCCGAATGGCCTCTTTCTGCACTGTAGGGATTCTGTGATGGATTCTGTGATTGTTTGTGATCAGAACTCCCACTCACCTGATGAAGGAGCAGCGCTCCGAAAGCTAGTGGCTTGTGCTGCCAAATAAACCTGTTGGACTTTAACCTGGTGTTGTGAGACTTCTTACTGTGTTTATCCCAGTCCAATGCCGGCATCTCCACATCATGACTAAGATGGGTGGCAGAGCAAAGTGTGCAGAGAACGCTGAAAGTCTGCAAAGCGATATAGATAGTCTAAGTAAGTGGGCGAGGGTCTTGCAGATGGAGTACAATGTTGGTAAATGTGAGGTCATCCATTTTGGTGGGAGTAACAGCAAAATGGACTATTATTAAATGGTAAAGAATTGCAGCATGCTGCTGTGCAGAGGGACCTGGGTGTCCTTGTGCAGGAATCTCAAGGAGCTGGTTTGCAGGTGCAATAGGTAATTAAGAAGGCAAATGGAATTTTGTCCTTCATTGCTAGAGGGATGAAGTTTAAAAACAGCGAGGTTATGTTGCAGCTGTATAAGGTGCTGGTGAGGCCACACCTGGAATACTGTGTACACTTTTGGTCTCCTTACTTAAGAAAGGATATACTGGCACTGGAGGGGGTGCAGAGGAGATTCACTAGGTTGATTCCGGAGTTGAGAGGGTTGGCTAATGAGGAGAGACTGAGTAGACTGGGGCTATCCTCTTTGGAATTCAGAAGAATGAGGGGAGATCTTATAGAAACATATAAGATTATGAAGGAAATAGATAAGATAGAAGCAGGGAAGTTGTTTCCACTTGCAGGTGAAACTAGAACGAGGGGGCATAGCCTCAAAATAAGGGGAAGCAGATTTAGGACTGAGTTGAGGAGGAATTTCTTCACACAAAGGGTTGTGAATCTGTGGAATTCCTTGCTCAGTGAAGCAGTTGGGCTACCTCATTGAATGCTTTTAAGGCAAGGATAGATACATTTTTGAACAGTAAAGGAATTAAGGGCTATGGTGAGCAGGTGGGTAAGTGGAGCTGAGTCCACGAAAAGATCAGCCATGATCTTATTGAATGGCAGAGCAGGCTCGAGAGGCCAGATGGCCCACTCCTGCTCCTAGTTCTTATGTTCTTATGCTATCCTTAGCCGGTCTGGCCGACATGTGACTCCTGACCCATAGTAATGTGATTGACCCTTAAATGCCCTCTGAGATGGGGTGTCAAGCTACTCAATTCAAGGGCAATTAAGAATGAGGAACAAATACTGGCCTTGCCAGTGATGCCCAAATTCCAGGAAAGAATGAAGATAAAAAATGTGACAACCAATTTGCTCACAGCTAGCTCCCAAAATTAGCATTGCATTAATGACCATATCATTTGCTTTTGCGTGTTGGCAGAGGGATACATATTGGTCAGTGCAACCTCTGATTATCATGAAACCAAGCTGATATCCAGCTAGAATGTGTTATAAAAGCTTCGGCAATTACAGAGTGAAAGCTTTCATTTAATGGCATTTGGTTGTGGACACCCCATTTTAGGAATGATTTACTGGCACAGGAGATCATCTAGTTTGATCATTCTCGGGTGATAACTCGGTGGGATTGATTGGGAAAAAAGATATTGGATGTTATGCACCCCACTACCTGCCCTGCTCCACGCACCGGCATGCATGTGTGAGGGGGGCGGGGGGAGGGGGATGGCTTGCAAAATGCAGCATAGGCCTCCCCACCCTCCTGCGAACTGTCCCCCATTTTATGATTTGTGGTGTTGATGGCATCAGCCCTTCGGCCTATGAACGTGTTGGGCCAAAGGGCCTGTTTCCATGCTTTATATCTCTATTGAGGCCTTTAAGGAGCAAACTGGTGGCCATTTAAGTGAGCCATCCTCCCCCTGCCGGTATTCTACCCATGCTGGGTTGGGGGGAGGGGGAGGTACACCAAATGGGGAGCGCAGCAGACTGGGGTCATCTGGTGTCAGGTAAGGTGTGGAGGTAGGGGTGGCAACTTTCCTCAGACCATCAGTGTTACCCCACGCCCAAGGCTGTACCTACATTAACCCTTTCATACTTCCCCCCGCTCCCCACAATCTCTCAAACACAGCCTCAATCCTGCTCAACCGCACCCCACCCCCCCCGCCTTTGCTTACACTCTCAGTTTTGGACCCATCCACAAGTGGAAACATCTTCTCGAACCCTATCTTGTCAAGCCCCTTTGTAATTTTGAAGTCATCTAACTGCTCATCAATCCCTTTTCTATTGAAAAGAGCACCTGTTTGCTTTGGATTTCCTGATTGTTAAAGTATCTCAGTTGTGGCAGCGTTCTTCTCAATCATCTTTTCACCTTTGTTATCCTTTTAAAAATATTTTACTGTTCCAAGCAAAATTGTGCAAAGTGCAAAGTGTGGGCCAACCAAGGTTGCCGATGCATTTAGGATAATGGGCTGCATTCTTACTTTCATGTTGGGACCCCCACTCCTGTTGAGCTATGTCACTGTCTGCTGCCCGATGTGGTTTTCAGAGACATAGCCAATCAGTGGCCATTATGGGAGAATTCTGCCAATAGGGGCGGCACGGTGGCACAGTGGTTAGCACTGCTGCCTCACAGTGCCAGGGACCCGGGTTCGATTCCCGACTTGGGTCACTGTCTGTGTGGAGTCTGCATGTTCTCCCCGTGTCTGCGTGGGTTTCCTCCGGGTGCTCCGGTTTCCTCCCACAGTCTGAAAGACATGCTGGTTAAGTGCATTGGCCATGCTAAATTCTCCCTCGGTGTACCCGAACAGGCACCGGAGTGTGGCGACTCGGGGATTTTCACAGTAACTTCATTGCAGTGTTAATGTAAGCCTACTTGTGACATAATAAATAAACTGATGATAAATTAACTTAAACTTGATTATTAAAATTGGAAGCACGCAGCGAATCGTTGGATTCATTCCAGCACTTCTCCTGGTAAGTGTGATGCAGCAACGAACGTTTTCTCCTTAATTAGAAAGCAGCATCTCATCAGAGGAGATGCTTCCTCAGCTTCTTACTCAAGGATTTAAGGTAAATACTACTTTAAATATTAATATTTTGAATATTTTTCTGTCACAAATATTTAAATTTAAAAGTTCGATTCTCTGCTGGAAGCAAAATGATCCTTTCTTTTCAAAAGATATTAACATTTTGATTGACTTACCCATCAAATGTGAATTGTATGTTTGTTTCTTTCATAGAATCCCTACAGTGCAGAAAGAGATCATCTGGCCCACCGAGTCTGCACCGATCACAATCTACCCAGGGCCTATCCCCAGAGCCCAGTTATTTACCCTCTAATCCCCCTGCCACTAGGGTTAATTTAGCATGGCCAATCCACCTAACCTGCACATCTTTGGACTGTGGGAGGAAACCGGAGCACCCGGAGGAAACCCACGCAGAAATGGGGAGAACGTGCAAATTCGACACAGACATTCACCCTAGCTGGGGATCAAACCCGGGCCCCTGATGCTGTGAAGCAGCAGTGCTAACCACTGTGCTAACATGCCGCCTTTTTTTAACACTAGTATAGAATCATAGAATCCCTACAGTACAGAATGAGGCCGTTTGGCCCATTGAGTCTGCACTGACCACAATCCCACCCAGGCCCTATTCCCTAACCCCACGCATTTACCCTGCTAATCCCCCTCACACTATGGTCAATTTAGCACGGCCAATCAACCTAACCCGCATATCTTTGGACTGTGGGAGGAAACCGGAGCACCCGGAGGAAACCCATGCAGACATGGGGAGAAAGTGCAAACTCCACACAGACAGTGACCCGAAGCCAGAATTGAACCTGCGACCCTGCCGCTGTGAGGCAGTAGTGCCAGCCACTGTGCCACCATGCCACCCCAACAATATACACTTATATAATTGAGAACATATATCAGGCCGGAATTTATGGCCTCGCTCCTCCCAAAACCAAAGATTCCTGCCCGGGGTCAACAGACCTTTTCATGCTCCGCCCCTTGCCTGCTCCGATTCCCGGGCCGGGCGGGGCGGTAAAATTCCAGCCATCGTCTCATATAGTCTTCTGAATCCAAACTCAAGAATCTATCTCTGTGCACTCTTCAGTGGAGGGGTACATTGTTGAGCAGAGATGCCCCGACCCTTTTTAATATCTGGGTTGTCATAATCTGGCTAAAACTTGTTGAAAAGGTTATCTGGTGGGTGGTAACATTCTCTGTTGGTTCCTTTCCGTTGGTGAGAATTGGACCAGTTCTTCAGAACCACGTGTCTGTGAGGCCTAACCTGCCCAGCCTTAAATGAAAATGATCATCCAAGGTGTACGCCTGGTCCAGAATAAACCCAGTGAGAGGGCTAAGATTATAGCCCACTTCAGGCTGAAGGCTAGGAAATAAATAATTTATTGACCTGGTCCTCCAAAGTGACATTACGGAACCTGGAGGGAGGGGCTGATCGACAGATCTTATAACCCTTTCATTCCTTACATCCTTTGGCCGCTGTTTATAGCCAAAACCTACTTCCTCTTTGGGAGATGCTGGCTGCTTTAAGGGGCATCAGTGAAGCTTGATAACCTTTCCACTCCAAAAGTTTAGTTTATTTATTAGTGTCACAAGTAGGCTTACATTAACACTGCAATGAAGTTACTGTGAAAATGCCCTAGTCGCTACACTCCGGCGCCTATTCGGGTACACTGAGGGAGAATTTAGCATGGCCAATCCACCTAACCAGCATGTCCTTCGGACTGTGGGAGGAAACCGGAGCACTCGGAAGAACCCCAAGCAGACACGGGGAGAATGTGCAGATTCCACACAGACAGTGACCCAAGCCGGGGATCGAACCTGGGTCCCTGTTTCTGTGAGACAGCAGTGCTAACCACTGTGCCACCATGCCACTCCAAGCTATTGATTGTAAAAGAACATATCTTTCTTTCCTATTATACAAAGCGCCTCCTGATCTACAACCAGTGAGCTAATGTGAAGCAGTTAAATTGGACAGAAATAGGAATTCAAGGATTGGAGACCAGTAGATGGCAGTCTTGATATTAGGGAGGCTTGGACTAAAATGTTTATCTTCTTATTTCCACTGTACAAAACGCAGTGAAGATGCATTAGGTCATGATTGCCTTATTTATAGGTTAAAGAGAACAGAAATGTTTTCAGGGTGTATGCTGGATTGCGTGAGAACCTGTTACATCACAGACAATTGTTTTTCCCTTTGTATTACATTTGGGCATCATTTTTTCAGCATAATTAGACTAAAAAAATTGAGTTTGCAGAAAGGTGTTTATACAAAATAATTGAATAATGTAAGTAGACAAACTCTACTTGGAATTGTTAAAAATACAGCTTTCAAAATGTGTACACAGGACACATTGACACAAGAGGCCTCATTGCACACACCATATTCCATTGGGGATTTTCCCATCCTGCTGCAGTACACAGAGATTTGCCCAGCCACCCAATTCTCCAACTTTGCTGCTGCGGGAGTGTGGTGTGAAAGACCGGTAAGATCACACCCTAAGTTTATTAGTATCACAAATAGGCTTACATTAACACTGCAATGAGGTTACTGTGAAATCCCCCAGTCGCCACTCTCCGGCGCCTGTTCGGGTACACTGAGGGAGAATTTAGCATGGCCAATGCACCTAACCAACACGTATTTCGGACTGTGGGAGGAAACTAGAGCACCCAGAGGAAAACCACGCAGACATGGGCGGCACGGTAGCACAGTGGTTAGCACTGCTGCTTCACAGCTCCAGGGTCCTGGGTTCGATTCCCGGCTCGGGTCACTGTCTGTGTGGAGTTTGCACATTCTCCTCGTGTCTGCGTGGGTTTCCTCCGGGTGCTCCGGTTTCCTCCCACAGTCCAAAGATGTGCGGGTTAGGTTGATTGGCCAGGTTAAAAATTGCCCCTTAGAGTCCTGGGATGCGTAGGTTAGAGGGAATAGCGGGTAAATATGTGGGGGTAGGGCCTGGGTGGGATTGTGGTCGGTGCAGACTCGATGGGCCGAATGGCCTCCTTCTGCACTGTAGGGTTTCTATGAAAAAAAATTCTATGTGGAGAACGTGCAGAGTCCACGCAGACAGTGACCCAAGCCTGGAATCGAACCCAGGTCCCTGGTGCTGTGAGGCCACTGTGCCACCGTGCTGCCCCTACATATGACATGTGAATTTTCATCCTTTGACAGGTGAGGGAATGTATTGGAGGACGTGCTATGAAGTTCCAATAAGCGTTCATTCCATTATTAACATCAACTCCTGTACATAAAAAGACGTTGGGTGGTACTGTGGGTAATATCCCTGCATCTGAGCCAGACGTTTGGGGTTCAAATCTCACTCCTGCACTTGATGGTCATAATATGGCTAAACCAATTGATTATTGCCACACAAATCATTTCAACATGCCTAATATAGACAGTAAGAGCAGGAGAGATGCCTTGTCAGCCATGCTCAATATGGAGTGATGCCCTTCAGGCTTTTGCTTCAGGCTAACAGCCGGTTCCAGGGAAAATACCTATATGTAAGCACATAGTTTGTCGGCTTCACAGACACAGGAAATCTTCTATGTATAATTTCAAAGGAGACATGCGGGGAAAGTTTTTTACACAGAGAGTGGTAGGTGTCTGGCGCTGCCGGGGTGGTGGTGGAGGCAGATACGATAGGGGCATTTAAGGGGCTTTTGGATAAGCACAAGGACATGCAATGAATAGAGGGATATGGACCAAGGTTTGGCAGAAGGGACTAGATAAATTTAGCATTTTTGGCACAACATCTTGGGCTGAAGGGCCTCTTTCTGTGCTCTACTGTTCTATGTTCAATAAACCACATAAAAGCTTACATCTTAGTTACCATAGGAAAACAGCCATATTGGAATTTATTAGTTGATACACATGGAACGAAATAATGACTAAAACATTTATTTATACGTTCAATAGAGAATGCTAAAAAAATGAATAATAATTCCTGGGATGTGGGTATCAGTAACAAGGGCAACATTTATTCTCTCTTTCCTTTAGAGCATCCGCATTGTCTAACCATTGCTAATCATGGCAAATGGTATGATATCATTGAGTCAGGATGATGAGGCAGGCCCCAAGTACTCCCTCAGCCAGCACAGGGATTGAACCCACACTGTTGACATCATTCTGCATGAAAAATCTGAGCGAACTGACCCCTCCAATAGTTGTTGCCTATCTCTAATTGCTTTGAGATTCTGGTTGTGACTACTCTCTTCCAACCGCTGCAGTCCACGTGGTGTTCCTTCAATGCTGTTCGGTGAAAAATGAGGTCTGGAATTCTAACATTCTAGTGGCAATGAAGGGACATTGCATATGTCCAAGGCAAGGTGGTGTGTGAGTTGCAGGGGAACTCAGAGATGCTGCTGTTCCCATGCATCTGCCCCCTTGTTTTCTAGATGGAGATTACAGGTTTGGGATAGGATAACATAGTCAGTATTTCAATTGCTTTGTTGTGCAGAGCTTCAATTCACTTCGATCGGATGATTTAATGGCTTCAAAGAAGCAATCTAGACATTCAATGGTATTACCATCGCTGAATCCCCCACTATCGAAGTTCTGGGAGTTACCATTGACCACTGCGACTGCCAGAGCAGGTCAGAGGCCAGGAATCCTGCACCGAGTAACTCACCTCCTGACTTCCCAAAGCCTGTCCACAAGGCGCAAGTCAAGAGTGTGTTCCCCACTTGCCTGGATGAGTACAGCTCCGACACTCAAGAAGTTCGACACCAGCCAAGACAAAGCAGCCACTTGATTGTTATCCCTTGCACAAACATTCAGTCCCTCCAGTGGCAGCCATGTGTCCCATCTACAATATGCACTGCAGGAACTCAGCAAGGTTCCTTTGGCAGCACCTTCCAAACCCCAGACAAGTGCCACAACTTGTCACAGAGCTTTGGAGTGGTCAAGTTCAATAAATGCATCTTCATATGAAATCTCCGACTCAGCGCACCAGCAGTGTCTAACACTGCTCAATGCACCATACATCCATCATTCATCAAGTGGCATTAAGAACAAAGAAAAGTACAGCACAGGAACAGGCCCTTTGGCCCTCCAAGCCTGCCCCGATCATGATGCCCTAACTAAACTAAAAAAAACCTCCTGCCCTTATTCAGTCCGTATCCTTCTATTCCCTCCCTATTCATGTACCCATCCTCTTAAATGTTGCTAATGTGCTTGCTTCCACCACCTCCTCTGGCAGTGCACTCCATCACTCTCTGCATGAGAAACATCCCACGCACATCTCCCTTAAACTTTCCCCCTCTCACCTTGAACCTGCGCTCCCTTGTAATTGACACTTCCACCCTTAGAAAAAGCCTCTGACTCCATCCTGTCTATGCCTCTTATTATTTTGTAGACCTCTATCAGGTCTCCCTTCAGCCTCCATCTTTCCAGTGAAAGCAATCCTAGTTTATTCAACCTCTCCTCATAGCCAAAACGGTCGAGACCAGGCAACACCCTGGTGAATCTTCTTTGCACTCTCTCCAAAGTTTCCACGTCCTTCTGGCAGTGTAGTGACCAAAATTGCATGCTGTACTCCAAATGCAGCTTAGCCAAGGTTTTATATAGCTGCAACATGATTTACCAACTCCTGTACTCAATGCCCAGCTGATGAAGGCAAGCATGCCATATCCCTTCTTAATCACCTTGGCCATCTGTGTTGCCACTTTTAGGGAACTGTGGAGCTGCACGCCCAGTTAATGTTCCTAAGGGTTCTGCCATTTACAGTATAATTCACACCTAAATTTGATCCTCCAAAATGCATCACCTTGCATTTCGGTGCCCAAGGCTCCAATCTATCTATATCCTCTCTATCCTCTGACAATCCCTGACAATATCAACAACTCCACCAATCTTCGTGTCACATGTAAACTTACTAATCAGACCACCCACATTTTCCTCCAGATCATTTGTATATACTACAAACAGAGGTCCCAGCACTGATCCCTGCGGAATACTACTAGCTACAGATCTCCATTCTGAAAAACACCCTTCCACTGCTACTCTCTGGGCCCGATTTCAGGCACGAAAACTTGGTAAAGTCAGGCACGGGGAATAGCGCAATCCATGCCTGCGTCCATGCAGATTCCCACTTTACCAAGGCCTGAAAATGACTGCGATTGGCACCGCGCCCGAAACGGGCGCAACATCAATTTAAATGCATTTGCATGCATTTAAATTGACTTAATGAGCTGGACACCCAGCCTTACCTTCATTTCCCCCTTTACCATCGCGTTCGCCCATCCAGATTCGACGCCAAACAGACATGCTCGGCAAAGGTCTGTTTCGGGCGCTCCAGCTTCTAAAGAGGGAAGTTCAGAGCTTCCAATGGCTCTCTGACTCAGATCGGTAGTGGGGTGGGGGGGAGGGGGGGTGGGGAGGGTGGGGGGAAGCCTGATTATTCTCTGGTGGGGGTTGGGAGACGGGAGGGAGACCCGATCATTCACTGGTGGGGGGAGGGGTGGGGGGAAGGCCAGATGGTTCTCTGGTGGGGGGGAAGGGGAGGAGGAGGAGGGAGGCTAGAAAATTCTATGGTGGGGGGGGCAGGGGCAAGGGCAGGGGGGTCCGCTGCCACTCTGTGGGTGATTGGTGGGGGGGAAGGGGGGGCAGGGGGTCGCGATCAGTCTAGATAGTGGGGAGGTGGGTGGATAAGGGGGACAGTTATGTTGTGGGGGTGGGGCAATGTCTGTGGGGGCCATCACTCCCTGGCTACTTTATCCACTTTTTGAGGCCCGGGAGCGATGTGACAGGGGAGCGTTTTTCAATTTTACTTTTCACTGCCCGTGCACCGTTGAAGGCTCCGATCAGAGCAGCAACGTCTCGGGCATGATAAGCCCCGCCCACAGCACAATTCAGACTCGCGATTTTTTTTCAGGCTGAATGCATTTGGGGGTGCCTGAGAACAGGTTTCCAAGTCGGATCTGAATTGCGCCCAGATTCAGCACTTAGAATCAAGATGGTAAAATCGCCCCCTCTGTCTTTTGAACTAAGCCAGTTCTGTATCCGTCTAGACACTCCACCCTGAGTCCCATGTGATTTTATTTTTGTACCAGTCTGCCACGTGGGACCTTGTCAAATGCCTTACTAATGTCCATATAAACTACATCCACAGCCCTTCCCTCAATTATCTTTGTCACCTCTTCAAAAAACTCAAATCAAGTTGGTGAGACATGACCTTCCCTATACAAAATCATGCTGCCTGTCACCAGCTAGTCCATTTTCCTCCAAATGTGCATATATCCTATCCCTCAGTATCTTCTCAAAAAGCTTCCCCACCACTGACATCAGGCTCACCGGCCTATAATTTCCTGGACTTTCCCTGCTTCCTTTCTTAAACAAGGGAACAACATTGGCTATTTTCCAGTTCTCTGGAACCTCACCTGTGGTCAAAGAGGATGTGAAGATATCTGTTAAAGCCCCAGCTATTTCTCTCCTTGCCTCCTGCAGTCACCGACGCCCATGTCCCATGAATTAATTTATTTTTTAAATTTCCTGTCGCTTCAAGCAATAACTTCCCTCCATTGTCCTTGAGTGGACCTATTCTTTTTCTTGCTACCCTCTTGCTCCTAATATAGGAATAAAAAGCCTTGGGATTCTCCTTGACCCTGTTTGCTAAAGACATTTCATGGCCCCTTTTTTGTCCTCCTAATTCCACATTTATGTTCCTTCCTACTTTCACTATACTCCTCAAGGGCTTTGTCAATTTTTAGATGCCTTGATCTTATCATATGCTTCCTTTTTCCTTTTGGCATTGTTTGGCACTCCTTACTTGACCTATAATCCCAATGTAACACTAGTGGAGGGCCGGTCTTGAGGCTTTGCTCTTGTATTTTCATGAGAGAACAATAGAGAGGCTACCGCACAAACATTGCCTAAATTTGGGATCCTGATATCCCATTGGTGGTTGGATTATGTGACATCAGAATGGTGCTGAATTGACATCTTCAACATACCCAGGGACAACCTCGAACAAGCCCTTATAGTCACTGAATGTCATGTGACGAAGTGACTAATAGTGGAACCACATGTAAAATGTGATATAGAGTTACTGGTGATGATACACAAGCAATTTCACACCCTAAGGCTGCAGTTGCACCGTTCTGCACCTCAGCACTACAACCAATATCATTCACTTTATTCACTGGCTACAACCTTCGATCCAACCTATTTTAACCATCTCTTCCCAGTTTTAGCATTGTTTTGCATGCCAACATTTAAAAATTCGCAGGGTTGTGGAGAAAGGGCAGTGGAATCAGGCTAATTGGAAAGCGCTTCATGAGTAGGCTCAATGGGCCTAATGGCCTCCTTCTGTGCTGTTTCATTCCATGATTCTATGTTTAAGATTAGTGGCCACAGTCAGAGCCAGGAGAGAACTCTACATGTGTGAGCCGAGGCACGCTCACAGCACTGCTCACAGTCAATCAATTAGCATCTGGAGTGTGTAGGCAGCTTTCCCACACTCGGTACATTCTGTCTCAGACTCTGCGTTGCTTTATAATTCATTCAAGAAGCCCAGTATTCTCCTTTTGAAACCCCACATTCACCAACTTTACACTATAATGAGATGCTGCAAAACTGCATGTTACATTTGCAGCTTTTATGACAGATATTCTGTGGTGTGACCACTTCTGTAATTAGACACAGGAGTAGATGTTGACTTAGTCTGATGGTGTAAAATGTGTGATTGTGAATCAGTAACCCCATTAACATGGCCTAGTGATATTATCGCTGGACTATTAATCTAGAAACTCAGCTAATGTTTCTGGGGACCCGGGTTTGAGTCCTGCTACAGCAGTTGGTGGAATTTGAATTCAATAAAAAAAATCTGGAACTAAGAATCTACTGATGACCATGAAACCATTGTCGATTGTTGGAAAAACTCATCTGGTTCATTAATGTCCTTTATGGAAGGAAATATGCCCTCCTTATCCGGTCTGGCCTACATGTGACTTCAGAGCCACAGCAATGTGGTTGACTCTCAACTGCCTTCCAAGGGAAACTAGGGATGGGCAATAAATGCTGGCCAGCCAGCGACATCCATGTTCCATGAATGAATTTTTTTTAAAGTCAGCAGGATATAAATGATCTGATGTTCTACCCAAACTTGTCTGGATGAGTGCGGCTCCAACAACACTCAAAGAGCTCAACCTCATCCAAGACAAAATATCCCACTTGATCAGTACCCCATCTACCATCTGAAAAATTCAACACCCTCTGCCAGTGGCGTCAGTGTGTACCTTCTACAAAATGCACTGCAGCAACTGAACAAGGCTCCATCAATAGTATTTTCTGTGATTTCACAAGGGGCCGAGTGCTGGAGGAGCGATATTTCTGACACTTATCCCTCATTCAACATGGCTGCTGAATGCAGCCCTGCCTACCAAGATGGCCACAGGAAGTCACATGACAGACTGATGAAGAATCAGTGTAAGCAAGGATCAGCTGTGCAGCCTTATCAGACTACATAAGCAGAGTGCTGAGCCCTTCTAAAATGGGAAGCTTTCGGCTGAAAGCTAGGAAAGTTGTGGGCAAACTCACCCTGTGTTGTGTGGCTAATGAATCTGGTTTGGAATTTGACTAAGGACTGGATGTGCTGTGAATAAAATCTGTTCCACATGTTAAAAAAGACACTTTGCTGTACGTTTTATATCCTGGAGCTATGCAGAGATAACACTAGTTTCTATGTTAGATGTAGGGGCTTAGTCCTTCCAGCAGGTCATGGGGCAAATTTTCCGATGGTAGCCAGGTGGTCTACTCATGCTCCTAAGTTATATATTCATACAGATGTGTGTGCCCCACAGTAGCTAAATCTCTGCTGGAATCTGACTGTTTAAGCCAGAGTTATTTGTTCAGATTCCTTTGAACAGTTAACAAACCAGGAGAGCAAAACAAAACAAACTGTAACTCTCTTAAGTATATCAGTTTAACTTCCATTCTTGGCATTCAAGCACAGATGACACATGTAGATTAAGCTCGGGCCTCTCCTGGATTAGTAGATTTGGCTTGAATTCTCAACCATTTGAACATGTCAACATTACCGAGGCAGTGCTGTTCCCCGTTCAGGTATGGATCAAAACCTCCATCAACTTTACGTCTCTCCTACAACTTGCAGAAACAGTGAGCAGTGACTGACCCACAATCTCATATGTGCCATGTTCAGCAAGAAGGAAGCTGATGAATAATCTAACAGAGACAAAAATGTCACACTGCACTCAAAAACAGCCAGCGATAAATGTCAACAGGTCTCCAAAGCACCAATGTCCAGATGGCACATTCAGTTTTTTTTTTGTTGTTGGATTTGGTCCATGATTGAAGTAACATCCTCCTCACATTTTATTCATAAAGCACTTCAGGCTCAATGTCAGGGAGCAGATCACATCCATCTGCTCTCTACGCATATGCATTGCAAAATTAGGCCTTTTGGCTGATATAGTTCAACACTGAGGTCACACATTTTCGGTGCGGGACTTCTGCTTGGTTACCACAGTTACAGAGACTCTGCTGTGGGGCCGATGAGCCGGCTTAGTATCCATCTGAAGCCAGGATGCAGCTGGTTAGCATGGTGCAGTGGAGAGCGAGAGCAGGCAGCACATCTGTGTTGTCAAGCCACTTCCAGTGAGGTTGATTCTCTGGATTGTGAGATGACTAATTAGCCAGCCCCCCCGCCCCCTACACACACTCACTCCCTTCCAGCAAGGCAATGTATAGTTTCACAATTGCCCACTGTGTGTGGTTGCTGGTTCAAAAATCAGATCCACGTTCCTCAAACACCTAACTACAGACGGTGAGGCCTCCTGCAATCATGGAGAAAAGGCTGTATTATTTTCTTCAATACTGTCGAATTTGAAAAAGAATGATGACATGCCGGAGTGAGACGACTTCTTGCGAGCATACCCTCTAGTTCTACCTTCTACTCTTGCACTTCACTCAAATTCCTTTAACTTTCTAATAATGTTCTCTGTGACTGTAACACTATATTCTGAACCCTCTCCTTTTCTTTACCCCTAAGTAGTCTATGAACAGTAAGCTTTGCCTGTATAGTGCACAATACTTTTCACTGTATACTAATACATGTGATAATAATTGGCGGCACGGTAGCACAGTGGTTAGCACTGCTGCTTCACAGCTCCAGGGACCTGGGTTCAATTCCCGGCTTGGGTCACTGTCTGTGTGGAGTTTGCACATTCTCCTCGTGTCTGCGTGGGTTTCCTCCGGGTGCTCCAGTTTCCTCCCACAGTCCAAAGATGTGTGGGTTAGGTTGATTGGCCATGCTAAAATTGCCCATTAGTGTCCTGAGATGCGTAGGTTAGAGGGATTGGCGGGTAAATATGTAGGGATATGGGGGTAGGGCCTGGGTGGGATTGTGGTTGGTGCAGACTCGATGGGCCAAATGGCCTCTTTCTGCACTGTAGGGTTTCTATGAATAATAAATCAAATCCAAAGCTGAACTCTTCGTTTTCAAATTGAACAATTTGGGGGCAAAATCTTTTGAGGCTGGATGCTGCTGTCAGTTGCTGATGTCAACAGGTCCATATAATTTGATATAATTATAATTCAGTTAATGAAACAAATCTGGAATTGAAAACTATTCTCAAAAATTGTGACTGTGAAACCATCATCGATCGTTGTAGAAACCCATCTGATTCACGAATGCCCTTTTTAGGGAAGGACATCTGCTGTTCCAACCTGGTCTGCCCTGCCTGTGACTCCAGACCCACAGCAATCTGGTTGTTTCTTAATTACTCCTCCAAAATAGCCCAGCAAGCGACTCAGTTTATGGGTAACGGGCTTGGGCAACAAATGCTGGCCTTGCCAGTGCTATCCACGTCCCATTAAAGAATTTTGAAGAATTGTTTTAATTTATTTTCATTACACCATTTTATTTATCTTTCCCATTATTCTTCCTCTCAACTGAATGTCCATTCTTAACAAGGTGCAGTGGACTGTAGTACCCATTTATTTAGCATTCAGCATTGCGGAAACATCTTCAAGATCGCAATTAGAGAAAACTCTTACGTCTGATTGTTGTGGTTCCTCTCTATCTGGATGAGGCTTATTTGCATATCACTCCAAGCTCTCACAGTTTGGAAATGTGAGTCCAGGGAATCACTGGTCAAATACTAGACAGTGTGTCAAATTCCTACTGTGTTAGCCTGCATGTTATCTTGAAAGCTTGTTATCACATTCAATGGGGTGCCTTGCAAGTCAATTTAGTTTGCATGGTAAGTGTTTGAGTCAGCATCCATTAGTCATTTTATCTAATAAGTGATAAGGAATATGTCATCATTTCTGTGCAGGAACCGTAAACCAAAATATTCAAATTTACCAAATAGCCTCCAAATGAAGACATTATCCAACAAGGTTCCACTTTTTATAATTTTGCCTTGAACATGGACAATAACCAATGCAAATTACACATGAATTATTGAGCAAATGGCACGTCAAATAAAATATAAATTTCACTTTGAATAGTAGGATACAACAAAGATACATCTTTTGCAACCACAAGTGTTTGTATCACTCCCAGCACAAGTATGGCATTGCATAGCGACACAATATGCTGTTCTTTATTCATCAAGGTAGGTCAGGAGTCCAATCCAACATCAGCTTTCACCTTTAAGTTTCACAGGTAAGATTATCACCAGCAAGGTAAGAAGTCTCACAACACCAGGTTAAAGTCCAACAGGTTTATTTGGAACCACGAGCTTTTGAAGCGCTGCTCCTTCATCAGGTGGGTGATGAAGAAGCAGTGCTCCGAAAGCTTGTGATTCCAAATAAACCTGTTGGACTTTAACCTGGTATTGTGAGACTTTTTACTGAGCCCACCCCAGTCCAATGCCGGCATCTTCACATCATACCACCAGCAAGGCACATTTCTACAAACCCTCTCTCCCTCAGATCACGACAGTCCTGATGTTGTGGCTTTCCAGAGTTCCTTTTGAACTGACCAACCCAGCCCATGGTTCGACTACTTCTGGGAAAATACTCAGCTCTTTAGTGACTCAGAGCTATTCACACAGCTTTCCAGATTTTTGGACCTCGTGAAATAGCTCCAAGAGTTCATGAATACGGAATTTTCCAGCCGTTCACCACCTGCTGCCGCTGCAAGTGAGGATGAGAATTTGGCACTTAGACAAATCCCTGTACACTGTAGCGGGATCAGAAAGTCCGGCCAGCGGGATGGTCGGAAAACTCCGCCCTATGTTCCGCTTTCTGTCTCTGTCTATTTTCTCATTCTGCCCTCCAACCACATGATTTTCTTTCTTAACTTCCTTCCTGGTGGGACTGCTTAAGAGTCAAGAGTTTCCAGGACACATGGAGCAGTGCTTCTTATTATCCAAGAGCATTACAATTTTTCCTCTCACAATTGATGCAAATTCTTAAAAGTCCCTTTTCAAACCCTCTTTAACAAAAAAATCATTACAGATTCTACAAATCTTTTGAAGAATTTACAAATTGTCCTTAGTGTACTGCTTCTGGGTCAAAGGTAATCACAGATATGAGAGACATGGATCAAGGTAATCACACATGTGAGAGACATGAGTCTCAGATAAAAGTGGAACTTTTTATTTTTAAAAAGTTAAAAAGTTTACTTATTAGTCACAAGGAGGCTTACATTAACACTGCAAAGAAGTTACTGTGAAAATATTAGTATGGTGCTCAAGTGTTCAATTGTTCTGTGTTTGATTATGTGACTCTGTTTAATATTGATGTTCACTGTGCTTTATTCGTAACGCCTGGGTGTGGACTCAGAAACATAAGCAAAGCTGTCGAGAGAATTGGAAGCTTGAGCCAATAGCATGGAGTGGACATTTTAAAGCATGGCAAATAAAGATGCTACACACATTGAAACTAGAGTTAGTTCTTCATAGTTCCACTTACTTTAGCTGTGTTAAGCTTTCTTTAAAGTCTTTAAATTTATTTACTGTGCTATTGGCTCAGGCTTCCAATTCTGTCTACAGCTTTGTTTATGTTTCTGAGTCCACACCCATGCTTTACAATTTGATTTGATTTGATTTATTATTGTCACATGTATTAACATACAGTGAAAAGTATTGTTTCTTGCGCGCTATACAGACAAAGCATACCGTTCATAGAGAAGGAAACGAGAGAGTGCAGAATGTAGTGTTACAGTCATAGCTAGGATGTAGAGAAAGATCAACTTAATGTGAGGTAGGTCCATTCAAAAGGCCGACAGCAGCAGGGAAGAAGCTGTTCTTGAGTCGGTTGGTACGTGACCTCAGCCTTTTGTATCTTTTTCCCGACGGAAGAAGATGGAAGACAGAATGTCCGGGGTACGTGGGGTCCTTAATTTCAAATCAAGTACAGTGAGCATCAATATTAAACAGACTCACATAATCAAACACAGAACATTTGAACACCTGAGCACCACACTAGTAAAAAATTCCACTTTTATCCATTTAAATTGAAAAGGCACAAAACCAGTTGAGACTTAGGATAGCGGTGAGATTGAGTTTTGTATTTGATTTACTGATCATAAATTCTCATCTGAAACCTTCTACCATATCAGTAACTGTCTGTATCTGTAAGCAAGTTTAAATTTTGTACATGTGTTTTGTATCTCAGGTTTCCAGCTTTTGCGGTATTTTGGACCTTTGCTGACCATTTTCATGGTTTCATTATTATTTCAAGTGTTTATAATTTCAATAAAGTTACTGAGTAAAGTTCAACCGAGCAGGAAGTTCGATTTTGTAAATCTATAACTATGCGTGGATTTATCTGAATGATCTGCATTCTTTGGGAGCGGTAATCGACATTGCTGATGTTTAGGTGCTAAAACAAAGTACATATTAAGTTTGCTTTTAGTCTCTGTTGCCGAGCCAGAGTGGTACATGGGAGGTTTGCAATTAGATCAAGTCCACTTATTAGCCTAGGGTTGCACCATTCAAGCTCGGGAATGTTATCCTCACTGACTTTGAAGTTGGCCAAAGGTTCTTACTTCAGGCAAGTGGGAGCCTAATTTAAATGTAAAAACTATTGGTGCTGTGGGGTCATGTTTACCAAGGCTCAGGGAGGGCCAGCCAGCCTCAGGGAGGGCCACACAGACTCAGAGCTACAAGAGAAACATTCAAGGAATGAATATTACCTCAGGGCCAGAAACTCTTGAGTCCACGTCCCACACCAGGACTTCTTGGCCACAGAAGATGCATTCGTAATACGGCCAAGCAGGTAGATTATCAAATTAGCAAATCTTCCCAACACACCTCAGGCTAATAAGTGAACATGATATGATTGAAACTGCTCCTACACACCATTCTAACGAGGCAACAGAGACTAAAATCAAATCTAATGATATGTGCATTTTAGCACTTAAACTTCAGCAATATCTGTTCCAAACAATGTGGATCATGCAGGCAAATCTACACATTTCACAATCCAGCCTTCCTACCTTGCTGAAATTTAACAACTCCACTTTACTTTATTTCAGACACATCGGCCATGTATTTTTAAAATTCATTCATGGGACATGGGCGTCGCTGGCTGGCCAGCATTTATTGTCCATCCCTAGTTTCACTTGGAGGGCAGTTGAGGATCAACCACATTGTTGTGGGTCTGGAGTCACGTGTAGGCCAGACTGAGTAAGGATGGCAGATTTCCTTCCCTAAAGGACATTAGTGAACCAGGTGGGTTTTTCCAACAGTCGGCAGTGGTTTCATGGTCATCAGTAGATTCTTAATTCCACATTTTTTAGATTGAATTCAAATTCCACCACGGTGGGATTCAAACCCGGGTCCCCAGAACATTAGCTGAGTTCCTAGATTAATAGTCTTGTGATATTACCCTCAGGCCATTGCCTCCCTATGTCTGGTTGAAATCATAATGAAACCATTAAAGTTCTTAGCAAAGACGCCATTTTCAAGAATAGAAAAGCAAAACACTGCAGAGGCTGGAAATCTGAAATAAAAACAGAAAATGCTAAAAATACTCAGCCAACTGGGCAGCATCTTTGCCAGAAGAAAGAGTTACTGCTTCAGGTTGATGACTATCGGAAAAGGTCTCATCATCCAGGTTAAGATCATTGACTGGAAGTATGACCTTTGTTTCTCTCTCCACAGAGCAACCAGAACAGGCACAGCCAGATCAACATTTTGAATCTTCAGATGAGGTGGAAGAAATCTTCCAGCTTCCATTATACAGCTTGCTCATTTTTTCTATTTATTCACCAGTACCGCTGCACACTTTCTCCTTCCATCTATATATTTTTTCTGTATGCCTTCACCTTTCTAGGCTTACATAGGAACAGGAGAAGGTCATTCAGCCCCTTGAGCCTGCTGTTCCAGCATTCAATTAGACCATGGTTAATGTTTTCTCACCGTTTCTTGTTTTAGTTCAAGTCACCCTTAACATTCAATACTCCAAGAACCCTTAACAAAAATCTAGCAATCTCAGTCTTGATATTTGCGTAAAAGCAAATTACTGCGGATGCTGGAATCTGAAACCAAAAGAGAAAATGCTGGAAAATCTCAGCAGGTCTGGCAGCATCAATAAGGAAAGAGAAGAGCTGACATTTTGAGTCCAGATGACCCTTTGTCAAAGCTGCCAGATGCTGCCAGACCTGCTGAGATTTTCCAGCATTTTCTCTTGATATTTGCAATTGATCTCCAGCCCAAGCAGTATTTTTGGAGAAAGAATTCTAGATTTTCATTGTCCTCTGTGAAGGAAGTTCTTCCTGACATCCCCTCAGCAGCCTAGCTCTAATCTTAAGGTGGAATTCTCGTCTCCTTCATCAGAAGAAATAGTTTTTATTGACCTTATAAACACCTTTAAACATTCCACACTGATCAATTAGGTAACTCCATTATCTTCTATGCCTATAGGAATTCAAGTCGGCACAAGGCCGCACTTGGAATATAGTGTTCAATTCTGGTCGCCACACTACCAGAAGGATGTGGAGGCTTTGGAGAGGGTACAGAAAAGATTTACCAGGATGTTGCCTGTTATGGAGGGCATTAGTTATGAGGAGAGGTTGGAGAAACTTGGTTTGTTCTCACTGGAGCAACGGAGGTTGAGGGGAGACCTGATGGAAGTCTACAAGATTATGAGAGGCATGGACAGAGTGGATAGTCAGAAGCTTTTTCCGAGGATGGAGGAGTCAATTACTAGGGGGCACAGGTTTAAGGTGCGAGGGGCAAGGTTTAAAGGAGATGTACGAGGCAGATCTTTTACACAGAGTAGTGGGTGCCTGGAACTCGTTGCTGGGGGAGGTAGTGGAAGCAGATACGGTAGTGTCTTTTAAGGGGCATCTTGACAAGAACATGAATAGGATGGGAATAGAGGGATATGGACCCCGGAAGGTAGGGGGTTTTAGTTAAGTCAGGCAGCATGGTCGGTGCAGGCTTGGAGGGCTGAAGGGCCTGTTTCTGTGCTGTAATTTTCTTTGTTCTTTGTTCTAACACCTTAGTTCTAGTGTTCTGCACTATTTTGGCTAATGCCAAATTGTACTGCTATTGTACAGACCAAACTTCATCCAATTGATCTCAATTGCTGCCAATCTTTGAAACGATTCTGATAGCTGCTATGGATTTCACTGCCTCAGTGTGCTAGTTTTCAGTGAATGAATGTTTGGCTGCCGTGATTGAGCTGCAGTGGGTACCGTCTCAGCCTCAGGGCTGGAAACTCTAGGTTCAAGTCCCACATCAGGAATTGTGTTTTTTCACGGAAAATGCATTCAGAACATGGCCCAACAGGTTGACTATCAAGCTACAAATCCTCCTGATGTGCCGAATGGCATGGCAGCAACAGCAGGAGAGTTGTCTGGTCAGCCAGAACCTGCACAGGGCAACCTTAAAACACTGGAGTACTGAGCCAAACATAACCACAAACCAACACATGGAAATCCATCCAAAGCCCTCCAAAGGGAGCATGGTGCCGAGAGAGAGAAAGAGAGAAGGAGAGAAAGAGAGAGAGAGAGAGCCATGATTGAGCACATGGCAAGTTGACAATCTTGACAACCTGAAAGAAGAAAGTGCAGGATTATTAGGAACTTCACAACAGGGTGTGAGAATCAGAGACTGATTAATTCTGGGCTGAAGATCTAGCTCCAACAGACTAGATAAATAGCAATATATCATTGGAGGTTCAACACTTTATTTGTGAGGGAATTATGATATTATGGATAAGAAAGAAATTATAGTGAGATAGGAAAAGAACTACAATTTATTTAATTTGAAATGAATTAAAGGTAAAAGCTTGGACAAGTATAAACTGGTGCAGGGATTGCGATGTGCAATTCATGCATTTCTGCTCTTGCAATGCAGACAGAGCATTAAACTCATACTGTCTGCTGTTTTAAATGATTGCCACGTTCAGCCTGCATTGCCCATGCTGTTTGTTGGCTGCATGTGTCAGCAGGGGGCCCAATGGTGTGTGCACCAAACTCTACTCAAAGGTAGCCTGCACCTTGTGAGCTGAATGTGTGCTGTCCAAGATGTCTCAGTATGGTGGACAGCATGCACCTATGTTTTCTAACAATGCACTGCAACCTTCGGTGCAAGGCCAGCAGGGGAGAACGGCCCTGTACTTGCCTCAGGGGCATGAGGTTCTCCAGACAGATGCTCAGAAGCAGTGAGAAGAATGAATGATAGACGTCAACGCTAGGAGCTTTGCTTGTCACAGATGAATGTGCACAAAGAACTTCAATGATCTCACAGACCAGTACTTCAGTTGGATTGCTGCATTGTCAGAGGTGCTGTTTTTTTACAGGAGATATCACACTTAGGTAGGTGTATCTGGAGAGAACCCAGAGATTTCCCCTGGTACCCTGGCCAACACTTGTCCCTCAATCGCATCAGTAAAAATATTATTTCATTGCTTTTTGTGGGGTCTTGCTGCATGCAATTTGCTGTTCAGTGGGGAGCAAAAATATCCAGAAGTTAAAATACTAGAAATCTCAGCTGAAAGCAAGGGATTTGATTTGATTTGATTTATTATTGTCACATGTATTAGCATACAGTGAAAAGTATTGTTTCTTGCGCGCTATACAGACAAAGCATACCGTTCATAGAGAAGGAAAGGAGAGTGTGCAGAATGTAGTGTTATGGTCATAGCTAGGGTGCAGAGAAAGGTCAACTTAATGCGAGGTAGGTCCATTCAAAAGTCTGACGGCAGCAGGGAAGAAGCTGTCGGTTGGTACGTGTCCTCAAACTTTTATATCTTTTTCCTGACGGAAAAAGGTGGAAGAGAGAAAGTCCAAGGTAAGTGGGGTCCTTGATTATGCTGGCTGCTTTTCCAATGCAGCGGGAACTGTAGACAGTGCTGGAAATACAGAAAAGAAATTCAGTCAGCATCAAAAAGCCTTCTTAAAATGAAATAACTTTTTCATGTAGATCATGATGCAACATTAGGAGCATATTGCTACATTATGTCCTTTTTTAAGTTGTCCCACTTCAAGTCATTTCAATTTAACGTCATGTTGTGAATTGGTTGGTATTCACATTTATTGTTGTGGATTTACATTGACATTGTTTAAAGCTGTGTATGATGTAGATTAGGGTGACCCAATCAACACCAGTATGGAGCAGCCTCTCCTGTTCCCCGAGCCTCTTATCATCACCCCCTAACCCTCCCACTGGCTGACCCTCCAGCCTTCAGCTTAGCTCCATCAGTCTGAAATTCAAAGCTGTGGGTTGTTTCTTGCCTTTGCCCATTCATCTCCTGAGCTCACAGTGGAGGCTCTGGAGAGGGAAGCTGCGAGTGGGAGGATCCAAAAAAGGAGGTCTGGGCAGCAGGAGAGACAGCAAATGAGGGTGGGGTGGTGCGGGGGGGCGGGGGGGGGGGGTGTGTGGGGGGGGTGGGGTGGAGTTGGTGCAGAGTTGGTGGGTAGGATGAGGAATCATCAGAGGTGACCAGGACAGACAGGAAATGCAAGGATCAATCAGCATACAATCAGATGAGGGAGAATGATTGGCAGCAAGTGGGTTGAGGGGGGCGGGGGGGGGGGGGGGCGGCGGTGTGGAGTCAACAAGCAGGAAAGGCAGCTAGTGGGAGGTAAGTAAAAAGATTTAGGAGGCGATCTTACCAAAAAAATTCCAAGTGCCAAATGAGCGTGAAACCAGGAAAGTATCACACCCATTCTTTGGGCGAGCTCCCATACACTATCTTATGGCACTTAGAAAAATAAATGAGGCAAAATGTGATTCTCACCAGTAGGGGGAGTGGACAGAGTCTATTGTCGCCGGGAAGCTGGCTGAAGACTGCTAGAGGTCGCCTTTGTGCATGCGCCCCAGACACAAGGCTGATTACACTGGCAGAACAGGGCCGATAATATCACGAGAGGCAAGAAATTGGGCACGAACCAGATTTTTTTGTCTCTTGCGCAATCTTACCAGCTCACCACACCGATCACCCCCTTTGCATTTTAAATTATTTTTTAAAAAATCATTGTGCTTACAAATGTGGGAATGTAGCAATTCACACTATTTAAACTTACAGGGTTTAGTGGGTTTTTTTCTGATGAGGAAAGTCTAACAAAGTGTTTACATTGTAGTAATGGGTGAATCTGATTTGTTTAATATTGTTTCATTCAAGGTTATACAATTCAGGAATGTATGATAACATTAATCAAGGAATTATTGTACAGTGCGATTAATGAAACACCAGTATACAAAATCACATTTCATGAATAAGCTATTAATATATTCAAAGACTTTGGGCCACAATTGGATTATTAATAGTGTAGGATATAGCACTAAGAATATAGGGATGGCTCGAATCATTAAAACACGCTGCAGCTGCAAAATAAACAATTTAATATTATAGTAATTAATGGCAAAGTGTTCTTGAAGCGGAATTAGCTCTTAAATTAAACAGTTTGATTTGTGTCGAGGGTATGGAAATATTTATCCCCTTAGTAAAATTGTCATGTGTCTAAGTGACTACAGTTTGAGGGTTATCAAACATGATAGACAATTGCGAGCTTAATGTACACTGAATTAAGTTTGTTCTTTGCGGTCCATAATTGTCATAATTCAATCCTTTCGCTTTGATGGTGCTTGTTGTTAGGGAAGGTTGTGCAAGCACATGTAAACGCTGACATTTAAGGAGAGGCAATTGCGAAGGTAAATGTGTCATTGACCATACCCCTGTCTTGTCAGTCAGATAATTTGTCAGATAATTTTGCATGAGATTACATAGAATATACACCACACAAGCAGACCATTCAACCCAACTGCTCCATGCTAGTGTTTATGCCCCACAAACTCTTCCCACTTCTCTTCATACCTAAGCCTACAAGAATGACCTTCTACTCATTTTTCCCTCATTATTCAGCTTTCCAATAAATGCATCTGTTACTGATTTCAGCTGCAGTAATTCCTCGCTTGATATTGTTGCTTTCCTGAAAAGTGCAACTTTAAAGGAAATAGCATGAAGTGAGGTGGATTGTCCCATTATAACTAATGTCAAAGTGTTAATTACGTTCTGTAAAATCTTTGCTGTCTGAAAGAAACATTAAACCATTGAATCCTGTAGATTTGTGTACCATAAATTGAGAATTACTATATTTGCGAATATATTTGTGCGTGGTGGCAAGGGGTGGTGCAGTGGCACAGTGGTTAGCACTGCTGCCTCACAGGGACTCTGGTTCAAATCCAGTCTCGAGTCACTGTCTGTGTGGAGTTTGCACTTTATTCCCGTGTCTGCGTGGGTTTCCTCCGGGTGCTCCGGTTTCCTCCCACAGTCCAAAGATGTGTGGGTTAGGTTGATTGGCCACGCTAAATTGACCTGGTGTCAGCTGGATTAGCAGGGTAAACGTGTGGGGTTACGGAAATAAGGCTTGGGTGGGATGTGGTCGGTACAGACTCGATGGGCCGAGTGGCCTCATTCTGTACAGTTGGGATTCTATTGTATTCTTCTATTCTATGAAGTAACATCTAAAACATAACAAGTTTAAAAATATAAAAGAGACATGCAAATTCTTAGTACTTACCTGTGGTTCATCACCTATCCCTCCAACTCTTTCCTGTCCCACTCCTGACTCTCTTTGAGGAAGCATTTACATTGCTGTAGCTCTGGAGATACATGGAGGCCAGACTGGATAAGAACAATTTCCTTGCCTAAAGGGAACCAAATGGTCATCATTAAACTTTGAATTCCAGGTTTTTATTGAATTCAAATTTTACCATCTGTCATGGTGGGATTTGAATGTGCTTCCCCAGAGTACTACCATGGGTCTTTTGGATTACTAGTACAGTGACAATACCACTACACCATTGCTTCCCTGAATATGGGAAATATTTAGCCACACTAAAGCTCTATGTATTTTGATGGCAAGAGTTGTAAAGAGTCTAATGTCTACAGTGTGTATGGAGGTGATTTGGCCATTGCATCAGTCTGTACTGCAATTTTGATTTTAAAATATATGGTACATCAATGGAACAGTGCAATAGCATGGCACGGTGGCACAGTGGTTAGCACTTCTGCCTCATAGTGCTAGGGACCTGGGTTTGATTCCCGGCTTCTGTTAGTGTTTGTGTGGAGTCTGCACGTTCTCCCCGTGTCTGCGTGGGTTTGCTCCCACCATCTGAAAGATGAACTGGTTAGGTACATTGACCATGTTAAATTCTCCCTCAGTATATCCATCAGGCGCCGGAGTGTGGCGACAAGGGAATTTTCACAGTAACTTCATTGCGGTGTTAACGTAAGCCTACTTGTGACACTAATAAATAAACTTAAACACATACTAAAACAGAGTACTCAATCATTTCATCATGAAGAGGTAGAATTTGAAGTTTTTAACCTCATCCAGGTAAACAGTGAAATGGTTTGTGTATCCATTTGTCTACTAAGAATTATGATGATCAGGAATTTGATCATATGCCACTCAATCCATGCAAAAGAAGCACTTTCTGCTGTGTCACAAATAAAGAGATCACAACACAGTTTTTCGTGACACATTATACATTATTTGATCTTTGAAATCACATAATATCAATACTGTGGCCATTTTCATTCATGTATCAAATCTAGATAAACCAGCATACAATACCTGTCAATGAAAATTGCTGTTCTGAATTGAAGGACAAACCTGAACTTAGAAATCATTGCGCTGGCAAATTGACTCGCTGCTCTGTCAGATAAATAGATTGACAATGAAGGCAGAAAAGTGAATAATAATTGTTTTGCCTCCCCCTGACACACACCCTTATGCACAGTTACTTAATGATTTGTTATTCCTTTAGCATAAAGCTGCGATTTTATAATTTTGCCATGTATATTCAATATTCAGCCCATTTAAAGGTCACTGCTAAATGTCAATTGCCTGGCTTGCTAATAATGTGACAGTGACTTTGCATTCCCTGTTGTAAAATAGGCATTTGATGACCTTTATTTTCAGTGGTATCAGTCAGCAAAATAAACTCTTCGACAATTCTCACAGATCTTTTTCCCTGAAGCGAGGAAAGTCGCTCCGAGAAAGTTCTCGCTTTCTTTACTTCGTAGCGGGTTTTGCTGCAACAGCACAGTTAAAATATACATGTTTCTCTTATGGTCTGAGATTCAGCAGCAGCCTCCTATTGATGATGACGGTCTTCTTCACAACACTGAATTCTTCACAAGCAAGGCTCAGATTTTCATCTGCTACACTGGTGTTTTCAAGACATTGTTCATATCGATATGGGCAGCATATAGATCGTTCCATACAGTCAGCTGGAACATAGGCCGGAATTTTACTGCCACGCCCGCCCTGATTCCGGGGCCAGGCAAGGCTCGGAGAACAGCATTCTCTGTTGGCCTTGGGCAGAATCGTACGAACCTCGGGCGGACTTGCCGGTAAAATTTCGCCCAGAATTTGCAATACGCACAAAAAGCAGACTTTGAAAATTACAAAAGGAAATGCATTATTTGATGTGATTTGATTTATTATTGTCATGCATTAGTATACAGTGAAATGATGTGGAGTTGCCAGTCTTGGACTGGGGTAGGGTAAGTAAGTAGTCTCACAACACCAGGTTCAAGTCCAACAGGTTTATTTGGTAGCAAGAGCTCTTGGAGCACTGCCACTTCACCTGATGAGACTCACCTGACGAAGAGGCAGCACTCCGAAAGCTTGTGCTACCAAATAAACCTGTTGGACTTTAACTTGGTGTTGTGAGACTACTTACTATACAGTGAAAAGTATTGTTTCTTGTGCGCTATACAGACAAAATATACCATTCATAGAGTACATAGGGGAGAAGGAAAGGAGGAGTGCAGAATATAGTGTTACAGTTATAGCTAGGGTGTAGAGAAAGATTAGCTAAATATATGGTAGATCCATTCAGAAGTCTGATGGCAGCAGGGAAAAAGTTGTTCTTGAGTTGGTTGGTATGTTGGCTAAGGTTACTGGGGAGAATTTAAACTAGATAGGTTGGGGGGAGGGGAGCTAGAAGAGTTGACTAGGATCAAGGAACTAATTGATGGGGTGGAGGATGCAGGGGTAAGGGGAATTACAAAATTAATGGTAGAGGAGAGGGTGCAAGTGAATGAAGGCGGTAATTTAGATAAGGGAGTAGAGGGAGAGGGTGTTCGCGACTCATCAAAGCGGGTCCAGATAAAAGCTGGAATAAGGACACTTTGCCTGAATGCACGAAGCATTCGGAACAAGGTAAATGAGTTGATGGTGCAAATCAGCACAAGTGGGTACGATCTAGTGGCCATTACAGAAACGTGGCTGAAAGGTGACTAGGACTGGGAGATGAATATCCAGGGGTATCAGGCATTTAGGAAGAATAGACAGGAAGGAAAAGGTGGTGGGGTCGCGCTATTAATAAGAGATAATATCAGGGTAGTACTGAGGGATGACATAGGCTCTGAGGAACAAAACGTGGAATCATTATGGGTAGAGATGAGGAATAGTAGAGGGAGAAAGACACTAGTAGGTGTGGTATATAGGCCCCCAAATAATAATGTTGAGGTAGGGAGGGCTATAAACAAGCAGATAAGGAATGCGTGTAAAAACGGAACGGCAATAATCATGGGGGACTTCAACATGCACATTGACTGGCAGACTCAAGTCGGTAAGGGTGGAATGGAGGAAGAGTTCTTAGAATGCTGTCGGGATAGTTTCCTTGAACAGCATGTTACGGAACCGACGAGGGAACGAGCTATTTTGGATCTGGTATTGTGTAACGAGGTAGGTAGAATTAAGGATCTTATTGTGAAGGACCCTCTTGGGTCTAGTGACCACAATATGGTCGAATTTCTGATTCAGATGGAAGAGGAGAAAGTTTGGTCCCAAACCAGTGTCCTCTGTTTGAACAGAGGGAAATATGATAGGATGAGGGATGAATTGGCAAAGGTAGACTGGGAGAGCAGGCTGGCAGGTAGGATAGCTGAGGAACAGTGGAGGATTTTTAAGGAGATCCTTTTCAGTTCTCAGCAAAAATATATTCCAGCAAAAAACAAGGATTGTAAGAAAAGGGAGAACCAGCCGTGGATAACGAAGGAAATAAAGGAGAGTATTAAAATAAAAACAGCTGCGTACAGAGTGGCCAAAAATAGTGGAGAAACAAGTGATTGGGAAAAATTTAAGAAACAACAAAGAGAGACTAAGAAAGCGATAAAGAAAGGAAGGATAGACGATGAAGCTAGGCTAGCAATTAATATAAAAAATGATAGTAAAAGTTTTTATAAATATATAAAAAGGAATAGAGTGGCTAGAGTGAATGTTGGACCCTTGGAGGACGAGAGGGGGGAGTTAATAGTGGGAAATGAGGATATGGCTGAGTCTTTAAATAAGTTTTTTTGGGTCGGTCTTCACGGTGGAGGACACAAATAGTTTGCCAAATATTAACGATAGAGGGTTGGCAGCAGGAGAAATACTTAATACAATTAATGTTACCAGAGAGGCAGTGCTGGGTAGACTAATGGGACTGAAGGTGGATAAGTCCCCGGGTCCGGATGGAATGCATCCCAGGGTATTGAAAGAAATGTCAGAGGTAATAGTGGATGCGTTAGTGATTATTTATCAAAACTCGTTGCATTCTGGGGTAGTGCCGGTTGATTGGAAAACGGCTAATGTTACGCCGCTGTTTAAAAAAGGAAGGAGACAAAAGGCGGGTAACTATAGGCCGGTCAGCTTAACGTCTGTAGTAGGGAAAATGCTGGAATCCATTATTAAAGAGGAGATAGCAGGGCATCTGGATAGAAATGGTTCGATCAATCAGACGCAGCATGGATTCATGAGGGGAAAGTCGTGCTTGACGAACATGTTGGATTTTTATGAAGATGTGACTAGGGCGGTTGATGGAGGAGAACCGGTGGATGCGGTGTTTTTGGATTTCCAAAAGGCGTTTGATAAGGTGCCCCATAAAAGGCTACTGAAGAAGATTAGGGCACACGGAGTTGGGGGTAGTGTGTTAAAGTGGATTGGGGACTGGCTATCCGACAGGAAGCAAAGAGTCGGAATAAATGGGTGTTTTTCCGGTTGGAGGAAGGTAACTAGTGGCGTGCCGCAGGGATCGGTACTCGGGCCGCAACTATTTACCATTTATATAGATGATCTGGAGGAGGGGACGGAGTGTAGGGTAACGAAGTTTGCAGACGACACAAAGATAAGTGGAAAAGTGAATCGTGTGGAGGACGGAGAAGATCTGCAGAGAGATTTGGACAGGCTGAGTGAGTGGGCGAGGATATGGCAAATGGAGTATAACGTTGAGAAATGCGAGGTTATACACTTTGGAGGAAATAATAACAAATGGGATTACTATCTCAATGGAAACAAATTAAAACATGCTACCGTGCAAAGGGACCTGGGGGTCCTTGTGCATGAGACGCAAAAGCCCAGTCTGCAGGTACAACAGGTGATCAAGAAGGCAAATGGGATGTTGGCCTATATTGCGAAGGGGATAGAATATAAAAGCAGGGATGTCTTGATGCACCTGTACAGGGCATTGGTGAGGCCGCAGCTGGAATACTGTGTGCAGTATTGGTCCCCTTATATGAGGAAGGATATATTGGCATTGGAGGGAGTGCAGAGAAGGTTCACCAGGTTGATACCGGAGATGAGGGGTTTGGATTATGAGGAGAGGCTGAGGAGATTGGGTTTGTACTCGTTGGAGTTTAGAAGGATGAGGGGGGATCTTATGGAGACTTATAAGATAATGCGGGGGCTGGATAGGGTGGAGGCGGAGAGATTCTTTCCACTTAGTAAGGAAGTTAAAACTAGAGGACACAGCCTCAAAATAAAGGGGGGTTGGTTTAAGACAGAGTTGAGGAGGAACTTCTTCTCCCAGAGGGTGGTGAATCTCTGGAATTCTCTGCCCACTGAGGTGGTGGAGGCTACCTCGCTGAATATGTTTAAAGCGCGGATGGATGGATTCCTGATCGGTAAGGGAATTAAGGGTTATGGGGATCAGGCGGGTAAGTGGTACTGATCCACGTCAGATCAGCCATGATCTTATTGAATGGCGGGGCAGGCTCGAGGGGCTAGATGGCCTACTCCTGCTCCTATTTCTTATGTTCTTATGTTCTTATGTGATCTCAGACTTTTGTATCTTTTTCCCGACAGAAGAAGGTGAAAGACGGAATGTCTGAGGTACATGGGAGTCCCTGGTTATGCTGGCAGTGTTATCTCATATGTTTCGAGATGATAATCACTTCCAATGAATTATTTTCCAATGTAAATCTGATTGAACACATAGAACATAGAACAGTACAGCACAGAACAGGCCCTTCAGCCCACGATGTTGTGCCGAGCTTTATCTGAAACCAAGATCAAGCTATCCCACTCTCTATCATCCTGGTGTGCTCCATGTGCCTATCCAATAACCGCTTAAATGTTCCTAAAATGTCTGACTCCACTATCACTGTAGGCAGTCCATTCCACACCCCAACCACTCTCTGCGTAAAGAACCTACCTCTGATATCCTTCCTATATCTCCCACCACGAACCCTATAGTTATGCCCCCTTGTAATAGCTCCATCCACCCGAGGAAATAGTCTTTGAACGTTCACTCTATCTATCCCCTTCATCATTTTATAAACCTCTATTAAGTCTCCCCTCAGCCTCCTCTGCTCCAGAGAGAATAGCCCTAGCTTCCTCAACCTTTCCTCATAAGACCTACCCTCCAAACCAGGCAGCATCCTGGTAAATCTCCTCTGCACTCTTTCCAGCGCTTCCACATCCTTCTTATAGTGAGGTGACCAGAACTGCACACAATATTCCAAATGTGGTCTCACCAAGGTCCTGTACAGCTGCAGCATAACCCCATGGCTCTTAAACTCCAACCCCCTGTTAATAAAAGCTAACACACTATAGGCTTTCTTCACAGCTCTATCCACTTGAGTGGCAACCTTTAGAGATCTGTGGATATGGACCCCAAGATCTCTCTGTTCCTCCACAGTCTTCAGAACCCTACCTTTGACCCTGTAATCCACATTTAAATTAGTCCTACCAAAATGAATCACCTCACATTTATCAGGGTTAAACTCCATTTGCCATTTTTCAGCCCAGCTTTGCATCCTATCTATGTCTCTTTGCAGCCTACAACAGCCCTCCACCTCATCCACTACTCCACCAATCTTGGTGTCATCAGCAAACTTACTGATCCACCCTTCAGCCCCCTCCTCTAAGTCATTAATAAAAATCACAAAGAGCAGAGGACCAAGCACTGATCCCTGTGGCACTCCGCTAGCAACCTGCCTCCAGTCCAGTACCTCTGAACACGCTCAGAGATACTTGCTAAGTTTCAGAAAAGTTCTCCGATCCTCGCCCACCCCTGGAATCGGGGTGGGCATGCCGGTAAAATTCTGGCCATGGTCTCATTTCTTTGATTTTTTTGTGCCGCTGGCATTCATACAGTAGAAATCTGCTTCAGTCAGCGCACCGGAGTCTGACCAGTCTGCAGACTCACTGCGCTTAGTGTTCAGTCAGTGCTATGTCCAGTCAAATGTTAGCACCCAAGTGGCTTAACCTTGGACATTGCAGGGATGGACTTACCTTTGTATCATGCCTTGCACCACTTCACCACATCCTTTCTCCTTTCAAAATGTAGGCACTGCTGCAATATGGGACCTGCGGCCTCCAATCTATGCACAGCAAGCTCCCACATACATCAATGTGATGATGACCAGATAATCTATGTCAGCAATGTTGACTCAGGAATGAATAGTGATCTGGACAACGGAGAAAATTAATCCACTTTTCTTGTAGTTAAAGTTTTATTTGTTAGCCACAAGTAAGGCTTACATCAACACTGCAATGAAGTTACTGTGAAATTCCCCTAGCTGCCACACTCCGGCGTCTGTTCGGGTCAATGCACCTAACTAGCACGTCTTTCAGACTGTGGGAGGAAACCAGAGCACCCGGAGGAAACCCACGCAGACACAGGGAGAATGTGCAAACTCCATATAGACAGTGACCCAAGCCGGGAATCAAACCTGGGTCCCTGGTGCTGTGAGGCAGCAGTGCTAACCACTGTGCCACCGTGCCGCCCTATCGGGTGTAATTTTCCAAACTGGAGACTAGTCCGGTGCCGGGGTGGGGATGTTGGCAAGATTCCCATTAGTGTTAAAAGATTGTCACCACAGGCACTCCACGCTAGCCTCCATTTTATCTCATTTGAGCTCATGAAATTTCTTTCTTATCTGTACCTCATGTTGGCAGATTATTAACTGTGATTGTAAAAGTTGCAGCGTTCCTCCTTTTTCACACTAAGAAAGGCGTCATCAAGAGTGTCCTTCTATATTTCTCTGTGAAATTAATATATCAGCCCCAGATGTGCAGTTACATGCCTAATTAAATCATCTCAGAATGGATATCTTTCCAAAAAATCTCTTCCTCAGAGTACACCAGCAAGGAGAGAGCTTGTTACTTTATTCTGCATTTTGATAATGTTATACTGCCGCTTTGCGAATATGAATTGGATATGTTTTCAATCATCTACAATTTCCCCAGTCTCTGGAAGACCAATCCATAAGGGGCAGAATCTTAATGAACAACAATTTGTTGTTTAAAAAATCTGAAACAGGAATCCAATCCCACCTTGAACCTGCCCACTTCTGACTTTAAGGTGCAACAAAGGGCGACTGACTAATGGGAGGAGGAGTCATCCAAATATTATCAAAATCCGAAAGGATGAAGCACATAACGAGAGCTGAATCTATGAGGTTGGTGGCTTTCCAGCACTGCTTGTGGGCCAGGAAGAGTAGGAGTGCTTATTCCAGGACCAACCATTGTCCCTCTATAGCCTATCCACCCACGATGTGTCTACTCTTCTCCCAGACTAGTACCAACCCTAATCTTGATTACCTTCCATTCTCACCACTCCCCACAGCCCGCTGCCAATCATCGAACCCACCAATCACTGTTTAATACACTCACACTGGGGCTCCATTATATTCACCCTCCCCGATTACCTCTCCTCTCCATAGAATCCCTACAGTGCAGAAGGAGGCCACTCAGCCCACCGAGTCTGCACCGGCCACAATCCCACCCAGCCCTATTCCCGTAACCCCACATATTTACCCTGCTAATCCCCTAACACAAGGGTCAATTTATCTTGGCTAATCAACCTAACCCGCACATCCTTGGACTGAGGGAGGAAACGTGAGCACCCGGAGGAAACCCACGCAGACACGGGGGGAACATGCAATCTCCACATAGACCCGAGTGGAATGACCCGAGGCCAGAATTGAACTCGGGTCCCTGGTGTTGCGAGGCAGCAGTGCTAACCACTGTGCCATCGTGCCACTAGAAGTTATCCACAACTTCTATAGACCTTCTCACCTGACCGGTCTACATCCTGTCAATCAGGATGTCTGATATCTGGAAATTGACAGGAAACTATTTCAATTCACTTGAGAAATCCATGTTTCTGGGCCTGCTTAACCTCAAAACAACCGCTGCATAGAACATACCTCCACATGAATGTCCAGACCAAAGTTTGAACATGGCTGTAGAATATTCAGAAATACGAAATTTTCAATCATGAGTTCAGCAGAGAAGTGAAAATAACAATATTTTTAACCTTCGTAGAGATGAAGGGGACGATTCTCCCATCCCTCTGCACTGTTTTTTAGGATGTGGAGACGCCGGCATTGGACTGGGGTAAAACTCTTACTGTTTTTTAGGCACAGCGGGCCGGGAGACTCTAGCTGTGGCCAATTCATGCGACAAGTTCAGCGAGCCAGAGGTGAGTGGTGGTGGATGGGAATAGTTCAGGCCTCTGCTCAAGGAGGAAGCAGAGAGCCCTCAGTCCATCCTAGTGGGGCATGGAAGTGTAGAGGGATTGAATGTCCATAGTGAAGAGGAGATGGTTCGGACTGGGGAACTGGAAATCGTTGACGTGACTCCAGCGGGGATTACTAAAGTTCCCCACTTGCTGGGAGCTAGCGGACCGACCCCATTAGAGTGAAGCGGGAGCAACTCATCCCCCGCTCCCCCCTCCCCCCGGAGGGTCAGTGACTTGGTGGGGGGGGGGGGTACCCCCTGACCATTGCCACCTTGGCAGTGCTAACCTGGGCCCCCTGGCACTGCACTTTAGGGATCCTATGGAGAGGAATGGTAACCAGGGAGTGTGAACTTGATGGAGCCCCAGTGGTGGGTGTATCAAACAGTGATTAGAGTGTTCGATGATTGGCGGGCGGGCGGAGGGCTGTGGGGAGTGGTGAGATTAGAAGGCAGTGCCATTGGGGCATGGCCTAATGCGGGTGGGGACAGGTGGGGCGGTGCCTCTGGGGCGATCGGTGGGAGTTGGGGGTCCCACTGCCACACTGCAATCAGAATCAGTGGGGAAGGAGGGAGGCAAATGGGATGGGAAGGGGGAAGCCCGCTGGGTGGTTCAGGGCTGAGATGGGTGGGTGGGGGGGGTCGGAGCTGGAGGTGGGGGGAATTTGGAGATCTGGGTTGCAGTGGGAGTCCTTACAGGGAGGGGGTTGGGAGGAGCTGTAGTAGAGGTTGCTGTGGTAGTTAATGTTTTTGTAATGGATATTGGTGATTAATTTATTGCCAGAAAAGGAGACAGAGAAGTCGTGTAAGGGGAGGGAAGTGTCATAGACTGACCAAGTGAAGGTGAGAGATGGATGAATATTGAAAGCAAAATCAATCAATTCTTCCAGGTCCAAGTGAGAGCATGAAGCAGCACTGATCTAGTCACCAATTCAATGGAGAAGCGCCGAGTCAGACTGGAACAAGGAATGTTCTACGTACAAAAAGACAGGCATAACTGGAGCCACGCCAGTACCCATAGCCATTTTTTAATTGCATGAATTGAGACAAGTTAAGGGAAAAATGATTTAGTGACAGAACAAGTTCAGCTAGCCAGAGGTGAGTGGTGGTGGATGGGGATAGCTCAAGCCTCTGCTCAAGGAGGAAGCAGAGAGCCCTCAGGCCATCCTGGTGGGGAATGGAGGTGTAGAGGGATTGGATGTCCATAGTGAAGAGGAGGTGGTTCGGACTGGGGAACTGGAAATCATTGATGTGCCATAGGGCATTGGAGGAATCATGTGTGTAGGTGGGTAGGAACTGAACAAGGGGAGTGAGAATGGAGTCATGAAAGGAAGAAATGAGTTCAGTGGGACATAATGTGGTGGACCATTCTATTCATGCTCTTTTCTAATGGTTGATACAATTAAAATAAACAATATAGCTAGCACCCAATATAAAGCCCATTGCTTATCATCCCGCATTTCAATGATATTTTTGCTTGACTTTGAACAACATCCATAGAATCATAGAATTATACAGCGCAGAAATGCCCCTTCGGCCCATCGAGTCTGCACTGACATATTAGAAACACCTGCACCCCCACCTAATCTCATCTGCCAGCACTTGGCCCGTAGCCCTGAATGCCATGATGTGCCAAGTGCTCCTCCAGGTACTTTTTAAAGGATGTGAGGCAACCCACTTCTATCACCCCCACAGGCAGTGCATTCCAGACTGTCGCCACCCTCTGAGTAAGAAAGTTTTTCCTCACATCCCCCCTAAACCTCCTGCCCCTCACCTCGAACTTATGCCCCCTCATGATTGATCCTTCAACTAAGGGTAACAACTGCTCCTTATCCACTTTGTCCATGTCCTTCAGAATCTTGTACACCTTACATTATACCTTTGTTGTTCATTTTACTACAAATTTATCATTAAATGTGAAAACAGCTGATACCAAATTAATATAGGTATTTCTCAAATAAAGATAAATGCAGTTACTGGAAATCTAATGCAAAGAAATGTACTTTGACATCTACAATTGTCAACCTTCTATGTACCTGTGTCACATTTCTGGTAAGCACAGTAAGAAGTCTCACAACACCAGGTTAAAGTCCAACAGGTTTATTTGGTAGCAAATACCATAAGCTTTCGGAGCAATGCTCCTTCGTCAGATGGAGTGGTCTCTGTTCTCAAACAGGGCACAGACACAGAAATCAAATTACAGAATACTGATTAGAATGCAAATCTCTACAGCCAGCCAGGTCTTAAATGCACAGACAATGTGGGTGGAGGGAGCATTCAACACAGGTTAAAGAGATGTGTATTGTCTCCAGACAGTACAGCTTGTGAAATTGTGCAAGTCCAGGAGTCAAGCTGTGGGGGTTACTGATAATGTGACATAAATCCAACATCCCGGTTTAGACCGTCCTCATGTGTGCGAAACTTGGCTATCTGTTTCTGCTCAGTGACTCTGCGCTGTCATGTGTCGTGAAGGCCGCCTTGGAGAACGCTTACCTGAAGATCCAAGGCTGAATGCCCGTGACTGCTGAAGTGCTCCCCCACAGGAAGAGAACAGTCTTGCCTGGTGATTGTCGAGCGGTGTTCATTCATCCGTTGTCGTAGCATCTGCATGGTTTCCCCAATGTACCATGCCTCGGTTTCCCCAATGTACCTTGGTTTCCCCAATGTACCACTGTCTGGAGACAATACACATCTCTTTAACCTGTGTTGAATGCTCCCTCCACCCACATTGTCTGTGCATTTAAGACCTGGCTGGCTGTAGAGATTTGCATTCTAATCAGTATTCTGTAATTTGATTTCTGTGTCTGTGCCCTGTTTGAGAACAGAGACCACTCCATCTGACGAAGGAGCATTGCTCCGAAAGCTTATGGTATTTGCTACCAAATAAACCTGTTGGACTTTAACCTGGTGTTGTGAGACTTCTTACTGTGCTTACCCCAGTCCAACGCCGGCATCTCCACATCATCACATTTCTGGTAGCAGAGACACACCATTTTGCGTCAATACTTAATGCTGTCAATACTTAATAATAATGGTGTGAATTACAAGCTAATTGAGATGATGGGGTGACAGAGGAACAAAGAAAATTCATATGTGATTTCCAGGGATAATTTCCAATGTTAAACAGATAGTCTTCATCTCAAATTGAAGTTGATTTTGTAAATCTCAATTGAATATTCTCAAACTCACTTCCTAATCAAGTCGCCGCAGATTACCAGTCTGGTGAACATACTGAGAGGGAGACGCAGAATTGGCAGGGTTTCAGGAATAACCCAGCTGTAATTAAAAGACAATGCTTGAGGCAATTCAGTCCCAGCAGGCAAGTACCAATCATTACGTCACAAGAGTGATTTGCCAATCACTCTACCATTGTATCGTTCCAGTAGTCAAAAGATGAAAGGAACAGTTTGTCATTTTATTAGCTCGTTCCCAGTACTTTATCGTTGATTGTGAAAACATCAGTCAGTTCAGTGTTAAATTGCATTCAGCAAGTCACCTGAATAAGAAGCTTTCCTTTCAAATAAAGAATATGTTGCCCATGCTGGACCTGTCAAGGTGGAATATCTATTCGCACGGCAGACTGATCAAAATGGGCGGCACAGTAGCACAGTGGTTAGCATGCTGCTCCACTGTGCCAGGGACCCTGGTTCGATTCCTGGCTTAGGTCACTGTCTGTGTAGAGTTTGCAGGTTCTCCATGAGACAGCGTGGGTTTCCTCCGGGTGCTCCAGTTTCCTCCCACAGTCTGAAAGACGTGCTGGTTAGGTGCATTGACCCAAACAGGCACCCGAGTGTGGCGACTCAGGGAATTTCACAGTAACTTCATTGCAGTGTTAATGTAAGCCTTACTTGTAACAAATAAATAAACTTTAAATGGAGATCTCATCTAAGTTAAAGTTAATTTATTAATGTCACAAGTAGGCTTACATTAACACTGCAATGAAGTTACTGTGACACAACATAGACACAGCTAATCACGGTGCCACCATGCCAGGAACCTGGATTCAAATCTGGCCTCGGATCACTGTCTGTGTGGAATTTGTATGTTCTCCCCATGTCTGTGTGGGTTTCCTCCGGGTGCTCCGGTTTCCTCCCACAGTCCAAAACAATGTGTGGGTTAGGTTGATTGGCCATGCTAAATTGACCCTAATATCAGGGGTATTAGCAGGATAAATATGTGGGGTTACAAAAATAGGGCCTGTGTGGGATTGTGGTCGGTACAGACTTTGTGGGCCGAATGGCCTCCTTCTGCGCTGTAGGGATTCTATGATTCTTCAATGAAGGAAAGACAACTTGAAATGTTGTTTGGGAGTATGGAACATGAGTATTACTGAAGAATAGACATGTTGTCGAAGCTTTTTGTCTTCACTCATCAGAACAATTGTGAATTGTCCTGAACAGTGCATGGCAAAAAACTTTGATCACGTGCTTTTTTCAGCAACACTCAAGGCTTGAATCCCACAGAATGGTTTTTAGCAAAGCATGATTTCCAGCCCAATCCAAAATGGCATATTTGCTGTCTTTGAGAGTGTCACTTTCCACCCTGAGTCCCATGTCCGATGCCAACACCTCTCTGCTGTTTGGCATAGCATTGTGGCTTGAGAGACCGGGACTGGGAACCTCAGTAGAAGTTTGCATGGGAGTCAATGCACACTTCATCCACAGTATTATTTCAGGCTCCTTCAATCACTTTACCAGCAGATTGTTCAAATTGTCCTCCAAGACCGGACAGACAGTCTCAACAAACTAGGTGAATTGGACTACTTGTGGGAAGGTGGTAGCACAGTGGTAATGTCACTGGGTTAGCAATCCAGAAGGTGCAGGTTCATACTCTGAGGACATGGGTTCAAATCCCAAGAATGCAGCTGATGGAATTTAAATTCCAGGATGTTGATAATTCCCCATTATCACCATCCTGGACGTTACCATCGACCAGAAACTCAAGTTGATGAGCTATATAAATATTCCGACTGCAAGTCCACTTCAGAAGCTAGGAATCCTGTGGTGAACATCTCATCTCATGACTCCCCAGAGGCTGTCCACAACCTACGAGCCACAAGTCACATTGTGATGTCGTACTCTCCACTTGCTTCGATTAATGCAGCTCCAACAACACTCAGAAAGCTCGACACCATCCATGACAAAGCAGCCGCTTTATGGACACCCCATTCACCACTTACAACATTATCTCCTTTCACCACTGGTATACTGTTCCAGCAGTTTATGCCATCTACAATATAAATTGTATCAACTAGCCAAGGCTCCTTCGACTTTCCAAATCCACAACTTCTATCACTTTGATAGACAAATGCAGCAGACCCATGACAACACCACCAGCTGCAAGTTCCCGTCCAAACCACACATCAGCCTATCTTCAAACTATATCGCCATCCCTCCACTGTTACTGAGTCCAAATTCTGGAACTCCCTCCCTAACAGTACCTGCACCACATGGACTACAGTTTAAAGTTTATTTATTAATGTCTCAAGTAGGTTTACATTAATACTGCAGTGAAGTTACTGTGAGAATCCTCTAGTTGTCACACTCTGGTAGGAGTGAGGGAGGGAGAATTTAGCCTGGCCAATGCACCTAACTAGCACATCTTTTGGACTGTGGGAGGGAACCCGAGCCCACAGAGGAAACCCACGTAGACACGGGGAGAACATGCAAACTCCGCACAGACAGTGACCCAAGCCAGGAATCGAACCCGCATCCCTGACACTGTGAGGCAGCAGTGTTAACCACTGTTTCACCGTGCCGCCGATACAGTAGTTCAAGAAGGCAGCTCGCCACATCTTCTCAAGGGAAATTAGGGATGGACAATAAGTGCTGGCCTAGCCGGTAATGCCCACCTCACCTGAAATTCCATCCCAAGTGTCATGGAGGTCACAATGATCTCGCCGCTCATATAACCAACCAATGTCTCATCTTTGGCAAAATTCTCTCCTTCCCAAAAATTTAAGAATCATCATCTTAAAATTAAACCATTCATATCAAATTATTCAGTCTGCTCTTTCAGCAGCAGCCCTATTATTTCAGAGTTGAAATATTCACTTTAAATTAGCAAACAAATTCATTTGATACGAATACATAAACGTTAATAAAATATTGCACAGCATAATTTTCAAGCTGATATTATCATGCTCCAAATTGATGTTAAACATTCTGGACTTCTACCAAAACTTGAACAGATAAAGAACCAAAAATACGCACATATGAATACGTTGATTATCACAGTTAATCTTGAATAATGGATCTCAGTTTATTTCTGACATTCTTAATGATATCACTTCCAGCCAAAGCCACTATTCAATTACAAGCGTATCACTGTGAGGCAAATGAATGAATTAACCCATGGCCTTTCCATCAGTATGCTTTATACTCTGAAAGAAGTGTCTGCCCAAGATAGTATTGACCACTGAACAGTTCTTGCAAAGGCAAAAGTTTACTTTTGTCACGATCCCAGTCTTTTATTTCTGCCTCAGTCCCTGTGTCTTGATTGAAACATTGAGCGTGAGGAGCAACTCTTTGTCGATCTTTCTAGTTTGGACCAGGGAGCGGCACGGGCTTGGAGGGCCGAAGGGCCTGTTCCTGTGCTGTATTGTTCTTTGTTCTATCACAGTGGGTGTGCAATCTCTTTACGGGAATGGTGAGTGATGCTAAAATGGAGAAAGACGTTGGGTGGGATTCTCCGGCCATGTTCACCCCAAAACTGAAACATCCCGCCCAAGGTCAATGGACCTTTGTGAGGTTTGCCTCCCCGCCCGCTATGATTCCCGCGGTGGGCGGGACAGGAGAATTCCTCTTATTAAGTTAAATAAAAGGAAAGGTTTGCTGTTTTTCAGTGACATCTGACAAGTTTGCAAGTTCCCTACCCACCATCCAGGCCATCTTTACCCTGACCGGAAAGGTTTTACGCCCTCCCTGAACATTCTCATTTGATTTGAAATTTCACCCTGGCACACTCCCAGTTAAAATCAAACTAGTTGGGCACAATTTGCAATTAGTTACATGTTGGTAGATTTCTGCTGAACTTCAGGAGGAAGACTTTCAAAGCTGGATACAGCTGAAAATATTGACATAATTTTACCTAGTGCCAAGTCAAAAACTAGAACTCCACTAATACTGGGTGGCATGGTGACACAGTGATCAGCACTGCTGCCTCACAGCTCCAGGGAGCTGGGTTCAATACCTGGCTTAGGTCATTGTCTGTGTAGAGTTTGCACATTCTCCCCGTGTTTGCATGGGTTTCCTCCGGGTGCTCCGTTTTCCTCCCACAGTCCAAAGATGTGCTGGTTAGGTTGATTGGCCATGCTAAATTGCTCCTTAGTGTACCGGGACGTGTATATGAGAGGGATTGGCAGGGTAAATCTCTGGGGTTTTGGAGATGGGGGGGCTGGATGGGATTGTTGTCGGCGTGGACTCGATGGGCCGAATGGCCTCCTTCTGCACTGTAGGGTTTCTATGGCATCTCCTCCCCTCCCCAAAGCTTACGCCAACCATGCAGCAGTCAGTGATATCTTGCATCACTCATTTCGGCTGAATTTAATTCAAATTTTGATCCAGATGACACTTGCTACAATGTGGCGGTGAACATTTCGGCATTTCAATTTCAAATTGAAAAATATTGTAAATAGTATCAGCAAGGTTGAGGCACTTTATCAGAGATAATTGTGGCAAAACCTAATGTTCTCAACTCTAAAAAATGGTGATCTCACAAAGCATCTGCAAATGAAAATCTAAAATATAAGGTTGGCTGACAAAAATATTTTGGTAAATAACTGGTGCAATAGAAACGGATAATTTAACAGATCTGTAAAAGCTATTATAGCTATGAAAGCTCTATGATTATAAGGTCTATCCTTAAGCAAAGAGCAGTGTAGTGTGAGAACACATTGTTTTTGCAGCAATTGCTCAAGGAAATCAGTAGATGGGGTTATGATGCTGGTTCCTGAGCTCCATCTCATTTCATAGCTTAATCTACCTCTTGTTAGTGCAGTTCTCTGCTACATATCTAAACAGTTTGTCCTCCAAGATTGACACGTTGTCTTTATGGAGTGTCACTGCGTATAATAAACATTTCTAAATGGATGAACACCAAGCTCTAGAAATTCAAGTTTACTGTCATTGTTTGTTGTTAAATTTAACCAGGAGGCTTCACGTATCTTTACAGCTAGTTCTGGAGAATTGAATTTGTACAGTCATCGGGTGAGTGTCTGTGTGCATTTCCAAATCACTATTAATTCAAGCTGCAACACTGCAAATGTAACTGAGAAGTAGAGATTAGCAGCAATGTAACAGAGAGTTAACAAAAAGAGACCGTATTTCTGTCTGTTAGATATGTGGAATATTCCTAATTACTTTGCCACCACGACAGACATCTTGAGTAATTTATTTTTAGGCATGTAGATTTCATTAATTATACTAGCTGACTGCTGAATGGACCAGTGAGTTATAAAAAAGGCAGGAGTGTAGCAAAGGGACATAGTAGTTATTTTCCTTTGGCAGTAATGAATGAGATATTAATCCCAAACCCGCCTGATTTCTTTTCAATTTCAGAAATGGTCTAAGTCAGAAACAAAGGCCTGGATTTTCCAGCTGTTCACGTCCCAACGCGAGGATGGAGAATTTGACGCTCAGCCAAATCTCCGTTCACTGCAGCGGGACCAGAAATGCCGCTGGCATGAACGACCGGAAAATTCCACCCAAAGGATGGGAATGGATCTGACTGGATAAATCATTCCCTTCAGCCCTAAAACCCTTCCAGATTTCTACACATCCCAGTTCCGGTCTCTTGCTTGTTCCCGATTTTGATCGCTCCATATTGGTGGCTGTGCCTTAAGTTTCTTTTCTCTGAAATCTCCTCCAGCCCTACAACCCTGTGAGATATTTGTGGTCCTCTAATTCGGACCTCTTGAACATCTGTGATTTTAATTATCCATTATTGGTAGATGTGCCATCAGCTGCTTAAGCCCAAGGCTGGAGAACAATGTCCTAAGCTCCAGAACGATCTGCCTGAACCACTCTGCCTCATTCTTGCTCCTCCTTTAAGATGATCTTTGAAACCTACCTCGTTGATCTAGGTTTTGGCCACACGCGCTCATAACTCTTCCATGATGCAGTGTCAGATTGTGTCTGGCTAGTCTCTCTACTAGATTTGACATGTCAAAATGACATGGCATGCTAGATTTGGCATGTCATCTATGACTCTTATCAACTTTTCCAGATGCACCATAGGAAGCATTCTTTCTGGGTGTATCACAGCTTGGCATGGCTCCTGCTCTGCCCAAGACCGCAATAAACCAAAAAAGGTCGTGAATGTAGCCCAATCCATCACGTAAACCAGCCTCCCATCCATTGACTCTGTCTTGACCTCCCACTGCCTTGGAAAAGCAGCCAGCATAATTAAGGACCCCGTGTACCCTGGACATACTCTCTCCCACCTTCTTCCGTCGGGAAAAAGATACAAAAGTCTGAGGTCATGTACCAACTGACTCAAGAACAGTTTCTTCCCTGCTGTCATCAGACCTTTGAATGGACCTACCTCGCAGTAAGTTGACCTTTCTCTACACCCCAGCTATGACTGTAACACTACATTCCGTACTCTCTCCTTTCCTTCTCGATGAATGGTATGCTTTGTCTGTATAGCGCGCAAGAAACAATACTTTTCACTGTATACTAATACATGTGACAATAATAAATCAGATCAAATCAAATCTCCTGTGAGGGATCTTGTAATGATGCACCTCGGACGATTTCATTCGTGGACAAAAATGGGTTGATTTCATGATCTTCAAGAGCGGCAGCATGTTTGCAGCTCATTCTAAAATGCCTCTGCCTAGGAAAACTCCTCCCCTTGCAGTGATTCCCCCACTCGGAGTCCCGATTGGTCACCCAGGCCAAGTGAAAGGGACAATCATAGAAATCATAGAAACCCTACAGTGCAGAAGGAGGCCATTCGGCCCATCGAGTCTGCACCGACCACAATCCCACCCAGGCCCTACCCCCACATATTTACCCGCTAATCCCTCTAACCTACGCATCTCAGGGGCAATTTTAACCTGGCCAATCAACCTAACCCGCACATCTTTGGACTGTGGGAGGAAACCGGAGCACCCGGAGGAAACCCACGCAAACACGAGGAGAATGTGCAAACTCCACACAGACAGTGACCCAAGCCGGGAATCGAACTCGGGACCCTGGAGCTGTGAAGCAGCAGTGCTAACCACTGTGCTACCGTGCCGCCCTGACCCTGAGACAGTTTACTATGCACAAGATTCCATTTAAATGTGAGTTATTGTTTATTGCTTCTGCCTGTTTCCTTTTGTTCAGGCTACCATGTTAAGTTCTCACTCTTTATCCTGGGCTTTCCCCATGCTAAGTTGTTTTTGCCACATGTGTTTTTAAACTTGCCTCATCATACGTGTTTACTAAGTAAGGCATAGTATACTCAGGAAAAGGCAAAGCAACACTGCTTTCCCAATAAGTCTGCTGATTTTAATCTTTGACTTTCTTTATTCACTCATGAACATGGGTATCACTGCCTGGCCAGCATTTATTGCCCATTCCTAGTTGTCTGCGGGCAGTTGAGAGTCAACCACATTGCTGTGGATCTGAAGTCACATGTAGGCCAGACCAGGCATGGACAGCAGATTCCCTTCCCTAAAAGACATTAGTGGACCAGATGGGTTTTTCCAACAATCGACAATGATCATCAGTAGATTTTTAATCCCAGATATTCTTATTGAATTCAAATTCCACCATCTGCCATGGTGGGGTTCGAGCCTAGGTCCCCGGAACATTAGCTGAGTTTCTCTATTAATAGTCTGGTGATAATACCACTCGGCCATCACCTCTCCTTGTCTAGTGGATCACTGCACTCTTCACAATATGCTTTACATCAACCCTGATCCATCCAAACTCTCTAACCTTTGAGAATTCTCAACTTCACTGAGCCTTCTTCTCTCACGCTTGTGGGAAATTAAATAACCACAATCGGTAAGAGAGATGAACATTATAAATGGGAATGAATCAAATCAAATTAAACCAATGTCAACTTCTCTCATCTAAAGTGCAAAAAAACCCACTAAATTAAATAAAAATTGATGGTGCTGTGTGTAAGGAGGTTATTAAATATAGAGACAATACAAGGTGAACTGATAAAACGGAAGAATATTAAATAAAATTAGAGATAAATAATTTCTGTGAAGAAGAAATAAAGACAGCATCTAAATTGAATATGAAATACCAAAATGCAATAAAATTAAACGCACAAAACTAACAATTTGAGACGGGCATCAAAATGAAATTACATGGAATTTATATGCAAATTTGTCCATCGTGAATCTCCAGAACGATCTTCCTTTCTTATTCCATAACTCAGATGTTTGCAGTTTATTGGTGACCACCAACTGGTGATCCATGCGACCGCATTTTTATTTAAGTAGTAAAACCCTTTAGAGAGGTTAAGTATGGTGCAATTAAAGCTGATGGAATTAAACAAATATGAAACATTACTGCATTTCTATTGGTATCATGAAGGATTTGGATACCTTAATGGATGATTAACAATGCTGATGATGCTTCAGAGGTACTGGTGATGAAGCAACAGAGGTTATTCCTCATCACAGAATTAACCCTTGCAATAAGAATTCTATCTCTGTAATCCCTTCCAGCTCTACAACCCTGCGAGATATTTGTGCTCCTCTAATTCTGGCTTCTTGAAAATCTGTGATTTAATTCTCCATTATGGGTCACTGTGCCATCAACTGCTTAAGCCCTAGGCTCTGGAAATCTCTCCCTTATGCCCACTACCCCTCTGCATTGCTTTCCTCCTTTAAGACTCTCCATGGAACCTACCATTTTGTCCAACCTTTTGACCGTCTAATTGTACGTGACTCGGAGTCATAGAATCCCTACCGTGCAGAAGGAGGCCATTTAGCCCGTCGAGCCTGCACCGACAACAATCCCACTCAGGCCCTATCTTTGTAACCCCCACATATTCACCCTGCTAATCCCCCTGACACTAAGGGGCAATTTAACACGCCCAATCAACGTAACCTGCCCATCTTTGGACTGTGGGAGGAAACCGGAGGAAACCCATGCAGACACAGGGAGTCATGTAAACTCCCCACAGACAGTCACCCAAGGCCGGATTTAAACTCAGATCCCTGGTGCTGTGAGGCAGCAGTGCCAAATACTGTGCAATCGTGCCGCCCGAGTAACTTTACAATCAAATGCACTTCAATGGTTTTTTTAGTATGTTAAAGATACAATATAGATATAAATTGTTTTTGTCATTGCAAGTCATTAACAATTTCCGCAGAGTGCCATGGTGGCACAGTGGTTAGCATTGTTGCCTCACAGCGCCAGGGACCCGGATTCGATTCCCAGCCTTGGGTCACTGTCTGTGCGGTGTCTGCACCTTCTCCCCATGTCTGCGTGGGTTTCCTCCGGGTGCTCCGGTTTCCTCCCACAGTCTGAAAGACATGCTGGTTAGGTGCATTGGCCATGCTCAATTCTCCCTCAGCGTACCTGAACAGGTGCCAGAGTTTAGCAACTAGGGGATTTGCACAGTAACTTCATTGCAGCGTTAATGTATGCCTATTCATGGCACTAATAAATAAAAAAATGACACCCATCTGTTATAAAGATTCATAAAGATATGTTGGATAAATTTGAAACCGTCGCGGTTAACAAATTCCAAAGCAAATGTGTCACTTTATTTTATATATCACCCCATTACTTTGCTGTTAAATATCTAGCCAGTCCAGTTCCCTTTCAAATCTGTTGATGCTTTTTCTGTGCTACAGCAGAATGTGTGGTGGAATATTCCGTTTCCCCCGCAGCATGTTTCGCGGAGGCAGGGGTGGTCAGCTATTAGCTGGCGCAAGATCCTCTGGTCCCGCGACTATCAACAGGATTTTTCATCCTCCCCCCAACCAAGAAACCCATGATGGGTGTTTGCCATCGGCGGGACTGGAAGATCCTGCTGGCAGGAACGGCCAGAAAATTCTGACCACGTTGTTTTATTTTCCCTTTCCAGAGAGTGGCATCTAAATCACCACTATTCTGAAATTACAGGAGAGAAAGGATAACAAAGAGAGTGAAAGTCAATAATGGTAGAACATGGAGGCCTTGTGGCACAGTATGTGTGGCGTCCCTGCCTCTGAGTTAAAAGTTGCAGCTTCAAGTCTCACCCCATGACTTGTTGGCCATGCATTCAGAATGTGGTCAGACAGATTGACTATCAACTTGTGAATCCTTCCAACATGCACCAATGGCAGGTGGGAAAAGTGGGAGAGATTCCTGGCGCGGAACTTTCCCGTCGCACTTGTCACGGGAATCGTAGCAGGCGGGGTGGGGGGCAGACCTTGCAAAGGTCCGCTGACCTTGGGTGGGGTTTTCCGGTCTTGGGGCGGGCGCGGCTGGAAAATCCTGCCCTTGGTCTGTCATCTGATAAAAGGGCTGTTGGAGCCTCCACCATCACAGTCCATAGCTCCAGACTAAACATGCGTGTAAAAGTTTATGTTTCCACAGCAACATTGACTCCTTGAGTGAACTATAATATGCCCCCACCACACAAGCTTTGCAAATTATGAAAAGGCAGAAATAATAAAAGTCCGAGCAGATTCTGGGGTCATGTACATCGATTATTGAAATGCCAAGAAGTGGTACAGCAAAGAATCAAAAGGTTAATGAAATATTGGGCTTTCTAGTTAGAAGACTAGCATACAAGGGAGTCATGGTGGCACAGTGGTTAGCACTGCTGCCTCACAGCTCCAGGGACCTGGGTTCGATTCCCGGTTTGGGTCATTGTCACTGTGTGGGGTTTGCACGTTCTCCCCGTGTCTGCATGGGTTTCCTCCAGGTGCTCCGGTTTCCTCCCACAGTCTGAAAGACGTGCTAGTTAGGTGCATTGACCTGAACAGGAGCCATAGTGTGGCAACTAGGAGAATTTCACAGTAACTTCATTTCACTGTTAATGTAAGCCTTACTTGTGACTAATAAATAAATTTGACTTTACTTTACTCAGACCACACCTGGGTACTGTGTTCAGTTTTGGCCAGTACACCTTGGGAAGGATATGTTCACCTTGGAGAGAGTACAGCATAGATCTAGAGAATGATACCTGGACACCAACAATCTTCAACAATCTCATCCAGCTGGAGCACCTGAACATTGTGAAATTTCACAAGTACTGGACAAATGTGAAAAAAATAAAGCAAGGATTATATTTATAATGAAATACATGTCATCAGGAAGTTTGAAACAGTTTTTGAAGAAAACTAAGAAGAACCACAAAACTGAATGAAAAGGTTTGGAAGAGATGGGGCACCCAGAGTTTGTCTGCCTTGAGCTACTCCACTCCTGTGATTCTCCCATCATCCATGGCAGTCTGACTTGTGACGCCATATTCATCCAGTATAATGGTCTTATAAAAAATGGGTCTGTCGCACCTGATACAATTAACAACCATGTGAAAACATATGGAGAGGAACAGAAGAACCTGCAGATTTTTGCACCAGAATATGGAGCTGTATATAAATATACAGAGAGATTACACAACCTAGGGTTGTACTCCTTGGCATTTGCAGGGTTCTTGATATTACTGGGTAGATAGAGATACCTGTTGTCTGAGGGTTAGGAAGTTCAGAAGTGGGGAACAAACCTTAAAAAATTATCGACAAATCTTTCAGGAGCTAAGTCGTGAAATACTTCAGCACACAAAGGGTGGTCGTAGTTTGAAACTCTATTCGTCACACAGCCATTGGCATTCGGCTAATTGTTCATTTCAAATCTGAGAATTTGAATTTAACTTCACTAAAGTATTGAGGAATGTGGAGCAACAGGGTGTAAATTGAGAGAGGTAGATACCACAACGAGATCTTGGAGTCTTTGTGCATTAGTCACTGAAAGTAAGTGCATAGGTACAGCAGGCAGTAAAGAAATCAAATGGTATGTTGGCCTTCATAGCGAGAGGATTTGAGTACAGGGATAGGGATGTTTTGCTGCAATTGTACAGGGCGTAGGGAGGCCACAAGTGGAGTATTGTATGAAGTTTTGGTGTCCTTATCTGAGGAAGGGTGTCCTGAGGAAGGGAGTACAGCAAAAGTTTACCAGGCTGATTCCTGGGATGGCAGATCTGTCATATGAGGAGAGGCTAAGTCAGTTAGGATTAATTGGAATTCCGAAGAGTGAGGGGGGATTTCATAGAAACTTATAAAATTCTAACAGCGCGAGACAGGGTAGATTCAGAAAGAATGTTCCAAATGATGGGTAGTCCAAAACTAGGGGTCATAGTTTGAGGATAAAGGGTAAACCTTTTAGAATTGAGGTGAGGAGAAATCTCTTCACCCAGAGGGCGGTGAATGTGTGGAATTCACTACCACAGAATGTAGTTGAGGCCAAAATGTTGCCTGATTTCAAGAAGAAATTAGATATAGCTCTTGGGGCTAAAGGGATCAAGGGATATGGGGGGAAGGTGGGATCAGGACATGGAATTTGAGGATCAGCCATGGTCAAAATGAATGGCGGAGCAGGCTTGAAGGGCCGAATGGCCTACACCTGCTTTAGGGAGCATATCTGTCATAAGCATATTACAAGATAGAACAGACTCAAGAGGCTAATTGGCCTCCTTCTCTTCCTATGTTCCTATGGCAGTAGCAATACAACATTTCACAAGCAGAAATCTTCACAACATTAACCTATTGGCTGCAAAAATTCAATATCATCCAAAAGGGAAGGAGACCATGATTAACAATTCCACCCCAAGGGACCCCCTGCCCCCACTGAAGGCTGTATGCAAATTCTGTGCAGTCTGATTGTTGTTATGATTGCAGCAAGCGTGCCTCAGTGGGGAATAAAAAGTTGGAAGAAATTAGCATGAGATGAAGGCTGCACTATTTAAAGCCAGCCAGATGCAGATGCATCTGGACTGGAGCAGTTTCTGTAAACCATTCTTGCATTGTCTTTCCCAGAGAAGGAAATACATTTGGTATAGCATTGCAGAGAGCATGCTCCATGGTTGTCCAACACAGTACTCGAGGTCTTAGTCCAGAAGACAGTCAGGCAAAGAATGGTCATCTATTCACAATCACGACATCTTCCAGACTGTCACACAGTGGTTAGCACTGCTGCCTCATAGCGCCAGGCACCCGGGTTCGATTCCCGGCTTGGGTCACTGCCTGTGTGGAGTCTGCACGTTCTCCCCATGTCTCCAGGTGCTCTGGTTTCCTCCCACATTCTGAATGATGTGCTGCTTAGGTGCATTGGCCCGAACAGGCGCCAGACTGTGGCGACTAGGGGAATTTCACAGTAACTTATTGCAATGTTAACGTAAGCTTTACTTGTGACAAATAAATAAACTTTAACTTTACTTCACTGTAACCATGAAGGCCACAGGTACAGGTAGGCATTGTGTTCAATACCTGGAATTTAAACCCCAGGACCTGGATGTGCACGTGAGAAGTTCAGAGTGGTCAAAGTCAATGCATTTTCAAATGGCGTATTCCACAATTAATTCATTGCATTGAGAGACTGCACACTTTTCTTCACCATTGCCATCCCCTTGACCTGCCTCCAAAGCCCTGTGGAGCACAAAATAGGCATTGGCCAGACCACTCTTCAGATTATTGAGGTGGCAAGGTCCTTGGATCAACCAGATCATCAACAGAGCCAACATGTATCCAACCCCACAATGGAACTGAGCAGCTAATATACATTGACAGTCCAGCCAACCATGGAAAAAGTGTTAATCATATGTTTTATTAATTCACAGGATCTGGGCATTGCTGACAAGGCCCACATTTTTTTTGCCCATTCCTAATTGCCCTTGAGAAGGTGATGATGAGCTGCCTCCTTGAACTACTGCAGTCCATGTTGTATAGGTGCACCCCCAGTGCTGTTTAAAGTTTATTAAGTAGGCTTACATTAACACTGCATTGAAGTTATTGTGAAAATCCCCTAGTCGCCACACTCCAGCGCCTGTTCGGGTACACTGAGGGAGAATTTAATAAGACCAATGCACCGAACCAGCACGTCTTTCAGCCTGTGGGAGGAAACCCACCAGACACGGAGAGAACGTGCAGACTCTGCACAGACAGTGACCCAAACCGGGAATCGAATTCGTGTCCCTGGTGCTGTGAGGCAGCAGTGCTAACCACTGTGCTATCATGCTGCCCGAGAGAGGGAATACCAGGATTTTGACCCAGGTCAGTGAAGAAACGGCGAAGTATTATATTTCCAAGTCAGGATGGTGTGTGGCTTGGAGGGGAACTTGCAGATGGTGGGCGTTCCCAAGCATCTGCTGTCCTTGTCCTCCTATGCGGTAGAGGTCGCAGGGTTGGATAGTGCCATCGAAGGAGTTCTGTGATACGTTTAGTAAATGGTAAACACTGCTGCTAAAGCGACAAACCTCAGGTTTCCATTAACCTATATAAAATACCGGAGAAGTTGGGCTCCGCGAAGTGTTTGGGTTGATATTCTGATACAATGTGGTCAATGACTGAAGAGCCTTTATATAAAAAGTAGGGGGAATTTTCTCGTCCCATCCCACTACGGGAATAGTAGCGGGCAGGGCACAGATCATGCAAAGGTCTGTTGACCTCGGGCTGGATTTTCCGACGTTGGGGCAAGCGCAGCCGGAAAATCCCGCCCGTAGTTTGTGACAACAATTTTGGATACTGCTAAGGTTTTCCTACTCGAGACTAGTTTGCTACTTCAGTCTTCAGCAAGTGTGGAGTTGGTAATTCCAAACAAGTAGTAATCTGCTTACTTTTTGTCATCTTTTGTTTCTCTTTCCTGATTTTCAATTTGATTTTCAAGTTTGCTGACGACACCACCCTATTGGGTCGGATCTCAAACAATGACGAGACAGAGTGCAGGAATGAGATAGAGAATCTGGTGAACTGGTGCAGTGACAATTATCTCTCCCTCAATGTCAACAAAATGAAAGATATTGTCATCAACTTCAGGAAGCATAGTGGAGAACATGCCCCTGTCTACATCAATGGGGATGAAATAGAAATGGTCGAGAGCTTCAAGTTTTTAGATGTCCAGATCACCAACAACCTGTCCTGGTCCCCCCCATGCCAACACTGCAGTAAGAAAGCCCACCAATGCCTCTACTTTCTGAGAAGACTAAGGAAATTTGGCATGTCAGCTACGATTCTCACCAACTTCTACAGATGCACCATAGAAAGCATTCTTTCTGGTTGTATCACAGCTTGGTATAGCTCGTGCTCTGACCAAGACCTCAAGAAACTACAAAAGGCTGCGAATGTAGCCCAATCCATCACGCAAACCAACTTCCCATCCAGTGACTCTGTCTACATTTCCCGCTGCCTCGGTAAAGCAGCCAGCATAATTAAGGACCCCACGCACCCCGGACATTCTCTCTTCCACTTTCTTCCATCGGGAAAAAGATACAAAAGTCTGAGGTCACGTACCAACCGACTCAAGAACAGTTTCTTCCCTGCTGCTGTCAGACTTTTGAATGGACCTACCTCACATTAAGTTGATCTTTCTCTACACCTTAGCTATGACTGTAACACTACATTCTGCACCCTCTCCTTTCCTTCTCTATCAACAGTATGCTTCGTCTGTATAGCGCGCAAGAAACAATACTTTTCACTGTACACTAATACATGTGACAATAATAAATCAAATCAAATTGTGTCTCTCCAGATGGCGGCCCTTTTTGCTGCCAGAAGAATCAAAGTACTTCGCCGAGAGGATGACAACACTCAAAACTAGTCATTAAATGCTGTATCTTCAAGTAAGCAGTGTTCACCAATAGAAATGTTCCTCTCATAGCAAATTTAATGAAACCATGCACTGTGCGGAACCATTCAGCAGCTAAGGCAGCTATCATAGAACATAGAACATAGAACATTACAGCGCAGAACAGGCCCTTCGGCCCACGATGTTGCACCGACCAGTTAAAAAAAAAAAAAATGGAATAATTTCAGGAGTTTATTCAAAGATCACCTTTGAATGTGTCAGCAGTCACAGTTTTGTCAATGTTGAAGCATTAAAAACTAATTTCAATACTGGCGAGTTTCAAGGTGTTGTGTATTTTAATTATTGGATTAATTGCTTTTTAATTATTTCAACAGTAACTATAACTACAGAACGATGGTGTCAACTGTAAAACCCAGATGGGAAGTCTGCCCTGTACAGGCTTTAGCACGTTAATTCATCCTTCCTGCTGGCGATATATTGTCAGTGCCAAAACTAATACTCAAAGGGCTGTTTGTGATCCAGAATCTCAATTCCAAGTTTTTCGAGGCTTTCAAAAGTTACCGTTGCACTGAACTGTTTTGTAAAAATGGAGAATATAACAGTGAATCACCGGGAACCATATAACAAGTGAACTTGTTTAATTCATAAGCCGTAAAGCCTTTGGTAGGCCGTGTTAGAGTTAACTTGGGATGGCATGGTGGCACAGTCGTTAGCACGGCTGCCTCACAGTGCCAGTGACCCGGGTTCAATTCCGGCCTCGGCTGTCTGTCTGTGTACAGTCTGCACGTTCTCCCCGTGTCTGTGTGGGTTTCCTCCGGGTGCTCCGGTTTCCTCCCACAGTCCAAAGATGTGCATGTGAGTTAGGTTGATTGGCCATGCTAAATTGTCCCTTAGAGTTCCAAGATGTGTAGGTTAGGGGGATTAGCAGGGTAAATACATGGGGTTATGGGAATAGAGGCTGGGTGGGATTGCTGCCGGTGCAGGCTCGATGGGCCAAATGGCCTCCTTCTGCACTGTAGGGATGCTATGATTCCATGAACAAAATGCCATGCTCAAAAAAGCACTTCCCATGTTGGAAACCTATGGCATAAAGGAGAAACGCTGGCAAGATCTCAAGCAGCGTCTGCCGAGACAGAAACACAGCAAAAGTTTCAGGTGTTGGCCTTTCATTAGGACTAAAGGGCATCTGAAACATTCTAAGGAGAATTTTAACCTAAGTTGGAAAACTGACAGAGTCAGGTGTTTTGCCAGTTTTACAATTCACCTAATTTTATTCTCCATTCAAAGATTGGACAGGATGGAGCAATTTTCTCTAGAAATGAGAGGATGTACTCTGAACATGTTAACTGAATGTGAGGTATCATGTTCAGGCTACGAATATTAGTGTTCAAATACTCCAAACATTTTGACACCTCTCCTGAAATAGCAGGTAGCACAATTGTTTTCACGGCACTAATTGTTCATGTATTAATTGTTGTGCAATGTAATTTTATGGCATTATTGCAAAGTAACTCCACAAATGTTTTGGAAATCAATTAATAAATGATTATAAATGCATGCCTAATATTCACTACTCCATCTAGAAATGAAATGATCACCACAAGAAGGCAAGTTTTAATTAAGCCTATTTTATTGCACTTCACATTGTATTAAAACTGAAAATTAGCACACATTTTAACCTATCAGTTAAACGGAAGATCATTGACTGTAACTGCACCTTGATGCATTTCCCTGTCTTGAAATACAGCGTCATACATCTGGGTTTATAGATACAGCTCTTCACACAACTCTTCAGGAAATTTTCATTCTTCAAACCTGAATGAGAAAAAAGAGTTCGGCACCATGGTTTTTCCCTCAGAGACCTTCAGGTCCCCTGGCATAGGTAATCATATGATAAGGCTCAGGAGCTGGCTAGCTCCTCGCAATCCTAATCAGGGAATGGTGAATGGCAAAAAGTCTCGCAGTGAAAAACAAACTAAAAACAGCCATGCAAAATAAGTATTTATCTCATTTAAAAGTCAAGTATCTTGTCCACTGAAGGCTCTAAATGTGAACCCTCTGCTTCATATGATACTCAATATTCAAATTCATTTTAGAAATTCTATCAGGTATCCATCAATGCTGTCGCTCAAATATGAAGCCAACTGACTTAAAGGCTTCGATGGTTACAAGTGAGAAGGTTTCTATAGAATGCAATTCAACTATACTTGTATTCTCTTCCCGATTTCACACCTCATCATTTTAACTCTTTCACATCCAGATATCAAAAGATGGTGGGAGACCTGTGCTCGAAATGTGCTTGTACCAAAGTCAGTGGAGCTATTGCTTTGTATTCGATATGGAATTGGGCCTGAACATCCCAATGTTCTGAGATGTCTGCAGAATGGCACACAATGGGCTGAATTTTACCAGCACGTCCGCCCGAGGTTTGTACGATCCTGCGTACCGAGAATGCCGTTCTCCGAGTCTCTCCCACCCCCAGAATCGGGGCGGCGAGCCAGTAAAATTCCGGCCAATAAAACAGGATTCAGCTGATGTCACCATTCCTCTCAAGACTGATAACACTTGAGTCCATAGCTGGAAGAATGGCACGTCAATATTTCACATTTTAAGACGGTTACTGTAACAAATGATTAAACACATTATTCACCAAACACTATCTTGTAGGCAACTTATAATTTAAACCAGGAACAATATAGCACCACCCCCCCCCCCCCTTAGTCTTACTTCAACCAAAATAAGCATATACTTCACAGGTACACTTTGCACTATCCTTTACATAGACATTCAATTTTCCCTGTGTCAATCCAAAATGATTCTTACCTCTTGAGATTTTATAATTTTCCTTTTCTTTTGTCAGCCTGGTAACTTGTAATCTTAGATCTGTCTTTCACAGTGAGGTTTTGTTCTCCTGGGGAAGCTTTGTCTAACTCAGACTGGGTGACTCTTCTAATTAAAGAAATGATCAATAAGTCATGCACAAGTGCGAGGGGTGACAGTGACTAAAACAAAACCTCAAAAGAAACTTAGCTAACTAAACCCAAATATAATTCGAAGGATAATCTTGGTTCTGCTTCTACTGTTAATTATGTATCAATTGTGTTTAATTAGTAGTCGGTGGAGGCTGTTAATTGGGGTTTCACTTGAGTATAAATAATAAGCATGGTGGCATGGTGGCACGGTGTTGCTTCACAGCACCAGGGACCCGAGTTCGATTCCCGGCTTGGGTCACTGTCTGTGAGGAGTTTGCACATTCTCCCCGTGTCTGCGTGGGTTTCCTCCGGCTGCTCCGGTTTCCTCCCACAGTGTGGGTTAGGCGGATTGGCCATGCTAAATTGCCCCTTAGTGACAGGGGGATTACCTAGGCTAAATGCATGAGGTTATGGGGATAGGGCCCGGGTGGGATTGTGGTTGGTGCAGGTTTAATGGGCCGAATGGCCTCCTTCTGCACTATAGGATTCTATGCTTCTATGATTCTATAAAGAGACACTTACTGAAATCGTGGAGTGGTATATGCTTGCAATGTTCCACTCTGTAAATAAGTGTTAGGCTGAGTAAAGATTGGCTTCTGTTCCATTCTTTCCCAGTAGACTTTCTTAAATACAACAGATTGGCCTCAGGCCCAAATAAGTCCAAGAAGACGACAGCAACTCCAGTGGTCACTTTCACAATTGACCCGGAAAAACTGAGCTCACTTTTTGACCAAGTTAGTATGAGGTCCTAAAACAGGCTTTTCAGTCTCTGGTCAGCATAAAACATAGAGCACAGTGCCTGTGCCTTATGGGTACTCAAGCTAGGGGCCAGGACATTTCCAGTGAAGAATGGGCAGAGGATAACCCTGGCCAGAGTTGTTTCACCAAACCCCATTTCCTGTGCAATGCTATACCAATTTCTGCCCCTCTGTCACCTCAAATCATAAACCACTGGCATTTTTGCTCACAATCATCTGCAGTGAGTTAGCTTCAGGTGGTATGGCATTAGTCGCAAACATTTCCTGCATATTTGACGCATACTTTACAGATGTGGAGATGCCTGCTTTGGACTGGGATGCACACAGTAAGAAGTCTCACAACATCAGGTTAAGGTCCAACAGGTTTATTTGGAATCACGAGCTTTCGGAGCGCTGCTCCTTCATCCGGTGCGCCCTGATGAAGGAGCAGTGTTCCGAGAGCTCGTGACTCCAAATAAATCCATTGGACTTTAACCTGATGTCATGAGACTTCTTATTATACTTTACAGAATAGGCACGCAGCTGTTAGAGGGACCCAGTCTGGGATGATGGCGTGTCATGGCATCGTGACTTAGCGCTGCTGCCTCACAGTGCCAGGGACCTGGTTCGATTCCCAGCTTGGGTGACTGTGCAGAGTCTGCATGTTCTCCCTGTGTCTGCGTGGATTTCCTCTGAATGCTCTGGTTTCCTCCCACAGTCCAAAAGACATGCTGGTTAGGTGCATTGGTCATGCTAAATTCTCCCTCAGTGTACCCGAGCAGGCGCCGTAGTGTGGCGAGTGGGGGATTTTCACGGTAAGTTCATTACAGTGTTAATGTAAGCCTACTTTTGTGACACTAATAAATAAACTAAAAAAAAAAGGATTAGCTCAAAGGAGTAATCACTGGCACTATAAGTTAACTTCTTAATAATGAAGCAATATTAATTTTAATAATGTTGAGAACTTTTGTCCTTTACTAAAATCACTTCTTGTAGATGTAGCTTTGTAATTGTAGCTGAACCATATATCTTCAATGGTTCATCAGGTTTGAGCATTGATGCATTTGTCACTCTGCTCAGTTGTTTTATGTTCTAAGTGTGATTTATTTGGCTAGTGTTATTATTGGAAATTCAATTAAGATCAGAATGTTAGTATTTTTGAAGAAAAATCTAAAGGTCCAGTCTCACTGGAAGCTTTAACAGGTTTTCTGTGTGGATCTCCAAGGACCGTGGGCTCTTCCTCCAATGAGAACTATCGGGTAAAAATGTAGAAATTAGATACGGACACTTAAAATCATAGAACAGAATTCTGCAGCAAAGTATAGCGTGAGACCATTCAGCCTATCATGCCTATGCTAGCTCTTTGATAGAGCTATCCAATTAATCCCACACACTTGTTTAAAGTTTAAAGTTTATTTATTTGTGTCACAAGTGGGCTTACCTTAATACTGCAATGAAGTTACTGTGAAAATCCCCTAATTGCCACATTCCGGCACCTGTTCAGGTGCACTGAGGGAGAATTTAGCATGGCCAATGCACCTAACCAGCACATCTTTTGGACTTCTTGTTCAGCCCTGCTAATCATTTATTTTCAAGTATATATATTTCATTTGTCTTCCACCTCGTCTCATCCCTACCTACTGATCAGCCTGCAAATTTGGGAACATATTGTTAGTACTGGAATATCAGCTGGACTATTGTGAGCAGTTCTTGTCAACGCATTATCGGAACAATGGAATTCAGAAGAGGTTTATGTTATGGTCCCAGGGGAGTGAGGCGGAGTTGAGGGGGAACTTCAATTATGAGGATAGATTGAAGAGGTTGGGACTCCTCCCTTTGAAGAGAAGAAGACTGAGAGGAAATTTGATCGTAGATTCCCTGCAGTGCAGAAGGAGCCAATTTGGTCCTTCAAGCCTGCACCAACAACAATCCCATGCAGGCCTACCCCTGCAATCCCATGTATTTACCCTGCTAATCCCCCTAACGTTAAGGGGCAATTTAGCATGGTCTATCCACCTAACCCGCACATCTTTAGATTGTGGGAGGAAACTGGAGCACCCGGAGGAAACCCATTCAGACACGGGGGGGAACGTACAAACTCCACACAGTCTCCCAGGGCCGGAATTGAATCCGGGTCCCTGGCGCTCTGATACAGCAGCGCTAACCTAAGGGTGGCACAGAGGTGTTCAAAATCATGAGGGAACTGGGAAACGTAGATAGGGAAAAAAACTGGAAAAGGATTGAGAGCGAGAGGGCACAGGTTTGAAAGGGATTTGCAAAAGAAACAAATGTGATGTGAGAAAAAACTTTTCCACACAGCGAGTGGTTCAGGTCTGGAATTCACTGCCTGGGAGTGTGGTGGAGGCAGGTTCAATGGAAGTGCTCAAGAGGGCATTAGATGATTATCTGAATAGAAACAATGTGCAAGGATAAGAGGAAAAGGCAGGAGAATGGCATTAAGTTAGAACGCTCAACTGGAGAACCGGTACAGACAGAACGGGCTGAATGGCCTCTTTTTCCACTGCAACAATTATGCGATTCTGAAAACCCACAGTCAAGATTTGAATCATTTTCACCTGGAAAGATACATCTTTTAGCTTCTTCACTTTTTGCCTCCTTTCAAGATTTGGGATTCCTTTTGAGGAGTGTTCGTTTCTCAGGATGAAGTTAAATGACTTGTGAAGATAGTAATATTAAAATAAATCATTTATGGTTCTGTCAAGGAACATCTGTGAACATATTTAAAGACTTGTCCTGACGCTTCAAATTATTCTCCAATTAGATTTATGGACTGAAAATGTGAGTGAATAAATCAGCTACACTTTCAGGATTGACAGCTGGGACTTTGATGTTAGATCAGTAGAAACCTCAGAGGGTCATGTGAATGGAATTTCCACTAATGTCCTCCATGGAAATTCACTCATGAAGGGCTATCAAGCCAATTCTGGAATATATTAAAAGGGAGAGGGGAGTGTAACTGACCTCGCAAAGTCTCTGTGTGTGTTTCATTTTTATTCATTTGTGGGACATGGGTATCGCTGGCTGGCGAACATTTATTGCCCATCCCTAGCTGCCCTTGAAACTGAGAAGCTCGCTGAGCTATTTCAGAGGGCAGTTGAGAGTCAATCACTTTGCTGTGGCTCTGGAGTCACATGGAGGCCAGGCCAGATGAGGATGACAGATTTCCTTCCCTAAAGAACATCAGTGAACCAAATCCTGACAATCGACAATGGTTTCACGGTCATCAGTAGATTCTTAACTTCAGATTTTTTTCACTGGATTCAAATTCCACCATCTGCCGTGGCGGGATTCAAACCCGGGTCCTCAGAACATTAGTTGAGTTTCTGGATTAGTAGTCGAGTGATAATATCACTAGGCCATCGCCTCCTCTGGAACATGTACATGTGTGTGTGTGTGTGTTTGTGTGTGTCCAAGTGTCAATCGTTCCCCTCCCTGAATAAGGATCTGCAGCTGCATAGGCAATGGGTGGAATTTTCCCGTCCCGCCCACACAGGAATCATAGCGTAGGAGCAGACCATGCAAAGGTCCTTGACCTTGGGCGGGATTTTGGGGCGAGTGCAGCTGGAAAATCCCACCCAATGTGTCTGCTCCCTCAGTAGATGCTGCCCGATTTGCAAAGTGGTTCCAACATTTTCCATTTTTGTTTCAGATTCTGTAAATTCCCACTATTCGTCGATTCAATTAGGTTTCAAATTTGCTTACAACAAATTTTCTGACAATTCAATTTTTTGCACAGAGTTTCCATGGCATTGTGTTATTTGCAATGAATTGACTCCAAGAATTGCACTAGTTCTTGGAATGCAGATAATGAGTGGACCATCAACAACAGTGGGCGGCACGGTGACACAGTGGTTAGCACTGCTGCCTCACAGCGCCAGGGACCCGGGTTTGATTCCAGCCTTGGGTCACAGTCTGTGCGGAATCTGCACACTCTCTCCCGTGTCTATGTGGGTTTCCTCGAGGTGCTCTGGTTTCCCCCCACAGTTCAAAGATGTACGAAGGGCCTGTTCTGTGCTGTACTGTTCTATGTTCTATGTATGGGTTAGGTTGATATGCCATGCTAAATTGCCCCTGTGTCAGAGGGACTAGCAAGGTAAATACGTGGGGCTACGGGGATAGAGGCTGGGTGGGATCGTGTTCAGTGCAGATTGGATGGGACGAATAGCTCCTTCTGCACTGTAGGGGATTCTATGATTCTATGAATACAACAAGAAATTGCTTTAACAACCCAATGCTAGACTATTCTCGAAGATCAATCTTTGGAGTAGAATGAATGCCGGTAGATTAGAGCTCAATGTGATGCCCTTATTAAGAAAATGTATAACTTCTTTCAGTTAGTTTAACCTATGAACCCAACAAAAATGAAAATGACATGTTTTGTAATATTTCAGTGATTACTCTAACTTTCTGCCTTTGGTAACCTGCATTGTATCGCCTGTAGCTTGTTTGTTTGGTGATATGAATTGTGCTAACGCAGAGGAAGCTTCCTGATTGCTTTTGATCTGCTTGACCCGAATCAGATGCTGGAGAGATTGTTGATCTTGCACGAAATACTATTTTGACTCGCTCTAGTTACACGAGAGATTTCATTCCGTCAGCGCTGAAACCTCAACCATCGCGTTGGATTGCAAATTAACAAAAATCCTGAAGTTGTTGCTCAGGGGGCCCATTTCTAGGAAGCTGGACAAGGTCATTCACTGAGTTTCAATGTTACTAAATTCATTGACCTTGCTGAACATGTGGTTTAGTGAAAAATGAGGCAAGCCACAGAAATCCAATCTGGGGATAACCATCGTAGACTTGCTGTTGGAGATTTTCTGATGGACCTTAAAAATAGATGGGTTAAGGGGTAGGATTTTCCGGCCACGCTCGCCCCAAAACTGGAAAATCCTGCCCGAAGTCATCAACAGACCTCTGCATGGTCTGCCCCGCCCCCTCCCCCACCTCCCCCGCCTGCCCGCTATGATTCCTTTGGCAGGCGGGACAGGAAAATTTGGTCCAATGTCTTTCTTTAGAACATTGGGTAAGAATGGGGGGCACAGTGGTTCGCAGTGCTGCCTCACAGTGCCAGGGACCCGGGTTCAATTCCCAGCTTGAGTCACTGAGTGTGAGGAGTTTTTACGTTCTCCCTATGTCTGCGTGGGTTTCCTCCGGGTGCTCCGGTTTCCTCCTCTGGTCCAAAGATGCGCAGGTGAGGTGGATTGGCCATGCTAAATTGCCTCTTAGTGCCAGGGGGACTAGCTAGGGTAAATGCATGGGGTTTTGGGGATAAGGCCTGGCTGGGATTGTGGTCGGTACAGACTGGATGAGCAGAATGGCCTCCTTCTACACTGTAGGGATTCTATGATTCTATGAATATGCTGCAAATTCCTCAAGCATTCATACCGAATTGTGGCTCATCGGAAAAACTCTCATCTTCTTGATATATTGTAATCCTATAATTGAAGTTAATGAGGCAACTGTGACAGGATTTTTGCAAAGGTGCAATCTATTACATTTGGCTTATTTGAAAAAAAACAGCCCTGCCTTTTGTCGGGGCAAAACAACGCACCTCGACTGTTTAAAAAAAATAATCTCTGGAGATGTCATCTGCAAGAGAAGTAGAGATATATCATTGCACGCCTTCTGCCATTCTTCTCTATCCCTTTGTTTATTTTTTAATACTGTTACTTTATTCCTGTTTTTCAAATAATTCGTTAATCAGGAGTGGGTGACTGGTTTTGAGGGTTTGAGGGTTACCTCAGACATTCCCCAGCCCAAATCCACTGGCTACATCTCAGCAAGAGACCTGGCGTCTATTGCCTCCCAAGACTGCAGCATGTTCTAAACTTAAATTCTTATTCGGTAATGGGACTTAGACGTCATTGACAAGACCAGTGCTGACACAATGGCACAGTGGTTAGCACTGCTGCCTCACAGCGCCAGGGACCCGGATTCAATCCGGCCTCGGGTGACTGTGTGGAGTTAATAAATTGTCCCCATGTCTGCATGGGATTCCTTCGGATGCTCCGGTTTCCTTCCACAGTCCGAAGATGCGCGGGTTAGGTTGTTTGGTCATGCTAAATTGACCCTAGTTTTGTGGGGATTAGCAGGGTAAATATATGGGGTTACGGGGATAGGGTTGGATTATTGTTGGTGCTTGATGGGCCGAATGGCCTCTTCTGTACTATCGGGATTCAATGATTCTGTGGCTGGAATTGAACCGAGGTCCCTGGTGCCCTGGCACTGTCCAAAGATGTGCAGGTTAGGTGGATTGGCTGTGCTAAATTGTCTCTCAGTGTCGGAGGATTAGCAGGATCATTACATGGGCTTACAGGGATAGACCTTGAGTGGGATTGTTGTTGATGCAGGCTCAATGGGCCAAATGGTCTCCTTCTGCTCTGTCGGGATTCTACAATTCACCCCCCATTCCTAATTTCCTTTGGGAAGCTGGAGATGAGTCATTTCCCTGACAACTGAATGACTTGATACAGCCATTTCACAGGACAGAGAAGAGTCAATCACATTCCTGTGGATTTGAAGTCACACATAGGCCAGACTGGGTAAGGACAGCAGATTTCTTTTCATGAAGGATACTAGTGAAGATGATCTTCCTTTTTACGGCAATCCAGTAGTTATATGGTCGCTATTATTGATACTAATCTTTAATTCCAGCTTTATTTCATTAACCAAACTTAAATCTTGGTTCATATTTTGGGATTCCAACTCACATTGCTGGATCATTATTCTAGATCCCTGGAATCCGAGTTAAATTAACCACCATGCTCCCAGTATAATGTATTGTGCGGGTTAGGTTGATTGGCCACGCTAAATTGACCCGAGCGTCACTGCAGGGTTTCTACAAAGTCATGCTTTTAGAAGTTCTGGATCATTGGGCAGGATTTTTCCCTCTCCCTCTGTGACATGTATAGCAGCAGTGGAGGCAGCCCCACAATTGGCCAATGGAGGGGTCTTCTGGTCCCACCATAGTCACTGGGTTTTCCTGTTTTTTGCACCTTAGGGGGTTGTTATTGACAGGACTGGAAGGAAAAGCCAGTGGGAAAAGCCAGAAAATCCACCCCCCCCCGTCCCCCCCGTCCCATTGTCCCATATATGGTAACAAGATAAACATGAATTAAAATGAAAATTGGTGCCTTCTGTTTAATATATGCTGATCTGAACAACATAGTTTATGCATAGTTATAACTTATACTTGAAGCGATTGAGTGAATTACTGATGATTCCATCATGTTGTAGACTCTAATCTCCTTCAAACATCCTTTGGAAGACAAGATTCAGCTAATTGCACCACAACAACTTATTTATCTAGTGTCTTTAATGATATGAAACTTTCTCTGATCCTCAGTTATAAAACCAAATCTGCAACCAAGCCACATATGGGATGTTAGGTCAGATGACTAAAAACCTGGTCAGAGGTACAATTCAAGGAGTTTCTCAGAGGAGGAAAGTGAGGTATGGAGCTGGAGAGGTGTGGAGTTATGGGGGGGGAGGGTTCGAGTGCTTGGAATCGAGGAAAGTGAAGGCTTGGCCATCACTGTTGGAGCGATTAACATTGAAAAGGAACAGGAGGCCAGAATGAATGGAACATAGATATCTCAGAGAGTTCTATAGCTGGAGGAGAAGTGAAGTCATGGAGTGATTTGAAAACAATAATATGAATTTCAAAGTCAAAGATGTTGGGTGTGATTTTCTGGGTAACAATGCATGCCAGCAAGCACTGGGGTGGCGGGAGTGTGACTTGCTGCAAGTTAAGACACAGTTTTTTGGATGACTTCATGTTTACGGAAGTTAGGATAAGGGAGGCCAGCTCAGAGTCTATTGGAATATTCTAGTCTAGAGGTTTTGGAGCTGAACTGACACAGGGATAAAGTTGATCAAACTTTCCTCAATGACTGCCTATTCTTTGAAGCATGGTCACACTGGGAGTTGAACACAATTTTCCAGTGGCCTTACCTTTGATGTAATTTCATGTTTGCCTAATAACTCTCCAGGTTCTGCTCTCACGAGGGATCACACTGAGCGACTTAGAAATTCATCGATATTTCTCTTTCATCCCACGTTTTGGTGATCAAAACATGATGACCTCCTCCACAATCAGTTGTGCACCCTCTTCAGTTTCAGATCCAGCTCCTGTTCATTTGCAGCTTCCACAGTTCCACTCAGGTGGCAGCTCACTAAAAGTTGGGGCTCGGGTGGCACGGTAGCACAGTGGTTAGCACTGCTGCCTCACAGCGCCAGGGGCCCGGGTTCGATTCCTGGCTTGGGTCACTGTTTGTGTGGCGTCTACCCCTTCTCCCCATGCCTGCATGGGTTTCCTTTGGATGCTCCGGTTTCCTCTCACAGTCCAAAAGACATGCTGATTAGGTGCATTGACCATGCTAAATTCTCTCTTAGTGTACCCGAACAGGTGCCAGACTGTGGCAACTAGGGGATTTTCACAGTAACTTCATTGCAGTGATGTAAGTCAACTTGTGGCACAAATAAATAAACTTTAAAAAAGGTAGAAACAGAATGGAAAAAGCAAAACAAAAGAATCACAATGTGAAAGCTTCAGTGTAGTTATCAGTGGGGATCATCTTAATAGTGGACTCTAAACATTTTGAAGGGATTGATAACCACTGTAATTCTCATTATAGGGACCTTGGAAATTCACCATCACTGTTTTCTTTGTGTATCATAAATAAGAGATTTGCTATCATTCTGTTAAAAATTGGGTGCAGTGATAGTGCTAATGGTACAAAAAAATTATGACTGAAGTGAGCGCTTTCAGTTCATTTCGGTGAAAGTCGCTGGGTTCTGCACTGGAAATTAATCAAAGTAAACCAAATTAAATTTAGTGAATAAATTTGTTTGTTCTTATCTGCTAATTTATTGAGTTAGCTGTTATCAAATGTTCTGTTTTAATTGCAAGATGTCTGCTAGTTTAGTCTTGTCAACTAATTCCAGAATAGTGTGGCACCTCACACATAAATCCATTTTATTGGTTTATTTACAGGATCTGAAGGAATAGCTGGCTGATGTAAAGCAGTTAAATATTATTTGCTCGACTATAAATTTCAGCAAATATGAAAACAGAACAACTGTTCTTTAGAAAAGGGAAAGTTGGAGGACACGGGTGTTTGTTGTTGGTGGTTAAATTGTGAAGGCATTTGATAGGGTGGACATAAAGAAGATGTTTCCACTGACCATAGAATCATAGAATCCCTACAGTGCAGAAGGAGGCCATTCAGCCCATCGAGTTTGCACTGACCACAATCCCACCCAGGTCCTATCCCCAAAACCCCAGGCATTTACCCTAGCTCGTCCCTCTGACACAAAGGGGCAATTTAGCATGGCCAATCCACCTAACCCGCACATCATTGGGCGGTGGGAGGAAACTGGAGCACCCAGAGGAATCCTACGCAGACATGGGGAGAATGTGCAGACTCTGTACACACAGTGACCCAAGCCGGGAATCGAATCTGGGTCCCTGGTGCTGTGAGGCAGCAGTGCTAACCATTGTGCCATGGTGCTGCCTCACGTGCCTCCAAATCTTTCGAACTCAGCTTTGAATATATTCAATGACCCACCTTCCACCACTTGCTGGGGAGAGAATTCCAAACACTAATGACCGTCAGAGAATCAATTTCTTCCCATCTCTATATTAAATGGGAGGCCCTCTATTTTGTTACAATTTCTCCGAGTACCAGATTCCCCCACAAGGCTGACACTTGTCCAAATATCAGATACTCATAAATAACTCTGATAAAGAATTCAGGAGAAAGTTCTTGGAGTGAATTTTATGATGGTGGGTGGGGTGGGAGGGGCCTTGGGGGTGCGTGGGGGGGGGGGGGGTGAGGGGAGGTGCATATTAATCGTGCCCCCAATATAAATGTCATAAACCAACCAACTTCAAAATGGCTGCCTAGCAGTGATATTGTACCATCAGCAGCCTAAACAAGCACAGAGAGTCTTCAGTGGGAGGCAGTCCCTCCCACATTCCCAAAAACGCCAGTGCCTAGGAGTGGGCACTGCTGGGACTGCAAGCAGGCCCTGGAAGAGGAGAACAATAGATCCCAGACTCAGGTAAGTCCGACATTGGTGGGCAGTGAAGAACGTGGTGCACATGCAGGATGACAGCTCTCCCTGTTTATATTTTGAAATGCATGGTTTCGAAATGCAGTTATTACTACATGTCCTATATCACTTGCTGTTGTCATGTGCCCTCTGCCATGAGACACAGGACTGTGGCAAGCATCTTGTATTCAGTTCAATAAGGATATTATACTCGAGACACTGTGGTCTTTGAACTCGTAATAGGCCTGATGTGCAAACATAAAATCCCGACCCTTTTTTCAGAGAGTGGTCAGAATGTGGAATTTGCTGTTCAATGGATAATATTGTGAAGTTGCATATATAAGGTTAAAAATGTAAAGTTTGAGAAATGAAAATAGTGAAAAGAAATGCTAAAACCAAAAGAAGAAATCATATAGTATTGTCTCTTTAAAAAAAAGTAGGTGTTTTTATGAGTGGATTTTAAATTGCAGAGTGCAGGCTGCAGAAGGAGGTCTGAGCAGCAATTGTATCGAAGCCCAGCAGTCAGTGTTCCAACCTAACCAAAACAGGCTTTTGAATTGGACCAATGAATTTAAAGCAAGCGCACAGAGACACAGAACCAATGGAATTCAAATGTGAGGGTTGTTGACAGCCTCAAGCCACTCAGATCGCAAGAATACTGTGAGAAAATTCCAGGTATGTAAACCCAGGTAAGAGGGGGTACCTGGCAGAGTAGGCTTGCCACCTCTTGTGTCAGAAGGAGGGTGAGTGAGGTTGTCATGTAAATCCTGCAGTTCCATGTCTGTCTTCATAAAACCACCCTCAGAAAAGAG